>NC_057799.1:157968775-158291236 GCF_018294505.1 Triticum aestivum | reverse complement strand
GCGGCGAGGGGAGGCGGCGGCGGCTCGAGTTGAGGGAGAGAGAGAGAGGGGGGGTATTTAAGGGGGAAGGGGGGTGCGTCGGCGTGGGGAAGTGTGCACCCGAGGCGGCGGCGGCTCCCGTGCCCGGGACGGACTCCGGCGGCGAGCTCCCGTGCGGGAGGAGGAGAGGGCGCGGGCGGGCCGTCGGCTGGGCCTTTGGCCCAGTCGGCGCGCGTGCGGTTTTTTTTTAATTAGTTCCGCGGAAAATAATACGTAGAAAAGTAAATAAAAATAAGAAAAATATGAAATAAATTTTCCCCGTCTAGTTAGAAAATCTGGAATAGGGTGAACATTTTTATAATCAAAAATAAATATTTTGAAAATGTGCAATATTTTTAATGCAATAAAAATTGCAAATAAAATCCAAATAAATGCCAATAAATGATTTTAATATTTTTCCTCCAGTATTTCCATTGTTTTGGAGAAGTCATATTTTCTCCTCTCGTTTATTTATAAAATTGGAATATTTTTCCGGAGAGAAAAATAATTAAAACCCCAATCCTCGTTTGAAAAATCAAATTTAAAAATTCGAGAAAATACCCAACTCTCTCCGAGGGTCCTTGAGTTGCTTAGGATTATCGAGGATTTGTCAAAATGCAACAAAACATGATATGCAATGATGATCTACGTATAACATTCCAAATTGAAAATTTGGGATGTTACAATGATCTTCATGATAGAGAGTCTCCTATGTTGTCATTTTATATACTAGTGGGAATTTTACATTATAGAACTTGGCTTGTATATTCTAATGATGGGCTTCCTCAAAAATGCCCTAGGTCTTCGTGAGCAAGCGAGTTGGATGCACATCCACTTAGTTTCTTTCGTTGAGCTTTCGTACACTTATAGCTCTAGTGCATCCGTTTCATGACAATCCCTACTCACTCACATTGATATCTATTAATGGGCATCTCCATAGCCCGTTGATACGCCTAGTTGATGTGAGACTATCTTCTCCTTTTTGTCTTCTCCACAACCACCATTCTATTCCACATATAGTGCTATGTCCATGGCTCATGCTCATGTATTGCGTGAACATTGAAAAAGTTTGAGAACAACAAAAGTATGAAACAATTGCTTGGCTTGTCATCGGGGTTGTGCATGATTTAAATATTTTGTGTGATGAAGATAGAGCATAACCAGTCTATATGATTTTGTAGGGATAACTTTCTTTGGCCATGTTATTTTGAGAAGACATGATTGCTTAGTTAGTATGCTTGAAGTATTATTATTTTCATGTCAATATTAAACTTTTGTCTTGAATCTTTCAGATCTGAACATTCATGCCACAATAAAGAAAATTACATTAAGAAATATGCTAGGTAGCATTCCACATCAAAAATTCTGTTTTTATCATTTACCTACTCGAGGACGAGCAGGAATTAAGCTTGGGGATGCTTGATACGTCTCCAACGTATCTATAATTTTTTATTGTTCCATGCTATTATATTATCTGTTTTGGATGTTTAATGGGCTTTACTAAGCACTTTTATATTATTTTTGGGATTAACCTACTAACCCCAGGCCCAGTGCAAATTGCTGTTTTTTTGCCTATTTCAGTGTTTCACAGAAAAGGAATATCAAACGGAGTCCAAACAGAATGAAACCTTCGGGAGAGTTATTTTTGGAACAAACGTGATCCAGAGGACTTGGAGTGGACGTCAGGAAATGAACGAGGAGGCCACGAGGCAGGGAGGCGCGCCTGCCCCCCCTGGGCGCGACCCCCCCCACCCTCGTGGGCCCCTCGTAGCTCCACCGACCTACTTCTTCCTCCTATATATACCCATATACCCCAAAACCAACCAGGAGCACCACGAAACCCTATTTCCACCGCCACAACTTTCTATACCCGTGAGATCCCATCTTGGGGCCTTTTCCGGCACTCCGCCGGAGGGGGCATCGATCACGGAGGGCTTCTACATCAACACCATAGCCTCTCCAATGATGTGTGAGTAGTTTACCTCAGACCTTCGGGTCCATAGTTATTAGCTAGATGGCATCTTCTCTCTCTTTGGATCTCAATACAAAGTTCTCCTTGATCTTCTCGGAGATCTATTCGATGTAATTCTTTTTGCGGTGTGTTTGTCGAGATCCGATGAATTGTGGGTTTATGATCAAGATTATCTATGAAAAATATTTTAATCTCCTCTGAATTCTTTTATGTATGATTTGTTATCTTTGCAAGTCTCTTCGAATTATCAGTTTGGTTTGGCCTACTAGTTTGATCTTTCTTGCAACGGGAGAAGTGCTTAGCTTTGGGTTCAATCTTGCGTTGCTCGATCCCAGTGACAGAAAGGGAAACGACACATATTGTATTGTTGCCATTGAGGATAAAAAGATGGGGTTTATATCATATTGCTTGAGTTTATCCCTCTACGTCATGTCATCTTGCCTAATGCGTTACTCTGTTCTCATGAACTTAATACTCTAGATGCATGCTGGATAGTGGTCGATGTGTGGAGTAATAGTAGTAGATGCAGAATCGTTTCAGTCTACTTGTTGCGGACGTGATGCCTATATACATGATCATGCCTAGATATTCTCATAATTATGCACTATTCTATCAATTGCTCGACAGTAATTTGTTCACCCACCGTAATACTTATGCTATCTTGAGAGAAGCCACTAGTGAAACCTATGGCCCTCGGGTCTATCTTCCATCATATTAATCTCCCGTCAACAAGTTATTTCTAGCGCCGTTTATTTTGCAATCTTTACTTTTCAATCTATATCATAAAAATACCAAAAATATTTATCTTATTATCTCTATCAGATCTCACTTTTGCAAGTGGCCGTGAAGGGATTGACAACCCCTTTCTCGCGTTGGTTGCAAGGCTCTTATTTGTTTGTGTAGGTACGAGGAATTTGCGTGTGGCCTCCTACTGGATTGATACCTTGGTTCTCAAAAACTGAAGGAAATACTTATGCTACTTTGCTGCATCACCCTTTCCTCTTCAAGGGAAAACCAACGCATGCTCAAGAGGTAGCAAGAAGGATTTCTGGCACCGTTGCCGGGGAGTCTATGCACAAGTCAAGACATACCAAGTACCCATCACAAACTCTTATCTCCATCTCCGAAGCATCGTCATGATCTCCATCGTCACCGGCTTGACACCTTGATCTCCATCATAGCGTCTTTGCGTCAAGGTCGTCACACCAACTATTGCTTCTACAAGCATCACTAATGCATAGTGATAAAGTGAAGCAATTACATGGTGCTTGCACTTCATACAATAAAGAGACAACCCTAAGGCTCCTGCCGGTTGTCGATATTACAAAACATGATCATCTCATATATCAACATATATCACATCATAGCTTGACCATATCACATCACAACATGCCCTGCAAAAACAAGTTAGACGTCCTCTACTTTGTTGTTGCAAGTTTTACGTGGTTGCTACGGGCTTCCAGCAAGCACCGTTCTTAACTACGCGAAAACCACAACGGTGATTCATCAAGTTTGTTGTTTTAACCTTCTTCAAGGACCGGCCGTAGTCAAATTCGATTCAACTAAAGTAGGAGAAACAGACACCCGCCAGCCACCTTTATGCAAAACTAGTTGCATGCCAGTCGGTGAACCGGTCTCATGTGTGTGGACATGTAAGGTTGGTCCGGTCCGCTTCATCCCACAATACCGCCGAATCAAAATAAGACGTTAGTGGTAAGCAGTATGACTATCACCGCCCAACTCTTTGTGTTCTACTCGTGCATATCAATACTCAGGTATACCCACAAACAATCATGCCTTTCGAAATATCAATGCTAAAGAATTCTATCCCTACAAAATCATATAGCCTTATCATGCTCCATCTTTTTAACACAAAGTATTATCATGCACAGCCCCAATGACAAGATGAGCAATTGGTTCACACTTTTCAATGCGCTTCAGCTTTTTCAACCCCCACGCAGTACATGAGCGCAAGCCATGGATATAGCACTATGTATGGAATAGAGTACGATGGTAGAGATTAATATGGAGAAGACAAAAAAGGAGAAAGTCTCACATCAACGTGGCTAATTAACGGGCTATGGAGATGCCCATTAATTGATGTCAATGCAAGGAGTAGGGGTAACCATGCAACAGATGCACAAAGAGCTATAAGTGTAGGAGAGCTCAAAAAGAAAACTAAGTGGGTGTGCATCCAACTTGCTTACTCATGAAGACCTTAGGCATTCGAGGAAGCCCATCACTGGAATATACAAGCCAAGTTCTATAATGAAAATTTTCCACTAGTTATATGAAAGTGACTACATAAGAGACTCTCTATATGAAAACACTGTGCTACTTTGAGGCACATGTGTGGAAAAGGATAGTAACATTGCCACTTCTCTCTTTTTCTCTCATTTTTTTGTTGGGCTCTTTTTGGCCTATTTTTTCTGGGCCCTTTTTGGCCTTTTTCCTTTTTATATTTTCTCACTGGGACAAGGCTATAATAATGAATAATGATGATCATCACAAGTTGAATAAAAGTTTAGTTTGATCTATTTTCAAGTGTTAGTTTCGTGATCTATCTATCTATGTAATCGAGTGAGAGTTATATAATAAGGCTTAGTTTGAGTTTTTGCTTCTTTACTTTCTTTTTTCAACCAAATAAAAGAAAATAATGAGAAATATCATAGGCTAATCTTATGGTAAGTAATGACATCACATAAGGAAAAGTACAAATAGTAAAATTTATTAAAAGTTGACAAGCATAGCATTGGTCAATGATGCAATTCATGAAAGAATTAATAAGGTAAGAGAAGATTCACATGCAAATACACTATCTTGGACATCTTTTATGATTGTGAGCTCCCATCAAAATATTATATGCCAAAATAGTTGACGTTGGGTAAGGAAGAAAACGTAATGATTTATGTTTGTACATACTCACATAGAAGTTATATTGTCATAGATCCTTCGACATGTGGTGCTTGCCCAATATCTTTGCTAGCCAAAAATTCCGCACTAAGTAGAGATACTTCTTGTGCGTCCAAAAACCCCTAAACCCAAAATCTTGTTTTGAGAGTCCACCATACCTACCTATGGATTGCGCAAGATCCTTCAAGTAAGTTGTCATCGGTGCAATAAGGTAATAAAAATTGCTTCTAAATGTGTTTGACCATTTAGTGTAAGAGAAAATTGAGCGTTGTACGAACTTGTGATGGCAAAGTAATAAAAGCGACGGACTGCATAATAAAGGTTGCTATCATAAGGGGCAATATAACGTGACATTCTTTTGCACTAAGAGATTGAGCATACAAACCTAAAAGCGCATGACAACCTCTGCTTCCCTCCACGAAGGGCCTATCTTTTACTTTATGTATTTACTTTTTATGCAAGAGTCAAAGTATTTTCCTCTATTCCTTTTTATTTTCTCTTTGGCAAGCATCATGTTCTGGGGAAAGATCTAGGCACATATATCCAGTTGGATATGAGTAAGCATGAGTTATTATTGTTGACATCACCCTTGAGGTGAATGGGTTGGGATGCGAAACTATAAGCCCCTATCTTTCTATGTGTCCGGTTGAAACTTTTTGCTCATGTGTACGTGGTGAGTGTTAGCAATTATACAAGATTAAATGATGGTTGAGTATGTGGACTTGCCAAAAGGCTCCGATATTAGACCCTTCCTGAAAAGATGATGAATTGTAGTTGCAAAGTTGACTGAGAACATAGTTTGTTGGTTTTCAATAGAGTTTATGCTTTGTACTTCAATGTTGTGATGAATTATTACTTGTTCATGAGAAGTTATATGATAAAGTTTGTTGTTGTTATAATAATAAGGATGATGCTACTATGTTTGTATTTTGTTTTTATCGACATCTCTCTCTCTCTAAGCATGTGGACATGTTTTTCGATATCTTTTTTTCACTTGAGGACAAGCGAGATCTAAGCTTGGGAGAGTGATACGTATCCGTCGTATCTACTTTTCCAAACACTTTTGCCCTTGTTTTGGACACTAACTTGCATGATTTGGATGGAACTAACCCGGACTGACGCTGTTTTCAGCAGAATTGCCATGGTGTTATTTTTGTGCAGAAATAAAAGTTCTCGGAATGACCTGAAACTTCACGGAGATTATTTTTGGAAATAATAAAAAAATACTAGCGAAAGAATCAAGGCCAGGGGGCCCACACCCTGTCCATGAGGTTGGGAGCGCGCCTACCACCCCTGGGCGCGCCCCTGCCTCGTGGGACCCTTGGTGCTCCACCGACCTCAACTCCAACTCTATATATTTGTGTTCGGGGAGAGAAAAATCAGAGAGAAGGATTCATCGCATTTTACGATACAGAGCCGCCGCCAAGCCCTAATCTCTCTCGGGAGGGCTGATCCGGAGTCCGTTCGGGGCTCCGGAGAGGGGAATCCGTCGCCATCGTCATCATCAACCATCCTCCATCACCAATTTCATGATGCTCACCGCCGTGCGTGAGTAATTCCATCGTAGGCTTGCTGGACGGTGATGGGTTGGATGAGATTTATCATGTAATTGAGTTAGTTTTGTTAGGGTTTGATCCCTAGTATCCACTATGTTCTGAGATTGATGTTGCTATGACTTTGCTATGCTTAATGCTTGTCACTAGGGCCCGAGTGCCATGATTTCAGATCTGAACCTATTATGTTTTCATGAATATATGTGAGTTCTTGATCCTATCTTGCAAGTCTATAGGCACCTACTATGTGTTATGATCCGGCAACCCCGAAGTGAAAATAATCGGGACCACTCCCGGTGATGACCGTAGTTTGAGGAGTTCATGTATTCACTATGTGTTAATGCTTTGGTCCGGTACTCTATTAAAAGGAGGCCTTAATATCCCTTAGTTTCCAGTAGGACCCCGCTGCCACGGGAGGGTAGGACAAAAGATGTCATGCAAGTTCTTTTCCATAAGCACGTATGACTATATTCGGAATACATGCCTACATTACATTGATGAACTGGAGCTAGTTCTGTGTCACCCTATGTTATAACTGTTGCATGAAGAATCGCATCCGACATAATTATCCATCACTGATCCAATGCCTATGAGCTTTTCACATATTGATCTTTGCTTATTTACTTTACCGTTGCCACTATTACAATTACTACAAAACTGCTACTGTTACTTTTGCCACCGTTACCGTTACTATCATACTACTTTGCTACTAAATACTTTGCTGCAGATATTAAGTTATCCAGGTGTGGTTGAATTGACAACTCAACTGCTAATACTTGATAATATTCTTTGGCTCCCCTTGTGTCGAATCAATAAATTTGGGTTGAATACTCTACCCTCGAAAACTGTTGCGATCCCCTATACTTGTGGGTTATCAAGACTATTTTCTGGTGCCGTTGCCGGGGAGCATAGCTCTATTCTTTGAGTCACTTGGGATTTATATCTGCTGTTCACTATGAGGAACTTGAAACACGAGAAAACCAAAATTTATCCCTCAACTACGAGGGGAGGTAAGGAACTGCCATCTAGCTCTGCACTTGATTCACCTTCTGTTTTGAGTAAGCTTGCGACACCTAAACCTGCTTCTGATATTAACTCTGATATGTCGCATGTTATTGATGATGCCACTTCTGCTATGCATGATACTTATGATGAAACTACTTCTATGCTTGACACTACTGTGCCACTAGGTGAATTTCTTGATGAACAACTTGCTAGGGCTAGAGAGAATGAAATTATTGAAACTGATAATATTGATGAAAGTGATGATGAAGATTCTCCCCCTAGATATGAATTGCCTGTTGTGCCTGAGGGTTATGTTATGGATGAAGAAACTGCTAGAGATTTTCTTGCTTGCAATGATAGGAGTGATCTTAAGAAATTATTAGTTAAGCTTAAAGAAAAATCTCTGAATGCTAGAATGAAATGTGATCCTGCTTATGCTACTTCACCTATCTTTGTTACTGATAAGGATTATGATTTCTCTGTTGATCCTGAGATAATTACTCTGGTTGAATCTGATCCTTTCTATGGCTATGAATCTGAAATTGTTGTGGCACATCTTACTAAATTAAATGATATAGCCACCCTATTCACTAATGATGAGAAAACTCGCTACTATTACATCCTTAAATTATTTCCATTCTCATTAAAGGGTGATGCTAAGACATGGTTTAATTCTCTTGATCCTGGTTGTGTGCGTAGTCCCCAGGATATGATTTATTACTTTTCTACTAAATATTTCCCTGCTCATAAGAAACAAGCTGCTTTAAGGGATATATATAATTTTGTGCAAATTGAAGAAGAGAGTCTCCCACGAGCTTGGGGGAGGCTTCTCCAATTACTTAATGCTCTGCCTGATCATCCTCTCAAGAAAAATGAAATACTTGATATCTTTTATAATGGACTAACCGATGCTTCCAGGGACGACCTGGATAGTTGTGCTGGTTGTGTTTTCAGGGAAAGAACCATTGATGAAGCTAAAATTCTATGGAATAATATGTTGACTAATGAAAATAATTGGACACTTCCTGAACCAACTCCTAAGCCAACTCTGAAGAAAAGGGGTATTCTATTTCTCAGTCCTGAAGATATGCAAGAGGCAAAGAAATCTATGAAAAAAGGGTATTAAAGCTGAAGATGATAAGAATTTACCTCCTGTTGAAGAAATACATGGTCTTAATTCATCACCTATTGAAGAAACACACGGTCTTGATAATCCGACACAGGTAGTAAAGGTAAATTCTCTCTATAGATATGATAAAGCTGAAATCCCTCCTACTAAGTTTGCTAGCCAATGCTTAGATGAATTTGATAATTTTATGGTTAAGGAAGAAGATTTTAATGCTTATTTTGGTAGACAATTGAAACGTAATGCTTATATGATTGAACACTTGAGTGATTATATGTTTCGAGTTAACGGTGAACTTAAACTCATTAGTAAACATGCTTCTATGGTTACCACTCAAATAGAACAAGTGCTTAAAGCTCAAAATGATTTGCTCAATGAATTAAATAACAAGAATAATGACTTTGCTGTTAGAGTTGCAACTAGAGGGGGTAAAGTGATTCAGGAACCTTTGTATCCTGAGGGCCACCCTAAGAGAATTGAGTAGGATTCTCAGAGAAATAATGTTGATACACCTAGTCCTTCTAAGAGGAAGAAAAATAAAAATGATAGGACTTTGCATGCTTCTAGTAAACCCGTTGCTGATACACCTGAGAATCCCAATGATATCTCTATTTCTGATGCTGAAACACAATCTGGTAATGAACATGAACCTAATGATAATGCTAATGATGATATTCATGTTGATGCTCAACCTAGCAATAACAATGATGTAGAGAAGGAACCTACTGTTGATCATGATAACCCACAATCAAAGAATCAACATTATGCTAAGAGAGACTTTGCTGCTAGGAAGCACGGTAAAGAAAGAGAGACATGGGTTCAGAAACCCATGCCTTTTCCTCCTAAACCATCCAAGAAAAAGGATGATGAGGATTTTGAGCGCTTTGCTAAAATTATTAGACCTATCTTTTTGCGTATGCGTTTTACTGATATGATTAAAATGAATCCTTATGCCAAGTATATGAAGGATATTGTTACAAATAAAAGAAAGATACCGGAAGCTGAAATTTCCACCATGCTTGCTAATTATACTTTTAAGGGTGGAATACCTAAGAAACTTGGGGATCCAGGAGTACCAACTATACCATGCTCAATTAAAAGAAACTATGTTAGAACTGCTTTATGTGATCTTGGAGCCGGTGTTAGTGTTATGGCTCTCTCTTTATATCGTAGACTTGATTTGAATAAGTTGACACCTACTGAAATATCTTTGCAAATGGCTGATAAACCAACTGCTATACCTGTCGGTATTTGTGAGGACGTGCCTGTTGTGGTTGCAAACGTCACTATTTTAAAGGACTTTGTTATTCTTGATATTCCCGAGGACGATAGTATGTCTATTATCCTTGGAAGACCCTTTTTGAATACTGCAGGGGCTGTTATTGATTGCAACAAAGGCAATGTCACTTTTCATGTCAATGGTAATGAGCATACGGTACACTTTCCGAGGAAACAACCTCAAGTCCACAGTATCAATTCTACTGGAAAATTTTCAACTATTACTATTTGAGGTTTTGAATTTCCTCTTCCTACTGTCAAAAAGAGATATGATATTCTTATTTTTGGGGATGTGCATATCCCCGTTGAGGTAACCCAGTGCTATTCGAATTTTCTTCGGTTCCATGTTATTCGAAATGAGTTTGTTAACAAGACTTGATCAACCTTGTTAGTGGATTCCTTTTGATGAGCATGAGATGGATGAAGTTAGAAGGCACAACCTTCTGTACCCTCCTTTTACTTTCTGTTATTTAGATTAACTAAAGCAAAATAGTATATTCTATCAGTTTTCTGATTTATCCGTGCAATAAAAAAATACCCCGAAAATAAAAGTTCTCCAAATGCCCCAAAATTGAAATATGTTTTTTCTGGAATATTTGAGAATATCTGGCACCGAGAACACAGCATGGTGGCTCCCCTCCACTTACTCCAGCCTCCACACACTTCTTCTTCCTCCCAAAAAAATCACCAACCAGCTCAAGCACGAGTTCTAGCTCATTTTGCTGCGATTTTCGATCTCCTAGCTCAAAGCTCCACTCACAAAACTACTTTGGGGGATTGTTCTTCGGTATGTGACTCCTCCAATGGTCCAATTAGTTTTTGTTCTAGTGCTTTATTCATTGCTAGTTTTTGCTTCCTAGGTGACCCTTTTCTTGAGCTTGCATGACAAATTTATATGGTCCCAAGTAATTATAATGCATGATATAGTCTCTAGGCACTTGTGGGAGTAGTTGCTATTAATTTTGTTGAGTTTGGTTCACCTTATTTGAAGTTACTAAAAAATTCAGAAATTTTTCAGAGGAAGAAATATGTTTAGGAAAATGTACCAAGGTGGTTCTTCAAGGAAGCAAGGACCCAGGCCCGCAATACGCGATGCGGACGATGAACCACCGAGGGAAGCTCGAGTGCGGCCTTGTGAATGGCCGTCAGATGATTTCATGGTCCAAGCAGGAATTAAGGAGGAATTTGATGCATATGTGCGTAATGCTGAACTCGAGGGCTTCATGCTAGATAAGTGCCCTCAATACTATCACCTAACTGATTCCTTTGTGAGAAGGTTCAAATTTTCATCTTCACGTAATTCTCACACTGTCCTATTTGATATCTATGGCCAATCTTACACTATGGACTTAGAGGATTTTAATACTGCTTGCAAACTTCCACAATGGGGTAGTGCTAGTGAACCTCGCAAATCTGAGCTTAGAGATTTTCTTGCTAGTATTACAGTGGGGGAGTCTAGAGATATAACACAAGCTATCATAGGGAGCATTCATATTCCTGCTATACATTATTTTGCTCTCTTCATAGGTAGGTGCATAAATGGTAAGGATGAAGCATGTCACATGTGTGTCCCTGACCTTAGTGTTCTCAGGAGTGTTGTTTTAGGAGATAAGCACTATAACTTGGGGGCCATTGTTGCATGGAGGTTGCATAATAATGGTTTAAGTGGAGACTTTTTTGGGGGAATTTATGCAACCCGTGTGGCTAATTTTCTTGGGATACCCATACATGAGAGTGATATGGAATTGCCTCCCACTTATCTAGGATATGAGGCTATGGTTCGCCATCAGTTTATTGAGAGGAATGAACAACCTCTCCAGTACCGACTAATGTTTCACAGGCGCAACATTTTCCATGTTTCTCTCCCTACTCCCACTTTCTTTGGCTTTCGGACAAAAGGGAGATTTGTTATAACCAGGGAGAAGGCGAACGAGTATAAGAGGAGGACGAAGACGGCTAGTCTCCAAGCGGCAGCTCATGAGGCAATAGCTGCTGCATCACAGTACGACCCCAACTATAACTTTGGATATCCGCCAGGCCAGCCATGGCCATAGACCAACTTAGGCCAAAAGCCTAAGCTTGGGGGAGTACGTATTTCTCACCAACATTACATTCATATTCACACACTCATGCTAGTTGTCGGTGCTCATACTTTTTCACTGTAATATACATGCTAGTTTATTTTCTTTTTTATGCTTTCTTCTTGTGTGTTCGAAAAACCTTAAGAAAAATAAAAAAAATAGTTGTAGCTTTTAGCTAGTTTACTTTTCATGCTGTAGTAGTAATAATTAAAAGAAAAACCAAAAGATTTCCTGTTCTTCTTTTGTTTGTTGGGAGCGTTCCCGTGTAAATAGTTTTATTTCTTTTCTTTGGGGTCGATAGGAGAAGACTATAATGAAAATGTTGAAGTGGCTCTTATATACATTATTGTTGATTTAACCGAGAGCCCATATTACCTTGTCTTCTCCTTTGTCTTAAATGCTTGCAAATTCCAGCTTAGTCCAAAGCACGTGCACTATTATTATTATCATTGTTCGGTCGTGCAAGTGAAAGGCAATTATGACGATATATGATGGACTGATTGAGATGAGAAAAGCTGGTATGAACTCGACCTCTCTTGTTTTTGTAAATATGATTA
The DNA here is from genome assembly GCF_018294505.1 of Triticum aestivum. NCBI lineage: Eukaryota > Viridiplantae > Streptophyta > Magnoliopsida > Poales > Poaceae > Triticum > Triticum aestivum. Next base: position 158,278,733 of record NC_057799.1, on the reverse strand, counting down.
GTTCATCGTTCCTGATTCAGCCTATTATGAAGAAACATATTTGCAATGACAATTAGAGATTATAGTTGCTTATGCCATGCTTAATTTGCTAGGAGTTTATAATGGTTTATCTTGCGTGCCAACATGCTATTAAAATGGTTGTGATGTGGTATAGTAGGGTGGTATCCTCTTTTGAATGATTCAAGTGACTTGACTTGGCACATGTTCACACATGTAGTTGAAACAAAATCAACATACCCTCCACGATATTTATGTTCATGGTGGATTATATCCTACTCATGCTTGCACTCAATGTTTATTAATTTTAATGCATGTTCATGACTGTTGTCGCTCTCTAGTTGGTCGCTTCCCAGTCTCTTTCTAGCCTTAACTTGTACTAAGCGGGAATACTGTTTGTGCATCCAATCCCTTAAACCCCAAAGTTATTCCATATGAGTCCACCATACCTTCCTATATGCGGTATCTACCTGCCGTTCCAAGTAAATTTGTATGTGCCAAACTCTAAACCTTCAAATGAAATTCTGTTTTGCATGCTCGAATAGCTCATGTATCAACTAGGGTTGTCTGTATCTTCCATGTTAGGCGGGTTATTCTCAAGAGGAGTGGACTCCGCTCCTCACTCACGAGAAAATGGCTGGTCACCGGGATGCCCAGTCCCATGCTTTAAGCAAATCAAATCAAAATAATTGCAAACAAAACTCCCCCAGGATTGTTGTTAGTTGGAGGCACCCGTTGTTTCGGGCAAGCCATGGATTGATGCTTGTTGGTGGAGGGGGAGTATAAACTTTACCATTCTATTTGGGAACCACCTATAATGTGAGTAGCATGGAAGATATCGAGATCTCTCGGTTGTTATGTTGACAATGAAAGTATGCCGCTCAAAATATTATTCATATCTATTTCAAAAATCAAGCTCTGGCACCTCTACAAATCCCTGCTTCCCTCTGCGAAGGGCCTATCTATTTACTTTTATGTTGAGTCATCACCCTCTTATTAAAAAGCACCAGCTGGAGAGCACCGCTGTCATTTGCATCCATTACTATTAATTTATATTGAGTATGACTATGACTGGATCTCTTTTACCATGAATTACAATGTTTAGTCAGTCCTTGATCTTTAAAGGTGCTCTGCATTTATGTTTTGCGGTCTCAGAAAGGGCTAGCGAGATACCATCTTGTTATATCATATTATGATTGTTTTGAGAAAGTGTTGTCATCCGAGATTTATTATTATTGCTCGCTAGTTGATTATGCCATTGATATGAGTAAACATGAGACCTAACTGTTATTGTGAATATGGTAAGTCATAATCTTTGCTGAAAACTTGAATGCTGGCTTTACGTATTTACAATAACAAGAGCAAACAGAGTTTGTAAAATTTTTTCTTTATCACTTTCAGTTTATCAACTGAATTGCTTGAGGACAAGCAAAGGTTTAAGCTTGGGGGAGTTGATACGTCTCCGTCGTATCTACTTTTCCAAACACTTTTGCCCTTGTTTTGGACTCTAACTTGCAAAATTTGAATGGAACTAACCCGGATTGACGCTGTTTTCAGCAGAATTGCCATGGTGTTATTTTTGTGCAGAAATAAAAGTTCTCGAAATGACCTGAAACTTCACGGAGATTATTTTTGGAAATAATAAAAAAATACTGGCGAAAGAATCAAGGCCAGGGGGCCCACACCCGGTCCACGAGGGTGGGGGGCGCGCCTACCCCCCTGCCTCGTGGGCCCCCTGGTGCTCCACCGACCTCAACTCCAACTCTATATATTCATGTTCGGAGAGAAAAAAAATCAGAGAGAAGGATTCATCGCGTTTTACGTTACGGAGCCGCCGCCAAGCCCTAATCTCTCTCGGGAGGGCTGATCTGGAGTCCGTTCGGGGCTCCGGAGAGGGGAATCCGTCGCCATCGCCATCATCAACCATCCTCCATCACCAATTTCATGATGCTCACCGCCGTGCGTGAGTAATTCCATCGTAGGCTTGCTGGACGGTGATGGGTTGGATGAGATTTATCATGTAATCGAGTTAGTTTTGTTAGGGTTTGATCCCTAGTATCCACTATGTTCTGAGATTGATGTTGCTATGACTTTGCTATGCTTAATGCTTGTCAGTAGGGCCCGAGTGCCATGATTTCAGATCTGAACCTATTATGTTTTCATGAATATATGTGAGTTCTTGATCCTATCTTGCAAGTCTATAGTCACCTACTATGTGTTATGATCCGGCAACCCCGAAGTGAAAATAATCGGGACCACTCCCGGTGACGACCGTAGTTTGAGGAGTTCATGTATTCACTATGTGTTAATGCTTTGGTCCGGTACTCTATTAAAAGGAGGCCTTAATATCCCTTAGTTTCCAGTAGGACCCCGCTGCCACGGGAGGGTAGGACAAAAGATGTCATGCAAGTTCTTTTCCATAAGCACGTATGACTATATTCGGAATACATGCCTACATTACATTGATGAACTGGAGCTAGTTCTATGTCACCCTATGTTATAATTGTTGCATGAAGAATCGCATCCGATATAATTATCCATCACTGATCCAATGCCTACGAGCTTTTCACATATTGATCTTTGCTTAGTTACTTTATCGTTGCCACTGTTACAAGTACTACATGCTACTGTTACTTTTTCCACCGTTGCCGTTACTATCATACTACTTTGCTACTAAATACTTTGCTGCAAATATTAAGTTATCCAGGTGTGGTTGAATTGACAACTCAACTGCTAATACTTGAGAATATTCTTTGGCTCCCCTTGTGTCGAATCAATAAATTTGGGTTGAATACTCTACCCTTGAAAACTGTTGCGATCCCCTATACTTGTGGGTTATCAGGGAGTTGATATGTCCATTTTGCATCATGTTTTCCTACTATTATTTATAATATTTTCATGCATAATAATACTTTATGGAGTAATTCGAATGCCTTTTCTCTCATAATATGCAAGGTTTACACAAAGAGGGAGAATGCCGGCAGCTGGAATTCTGGACCTGAAGCTACGTTAGACCTACCTATTCTGCACAAATCCAAATGAGCTGAATTTTTTTGGAGAATTTTTTTGGAATATATGAAAAATACTGGTGAAAATAACTACCCAAGGGGGGCCACCTGGTGACCACAAGACACCAGGGCGCGCCAGGCCCCGCAGGCGCGCCCTGGTGGGTTGTGGTCAGCCCAGCCCACTTCCAGTGCCCATCTTCTGGTATATAGGTCATTTTGACCTAGAAAAAATAGAGAGAGGACTTTAGGGATGGAGCTCCGCCGTCTTGAGGCGGAACTTGGGCAGGAGCACTTTTGCCCTCCGGCAGAGTGATTCCACCGGGGGAACTTCCCTCCCAGAGGTGGAAATCGAAGCCATCGTCATCACCAACAACCCTCTCATCTTTGGGAGGCCAATCTCCATCAACATCTTCAACATCACCATCTCCACTCAAACCCTAGTTCATCTCTTGTGTTCAATCTTTGTACCGGAACCTCAGATTGGTACCTGTGGGTGACTAGTAGTGTTGATTACATCTTGTAGTTGATTACTATATGGTTTATTTGGTGGAAGATTATATGTTTAGATCCATTATGCTATTTAATACCCCTCTGATCTTGAGCATGATTATCATTTGTGAGTAGTTACTTTTGTTCTTGAGGTCACGGGGGAAGTCATGTTGCAAGTAATCATGTGAACTTGATATGTGTTCGATATTTTGATGATATGTATGTTGTGATTCCCTTAGTGGTGTCATGTGAACATTGACTATGTGGCACTTCACCAGGGCCTAAGGGAGTGCATAGTGGAGTAGTTATTAGATGATGGGTTGCTAGAGTGACAGAAGCTTAAACCCTAGCTAGTTATGTGCTACTTCGCAAGGGACTGATTTGGATCCAAATGTTTAATGCTATGGTTAGATTTTATCTTAGTACTTTTCTCGTAGTTGCGGATGCTTGCGAGGGGGTTAATCATAAGTGTGAGGCTTGTTCAAGTAAGAATAGCACCCAAGCACCGGTCCACCCACATATCAAATTATCAAAGTAGCGAACATGAATCAAACCAACATGATGAAAGAGACTAGATGAAATTCCCGTGTGCCCTCAAGAACACTTTGCTTATTATATGAAACCGTTTTGGCCCGTTCTTTGCTACAAAAACAATTTTGCTACCTTGATGCACTTTATTTACCGTTACCATTACTTGCTTGTTACAAATTATCTTGCTATCAAACTACCTATTACCGACTATTTCAGTGCTTGCAGAAAATACCTTGTTGAAAACCACTTGTCATTTCCTTCTGCTCCTTGTTGGTTTCGACACTCTTTCTTATCGAAAGGACTATGATGACCCACAATAGGGGATCTATCGTAGTCCTTTCGATAAGTAAGAGTGTCGAACCCAACGAGGAGCAGAAGGAAATGATACCGGTTTCCAGCAAGGTATTCTCCGCAAGCACTGAAATTATCAGTAACAAATAGTTTTGTGATAAAGTAATTTATAACGGGTAACAAGTAACAAGTGTAAATAAAGTGCAGCAAGATGGCCCAATCCTTTTTGTAGCAAAGGACAAGCCTGGACAAACTCTTATATAGAGAAAAGCGCTCCCGAGGACACATGGGAATTATCGTCAAGCTAGTTTTCATCACGCTCATATGATTCGCGTTCGTTACTTTGATAATTTGGTATGTGGGTGGACCGGTGCTTGGGTGCTGTCCTTACTTGGACAAGCATCACACTTATGATTAACTCCTATTGCAAGCATCCGCAACTACAAAAAAAGTATTAAGGTAAACCTAACCATAGCATGAAACATATGGATCCAAATCAGCCCCTTACGAAGCAACGCATAAACTAGGGTTTAAGCTTCTGTCACTCTAGCAACCCATCATCTACTTATTACTTCCCAATGCCTTCCTCTAGGCCCAAACAATGGTGAAGTGTCATGTAGTCGACGTTCACATAACACCACTAGAGGAAAGACAACATACATCTCATCAAAATATCGAACGAATACCAAATTCACATGACTACTTATAGCAAGATTCTCCCATGTCCCCAGGAACAAACGTAACTACTCACAAATCATATTCATGTTCATAATCAGAGGGGTATTAGTATGCATAATGGATCTGAACATATGATCTTCCACCAAATAAACCAACTAGCATCAACTACAAGGAGTAATCAACACTACTAGCAACCTACAGGTACCAATTTGAGGCTTTGGGACAAAGATTGGATACAAGAGATGAACTAGGGTTTGAGAGGAGATGGTGCTGGTGAAGATGTTGATGAAGATTGACCCCCTCCCGATGAGAGGATCGTTGGTGATGACGATGGCGATGATTTCCCCCTCCCGGAGGGAAGTTTCCCCGGCAGAACAGCTCTGCCGGAGCCCTAGATTGGTTCCGCTTCGTGGCGGCGGAGTTTCTTCCCGAAAGCTTGCTTATGATTTTTTCCAGGGTAAAAGACTTCATATAGCAGAAGATGGGCACCGGAGGCCTGCCAGGGGGCCCACGAGGCAGGGCGGCGCGCCCAGGGGGGTAGGGCGCGCCTCCCACCCTCGTGGCCAGGGTGTGGCCCCCTCTGGTAGTTTCTTCGCTCAGTACTTTTTATAAATTCCACAAATGACTTCCGTGAAGTTTCAGGACTTTTGGAGTTGTGCAGAATAGGTCTCTAATATTTGCTCCTTTTCCAGCCCAGAATTCCAGCTGCCGGCATTCTCCCTCTTCATGTAAACCTTGTAAAATAAGAGAGAATAGGCATAAGTATTGTGACATAATGTGTAATAACAGCCCATAATGCAATAAATATCGATATAAAAGCATGATGCAAATGGACGTATCAGACTATAATTGATCCCCTATACTTGTGGGTCATCACGTGATCTCACTCAAAACTTGTGGGTCATCACGTGATCCACCAAAAAGGGGGAGATTGTAAGGGCATATTTATCCCTAAAGTGTTTTGGTGATTGATGACAATGCTTTTGCGGACTAATCGTGTGCCTTGAGTTTCTCAGACGTTTCATCGCTAGGCAGAAGACGGTTTGGTGCCCCTTGAAGGCTATTGACGACGGCGTTTTTCTATGTTTCTTTTCGGTGGATTTGAGTCGTAGGAAAGCCGTACTATTAAGAGGGGGTCCGCGTCGGAAAGGTTCAGGTGGAATCATCACGTACACGTTTTCTTCCTCTGCACCTCCTTTCCCTTTGCCCTTGGAGCATCCTCCGTTTTCCTCATCTCTATGCAAAGAGAAGGATTCCTAAGTGTTGTTGTACTGGGGCATGCGGTAGTACTGCTCCGCTCAGCGGTAGTACCGCAGGCCCCTGCGATAGTACCGCAAGTCCCTGCAGTAGTACCGTAGGCACCCGCGGTAGTACCGCTCCTACGGAGTTGTACTAATTTTTTACGTCCGCGCCCTACGTGGTAGTACCGCCCCATGCGTGTGGTAGTACCGTGAGCCCTGGTCTCACACAGCTACATGAGCTGAAGTAGGGGCGGATGTAATTTTTTACATCCGCTCCCTGCGCGGTAGTACCGCACGCCATATGCGGTAGTACCGTGTCAGATTTTTGCATCGAGTGTTTTTCAGCGGAAGTTGGCACGGATGTATTTTTATTCATCCGCGTCCTTCCCAGGCCAGTCCAGATCTGCCTTGCGGTAGTACCGCAAGGGGGAGCGGTAGTACCGCGCCAGCGGCAGTACCGCCCTCCGCCTCTGCGCGTCAGGCCTGTCCTCGCTTCTGCCGTGGCTGCGGTAGTACCGTGGGCCGTTACGGTAGTACCGTGAGGCCTTGCGGTAGTACCGCTTGCCTGGTGCGGTAGTACCGTATGCCGCAGGCTGGTTAGGTGGATAACGGTTGGATTTTGTTCTCGACTATATAAGGGGTGTCTTCTTCCTCTAGTTGACTACCTCTTCCAACCCTAAGCTCCATTGTTGCTCCAAGCTCCATTTTTGCCCGATCTCACTCCCTAGCCAATCAAACTTGTTGATTTGCTCGAGAGTGGTTGAGAAGGCCCCGATCTACACTTCCACCAAGAGAAATTTGATTCCCCCCACTAATCCCTTGCGGATCTTGTTACTCTTGGGTGTTTGAGCACCCTAGACGATTGAGGTCACCGCGGAGCCATAGTCCATTGTGGTGAAGCTTCGTGGTGTCGTTGGGAGCCTCCAATTAAGTTGTGGAGATTGCCCCAACCTTGTTTGTAAAGGTTCGGTCGCCGCCTCCAAGGGCACCAATAGTGGAATCACGGCATCTCGCATTGTGTGAGGGCGTGAGGAGAATACGGTGGCCCTGGTGGCTTCTTGGGGAGCATTGTGCCTCCACACCGCTCCAACGGAGATGTACTTCCCTTCAAAGGGAAGGAAATTTGGTAACACATCCTCGTCTTCACCGGCTCCACTCTTGGTTATCTCGTGCCTTTACTTGTGCAAGCTTATTTGTGTTATATCTCTTGCTTGCTTGTGTGCTTGTTGTTGTTGCATCATATAGGTTGCTCACCTAGTTGCATATCTAGACAACCTACTTTGATGCAAAGTTTAAATTGGTAAAGAAAAGCTAAAAATTGTTAGTTGCCTATTCACCCCCCCTCTAGTCAACTATATCGATCCTTTCAACCTTTATTATGCAGTCTGTTGCTTTTATTTCTTCCACATCACAAGATCGTATAAAGCTTATTTTCTCCACACTAATAAATCATACATATTTAGAGAGCAATTTTTATTGCATGCACCGATGACAACTTACTTGAAGGATCTTACTCAATCCATAGGTAGATATGGTGGACACTCATGGCAAAACTGATTTGGGTATTCGGAAGCACAAGTAGTATCTCTACTTGGTGCAAAGAATTGGCTAGCATGAGGGGGAAAGGCAAGCTCAACATGTTGGATGATCCATGACAATATACTTTATTTCGGATATAAGAAAACATAACTCATTACGTTGTCTTCCTTGTCCAACATCAACTCTTTAACATGTCATACTTTAATGAGTGCTCACAATCATAAAAGATGTCCAAGATAGTATATTTATATGTGTAAACCTCTCTTTCTTTATTACTTCCTATTAATTGCAACGGTGATCAAAACTATGTTTGTCAACTCTGAACAACTTTTAATCATCATACTCTTTATATGTGAAGTCATTACTCTCCATAAGATCAATATGGTCTCTTTTATTTCTTTTTATTCTTTCTCTTTTCTTTTATTCCCTCGAGATCATATCTAGATAATCAAGCCCTTGACTCAACACTAATCTTTATTATATAGCTCACGGACTCGATTACATAGAGGGATCATAAAGCAAAACTCAAAACTGAATCATACTAAAACTTTATTCTACTAGATCAAGATATTACCAAAAGGATCGAACTAAGAAAAAGATAAAAATAGGAGTGTGATGGTGATACGATACCGGGGCACCTCCCCCAAGCTTCAGTTGCCAAGGGGAGTGCCCATACCCATGTGATTATGTCTCTTTTGCTGGTGAAGGAATTGTTGATGATGTAGGCTTATCATCCATCTTCCAAGGCATAGGCTCTCCATCATAGAAGGATGATCGAGTCTCCGGGATCCTTAAATCTGCAGCCGAACTCATCCTCTTGAATCTATATTCATACTCACAGTTTTGGTTTTGCAGGTCATAGATCTGAGCTTGGAGGTGCTCGATTTTCTCGTGAAGCTTGAAGATGGCCTCCCCAATGTCCTTGGCGTCCAGCTTGTGGTTGTTGGTGAACTCCATGATCATTATGTGATTGGAGTCAAGTCCGCGCTCCACCATCTCCTGACACTTGAAAACTTGTTGCTCCATTGCCTCGAGCCTTGTTTTCACGCTTCCGGTCCTCCTTGGTCCCTCAACATCGCGGATGTGCAGCACCCCCTCATGCATCTCAATGGTTTGAGGGTGTTGCAGCACTTCCGCAAGGTAGGGGTTGATGACCTTCTTGAAGAACTTATCCTTGGGGGCACTTGGAGACGTCATGGCGATCTAGATCTGTCAGGAAAACAGCTCGAAACAAAAACAGAGGATATTTGCGTGATACGAGGGTCAAAACCTTCGGGAGATTATATAATGAATTTTTACCGACCAAAAGAAGTATCGTGCAAGAAAACGGAGTCTGGAGAGCACACAAGGTGCCCACGAGGCAGGGGTGCACGCCCTCCACCCTCGTGGAAGCCTCGTGTCCTTCCCGGACTACTTCTTATTTTCCTATTTTCTTAAATATTCCAAAACGGAGAAAAATTGCCATTAGAACTGTTTTGGAGTCGGTTTACTTACCGTACCACATACCTATTCCTTTTCGGAGTCTGAAACGTTCTGGAAAGTGTCCCTTATGTATTCCTCTGGGGTTACGGTTTCAATAACGTTAGTTTCAACATTTATAGGATTACCTGAGATATAATGTTTGATTCTTTGACTGTTCACCACCTTCGGATTTGTGCCTTCGAAGTTGTTGATTTTTATGGCACCGGAATGATAGACCTCCTCGATAATGTAAGGACCTTCCCATTTAGAGAGAAGTTTTCCTGCAAAAAATCTTAAACGAGAGTTGTATAGCAACACATAATCACCTACATTGAACTCACGCTTTTGTATCCTTTTGTCATGCCATCTTTTAACTTTTTCTTTAAACAGCTTGGAATTCTCGTAGGCCTGGGTTCGCCATTCATCAAGTGAGATAGTGTCAAATAGCCTCTTCTCACCGGCAAGTTTGAAATCATAATTGAGCTCTTTAATAGCCCAATATGCCTTATGTTCTAGGTCGAGAGGTACGTGACATGCTTTTTCCATAAACCATTTTATACGGAGACATACCCATAGGATTTTTATATGCAGTTCTATAGGCCCATAATGCATCATCAAGTTTCTTGGACCAATTCTTTCTAGATCTATTAACAGTCTTTTGAAAAATTAATTTTAGCTCTCTATTACTCAATTCTACTTGACCACTAGACTGCGGATGATACGAAGATGCAATTCTATGATTAACATCATACTTAGCAAGCATTTTACGAAAGGCACCATGAATAAAATGTGAACCACCATCAGTCATTAAATATCTAGGGACTCCAAACCTCGGAAAAATAACTTCTTTAAGCATCTTAATAGAGGTGTTATGATCGGCACAACTAGTTGGAATGGCTTCTACCCACTTAGTAACATAATCAACAGCAACTAAAATATGTGTATACCCATTAGAGGAAGGAAATGGCCCCATATAATCAAAGCCCCAAACATCGAATCGTTCAATAACGAGTGAATAATTCATAGGCATTTCTTGACGTCTACTAATATTACCAATTCTTTGACATTCATCACAAGATAAGACAAACTTACGGGCATCTTTGAAGAGAGTAGGCCAATAAAAACTGGATTGCAATACCTTATGTGCAGTTCTATCTCCAGCGTGGTGTCCTCCATAAGCTTCAGAGTGACACTTGCATAGGATCTGTTCCTGTTCATGCTCAGGTACACAACGTCTAATAATACCATCTACTCCTTCTTTATAAAGATGTGGGTCATCCCAAAAGTAATGCCTCAAATCATAGAAAAACTTTTTCTTTTGCTGGTATGTGAAACTAGGTGGTATAAATTTAGCAACAATGTAATTAGCATAATCAGCATACCATGGAGCAGTACGAGAAGCATTTATGACAGCTAATTGTTCATCAGGAAAGCTATCATCAATAGGTAGTGGGTCATCAAGAACATTCTCTAACCTAGACAAGTTGTCTGGAACGGGGTTCTCAGCTCCCTTTCTATCAATAATATGCAAATCAAATTCTTGTAGCAAGAGAACCCATCTAATAAGTCTAGGTTTAGCATCTTTCTTTTCCATAAGGTATTTAATAGCAGCATGATCAGTGTGAATAGTTACTTTAGAATCAACAATATAAGGTCTGAACTTATCACAGGCAAAAACAACTACTAAAAATTCTTTTTCAGTAGTAGCATAATTTCTCTGGGCATTGTCTAGAGTTTTACTAGCATATTGAATAGCATTCAATTTCTTATCAACTCTTTGCCCTAGAACAACACCTACAGCATAATCACTAGCATCACACATGATTTCAAAGGGTAAATTCCAATCAGGTGGCTGAACAATAGGTGCAGAAATCAAAGCTTTCTTAAGTATTTCAAATGCTTCTACACAATCATCATCAAAGACAAGAGGAATATCTTTTTGTAAGAGATTAGTCAAAGGCCGAGAAATTTTTGAGAAGTCCTTAATGAACCTCCTATAAAAACCGGCATGACCAAGGAAACTTCTTATACCTTTGATGTCCTTAGGAGACGGCATATTTTCAATAGCATCAACTTTAGCTTTGTCAACTTCAATACCTCTTTCAGAAATTTTATGCCCCAAGACAATACCTTCATTAACCATAAAGTGGCATTTCTCCTAATTCAAGACAAGATTAGTTTCTTCACATCTCTACAAAACTCGATCAAGGTTGCTCAAGCAATCATCAAAAGAAGATCCATAAACGGAGAAATCATCCATGAAAACCTCACAAATCTTTTCACAAAAGTCAGGGAATATAGCCATCATGCATCTTTGAAAGGTAGCAGGTGCATTACATAAACCAAAAGGCACACGTCTATAAGCAAAGGTACCGAAAGGGCAAGTAAAAGTGGTCTTTTCTTGATCCTCAGCTGACACAGGTATTTGAGAGAAACTATAGTAAGCATCTAGAAAGCAAAAATGTGTATGTTTGGATAATCTTTCTAGCATTTGATCAATAAAAGGCAAAGGGTAATGATCCTTTTTAGTAGCTTTATTTAGTTTGCGGAAATCAATTACCATCCTATAACCTGTAATAATTCTTTGTGGGATCAATTCATCTTTATCATTAGGAACGACAGTAATACCTCCCTTCTTAGGGACACAATGGACATGACTTACCCACTGACTATCAGCAACGGGATAAATTATACCTGCCTCAAGGAGCTTTAATATTTCCTTTCTTACCACTTCTTTCATCTTAGGATTTAGCCGTCGTTGGTGATCAATAACTGGTTTGGCGTCTCTCTCCAAATTTATTTAGTGTTGACATAAAGTGGGACTAATACCCTTAAGATCATCAAGAGTATATCCAATAGCAGCACGGTGCTTCTTCAGAGTTTTCAATAATCTCTCTTCCTCCTTCTCTGAAAGGTTAGCACTAATAATAACAGGATATATCTTCTTTTCATCAAGATAAGCATATTTAAGAGTATCAGGTAATGGTTTAAGCTCAAACACGGGATCACCCTTGGGTGGAGGAGGATCCCCTAGGATTTCAACAGGCAAGTTGTGTTTCAGAATAGGTCCCTGTTTAAAGAATACTTCATCTATTTCCCTTCTTTCATTCATAAACATATCATTTTAATGGTCTAGCAAATACTGTTCTAAAGGATAACTAGGAGGCACAACAATAGAAGCAAGACCAATAATTTCATCTTTACTAGGCAGTTCCTCATTACGGGGTTGTTTACTAAATTTAGAAAAATTAAACTCATGAGACATATCACTCAAACCAATAGTAACAACATCCTTTTTGCAGTCTATCCTAGTATTAACAGTGTTCAAGAAGGGTCTACCAAATATAATGGGACAAAAGCTATCCTGTGGGGAACCAAGAACAAGAAAATCAGCAGGATATTTAACCTTCCCACACAAGACTTCAACATCTCTAACAATCTCTATTGGTGAAATAGTATCTCTATTGGCAAGCTTAATGGTAACATCGATATCTTCTATCTCAGCAGGTGCAATATCATGCATAATTTCTTCGTATAAAGAATGAGGTATTGCATTAGCACTAGCACCCATATCACACAAGCCATGATAACAATGATCTCCTATTTTAACAGAAATAACAGGCATGCCTACCACGGGTCTATGTTTATCTTTAGCACCAGGTTTAGCAATTCTAGCAGTTTCCTCACAGAAATAAATAACATGCCCATCACTATTATCAGCCAAGAGATCTTTAACCATAGCAATTTTAGGTTCAACTTTAACTTGCTCAGTGGGTTTGTGTGTCCTAATATTACTTTTGTTGACTACAGTTGAAGCTTTAGCATGATCCTTTATTCTAACAGGGAAAGGTGGTTTCTCAACATAAGCAGTAGGAACAATAGGATCATTATAAGTGATAGTCTTTTCTTCAACTTTAATAGGTGCCACTACTTTTACTTCAATGGGAGGATTATATTTAAACCACTTCTCCTTAGGGAGATCAACATGAGTAGCAAATGATTCACAGAAAGAAGCTACTATCTCAGAGTCAAGTCCATATTTAGTGCTAAATTCACGGAAAGCATCAGTATCCATAAAAGATTTAACACAATCAAACTTAGGTGTCATACCTGACTCCTTACCTTCGTCGAGATCCCAATCTTCAGAGTTGAGTTTAATTCTCTCCAATAAATCCCATCTGAATTCAATAGTCTTCATCATAAAAGAACCAGTACAAGAAGTATCGAGTATGGAGCGATTGTTGTCAGAAAGCCGAGCATAAAATTTTTGAATAATCATTTCTCTTGAGAGCTCATGATTGGGGCATGAATATAACATTGACTTAAGCCTCCCCCAAGCTTGAGCGATGCTTTCTCCTTCGTGAGGCCAAAAATTATATATATAATTACGATCACGATGAACAAGATGCATAGGATAAAACTTCTGATGAAATTCCAATTTCAATCGTTTGTAGTTCCATGATCCCATATCATCACATAGCCTATACCATGTCAATGCCTCTCCCTTCAAAGATAAAGGGAAGACCTTCTTCTTGATAACATCATCGGGCATACCTACAAGCTTAAATAATCCACAAACTTCATCCACATAGATTAAGTGTAAATCAGGATGCAATGTTCCATCTCCTGCAAAAGGATTAGCTAGAAGTTTCTTTATCATGCCCGAAGGAATTTCAAAGTAAACATTTTCAGTAGGTTCAGTAGGTTGAGGGGTTGCTAATTGTGGTTCCGGACGAGGTGAAGATACCCCGAACAAACCCCTCAAAGGATTATGTTCCATAGTAACAAGTGACAGTAAATTTCAGCACACTATATAAATTTTTCCTTACCAAAGGCGCTTCACTCCCCGGCAACGGCGCCAGAAAAGATTCTTGATGACCCACAAGTATAGGGGATCTATCTTAGTCCTTTCAATAAGTAAGAGTGTCGAACCCAACGAGGAGCATAAGGAAATGATAAGCGGTTTTCAGCAAGGTATTCTCTGCAAGCACTAAAATTATCGGTAACAGATAGTTTTGTGATAAAGTAATTTGTAACGGGTAACAAGTAACAAGTGTAAATAAAGTGCAGCAAGATGGCCCAATCCTTTTTGTAGCAAAGGACAAGCCCGGACAAACTCTTATATAGAGAAAAGCGCTCCCGAGGACACATGGGAATTATCGTCAAGCTAGTTTTCATCACGCTCATATGATTCACGTTCATTACTTTGATAATTTGGTATGTGGGTGGATCGGTGCTTGGGTGCTGTCCTTAATTGGACAAGCATCCCACTTATGATTAACTCCTATTGCAAGCATCCGCAACTACAAAAGAAGTATTAAGGTAAACCTAACCATAGCATGAAACATATGGATCCAAATCAGCCCCTTACGAAGCAACGCATAAACTAGGGTTTAAGCTTCTGTCACTCTAGCAACCCATCATCTACTTATTACTTCCCAATGCCTTCCTCTAGGCCCAAACAATGGTGAAGTGTCATGTAGTCGACGTTCACATAACATCACTAGAGGAAAGACAACATGCATCTCATCAAAATATCGAACGAATACCAAATTCACATGACTACTTATAGCAAGACTTCTCCCATGTCCTCAGGAACAAACGTAACTACTCACAAATCATATTCATGTTCATAATCAGAGGGGTATTAGTATGCATAATGGATCTGAACATATGATCTTCCACCAAATAAACCAACTAGCATCAACTACAAGGAGTAATCAACACTACTAGCAACCTACAGGTACCAATTTGAGGCTTTGGGACAAAGATTGGATACAAGAGATGAACTAGGGTTTGAGAGGAGATGGTGCTGGTGAAGATGTTGATGAAGATTAACCCCCTCCCAATGAGAGGATCGTTGGTGATGACGATGGCGATGATTTCCCCCTCCCGGAGGGAAGTTTTCCCGACAGAACAGCTCTGCAGGAGCCCTAGATTGGTTCCACCAAGGTTCCGCTTTGTGGCGGCGGAGTTTCTTCCCGAAAGCTTGCTTATGATTTTTTCCAGGGTAAAAGACTTCATATAGCAGAAGATGGGCACCGGAGGCCTGCCAGGGGGCCCACGAGGCAGGGCAGCGCGCCCAGGGGGGTAGGGCGCGCCTCCCACCCTCGTGGCCAGGGTGTGGCCCCCCTCTGGTAGTTTATTCGCTCAGTATTTTTTATAAATTCCAAAAATGACTTCCGTGAAGTTTCAGGACTTTTGGAGTTGTGCAGAATAGGTCTCTAATATTTGCTCCTTTTCCAACCCAGAATTCTAGCTGCCGGCATTCTCCCTCTTCATCTAAACCTTGTAAAATAAGAGAGAATAGGCATAAGTATTGTGACATAATGTGTAATAACAGCCCATAATGCAATAAATATCGATATAAAAGCTTGATGCAAAATGGACGTATCAGACTACAATTGATCCCCTATACTTGTGGGTCATCACGTGATCTCACTCAAAACTTGAAAACTTTAGCACACAAAACTCAACAGAAAAATCGTGAGATCCATTAGTATAACAAGCCAATCATAAACTTTAGGTACTATAGTAAACCCATTCTAGTTTTATTATTGCATATTAACTACTATATTCTAACTTCACCATGGCTTATACCCCCCGATACAGCCATAGATTCATTAAAACAAGCAAACAATGCAACAAAAACAGAGTCTGTCAAAAACAGAATAGTCTGTAATGATTTGGACAAATGCAATACTTCTGTGACTCCAAAAATTCTGTAAACTTAGGACAATGTGGGCAATTTGTATGTCAATCATGTGTAAAAAATCAGAATTTTATCACATTCTTGTGAGTTTAAACAATTCTTCTACTGGGTGCAAAAGTTTCTGTTTTTCACATAATCAAATCAACTATCAATCAAATCATCCCAAAGGCTCACTAGTGCAGAATCGGGCTTTAGTCCCGGTTCGTAAGGGCCTTTATTTTTTTTAAGTTCTAATTTTCAAATTTCTGAATTATTTGACAATTTAATCTCTAATCACCCCTCATCACTGCTCAAGTGTGGAGCACTCATTCCAAATAATCAACTTCCCGGTCGGTCACCCATCCTCTCACTACTCCAGCCTAAGCATGCTAAACTTTCGAGTTCTATTCCCCCTAGTTTCCAAGTCTGCACTTGTTGTTTTCCTAACAATAGTAAGCTATCAATCCTATTAACCCTTAGGAGTTTAGCTTGAGCATGAAGTCACACGTTTCACCGTTTGAGTTTGAAACTATTATTCTAAAAAACAATAATTATTTAGTAACACTAATATATCTTGAATAAGTAGTTTGACCATAGTTCGAGCACAGTATGACCAGAGTTTGACCAAAATTCAAAAAAACTAAAATTTGAGCATAACTTTTTTTTCCTTTCAGAATTTGAGGATTCTAAAAATTTGCAAAACGGCCTACAGCGGTCGAAATCAGAACCGGCTTTTCGTGCTGAACATTTTGATACAATATACTTTTTTCGACATTGTATGCAAAAGTTATAGTCGTTTTACTTTTTCATATCACTTTTTTGCAAAACATGTCAAAATTTATGTTTTTAAATTTCCCTAGCTAGTAGATGTAGTAACATAAATACATCTCGAAGAATTTTAATTTTTGAAGTTTTTATCATTTTCTTTTTTTAACTGAAATGGCGATAGGGGGGTAGAGTTTGAGAATTGTAGAACCCCTTTAGTCCCGGTTTGTGTCTCCAACAGGGACTAATGGTCTAACCTATAGTCCCAGACTGTGTCACAAACCGGGACTAAAGGGGCTCGTGGGGCCCCGACCTGACGCCAGCCTGCCACCACCCCTTTAGTCCTGGTTTGTGAAACAAACCGGGATTATAGGTACACCACGAACCGGGACTAATGGGGCTCACGTAAAGTCATTTTTTCTAATAGTGGCTTTACTTGGCACAAACACTAATTTAAACACAAAAACACAACCATAATAGTAGCATAATTGTGTGCACACCAAAAAATAGAAAAAAGAAACAAGAAAAATAAAGATAACTATTGGGTTGCCTCCTAACAACCGCTATTGTTTTACGCCCCTAGCTAGGTGTAATGCATAGTTTAAAGTGTTGCCATCCTTAGTTTTTGCATCATTGGGATGTGTTCATCGGGAGGCTTTCAAAAACAATATGGAACACATCATTGGGTAGGTGTTCATCGGGAGTCCTTCCATCAAATGAACATCGCCGGAAAGACTGTAACAGTTTTTTCGGTCCATCGAAGATGTAACAACGCCCGTCCGCCAACCTAAAGAAGTGACTACACTGGTGGTTGTGCTTGTCACGAAGGTGATGGTGAACGTTGCACATGGGGCATTGATAACCCACAAGTATAGGGGATCGCAACAGTTTTCGAGGGTAGAGTATTCAACCCAAATTTATTGATTCGACACAAGGGGAGCCAAAGAATATTCTCAAGTATTAGCAGTTGAGTTGTCAATTCAGCCACACCTGGATAACTTAGTATCTGTAGCAAAGTATTTAGTAGCAAAGTAGTATTTTTGGGTTTTGTAGTGATTGTAACAGTAGCAATGGAAAAGTAAATAAGCGAAGAACAATATGTGAAAAGCTCGTAGGCATTGGGTCGGTGATGGAGAATTATGCCGGATGCGGTTCATCATGTAACAGTCATAACATAGGGTGACACAGAACTAGCTCCAATTCATCAATGTAATGTAGGCATGTATTCCGAATATAGTCATACGTGCTTATGGAAAAGAACTTGCATGACATCTTTTATCCTACCCTCCCGTGGCAGCGGGGTCCTAATGGAAACTAAGGGATATTAAGGCCTCCTTTTAATAGAGTACCAGACCAAAGCATTAACACATAGTGAATACATGAACTCCTCAAACTATGGTCATCACCGAGAGTGGTCCCGATTATTGTCACTTCAGGGTTGCCGGATCATAACACATAGTAGGTGACTATAGACTTGCAAGATAGGATCAAGAACTCACATATATTCATGAAAACATAATAGGTTCAGATCTAAAATCATGGCACTCGGGCCCTAGTGACAATCATTAAGCATAGCAAAGTCATAGCAACATCAATCTCAGAACATAGTGGATACTAGGGATCAAACCCTAACAAATCTAACTCGATTACATGATAAATCTCATCCAACCCATCACCGTCCAGCAAGCCTACGATGGAATTACTCACGCACGGCGGTGAGCATCATGAAATTGGTGATGGAGGATGGTTGATGATGACGACGGCGACGGATTCCCCT
The DNA here is from genome assembly GCF_018294505.1 of Triticum aestivum. NCBI lineage: Eukaryota > Viridiplantae > Streptophyta > Magnoliopsida > Poales > Poaceae > Triticum > Triticum aestivum. The sequence goes on along the minus strand of NC_057799.1, from coordinate 158,260,265 downwards.
CTCCAGAGCCCCGAACGGACTCTAGATCAGCCCTCCCGAGAGGTTTTAGGGCTTGGCGGCGGCTCTGTATCATAAAACGCGATGAATCCTTCTCCCTGATTTTTTTCTCCTCGAACACGAATATATGGAGTTGGAGTTGAGGTCGGTGGAGCAACAGGGGGCCCACGAGGCAGGGGGCACGCCCAGGGGGCAGGCGCGCCCCCCACCCTCGTGGACAGGTGGAGGCCCCCCTGACGTGGATTCTACTTCCAGTATTTTTTATATTTTCCAAAAATAAGTTTCGTGGAGTTTTAGGTCATTCAGAGGACTTTTGTTTCTGCACATAAATAACACCATGGCAATTCTGCTGAAAACAGCGTCAGTCCGGGTTAGTTCCATTCAAATCATGCAAGTTAGAGTCCAAAACAAGGGCAAAAGTGTTTGGAAAAGTAGATACGACGGAGACGTATCAACTCCCCCAAGCTTAAACCTTTGCTTGTCCTCAAGCAATTCAATTGATAAACTGAAAGTGATAAAGAAAAACTTTTACAAACTCTGTTTGCTCTTGTTGTTGTAAATATGTAAAGCCAGCATTCAAGTTTTCAGCAAAGATTATAACTAACCATATTCACAATAACATTTAGGTCTCATGTTTACTCATGTCAATGACATAATCAACTAGCGAGCAATAATAATAAATCTCGGATGACAACACTTTCTCAAAACAATCATGATATGATATAACAAGATGGTATCTCGCTAGCCCTTTCTGAGACCACAAAACATAAATGCAGAGCACCTTTAAAGATCAAGGACTGACTAGACATTGTAATTCATGGTAAAAGAGATCCGGTCATACCCAATATAAATTAATAGTAATGGATGCAAATGACAGCAGTGCTCTCCAGCTGGTGCTTTTAATAAGAGGGTGATGACTCAACATAAAAGTAAATAGATAGGCCCTTCACAGAGGGAAGCAGGGATTTGTAGAGGTGCCAGAGCTCGATTTTAAAATAGAGATAAATAATATTTTGAGCGGCATACTTTCATTGTCAACATAACAACCAAGAGATGGCGATGTCTTCCATGCTACACACATTATAGGCGGTTCCCAAACAGAATGGTAAAGTTTATACTCCCCCTCCACCAACAAGCATCAATCCATGGCTTGCTCGAAACAACGAGTGCCTCCAACTAACAACAGTCCCAGGGGGAGTTTTGTTTGCAATTATTTTGATTTTATTTATAAAGCATGGGACTGGGCATCCCGGTGACCAGCCATTTTCTCGTGAGTGAGGAGCGGAGTCCACTCCTCTTGAGAATAACCCGCCTAGCATGGAAGATACGGACAACCCTAGTTGATACATGAGCTATTCGAGCATACAAAACAGAATTTCACTTGAAGGTTTAGAGTTTGGCACATACAAATTTACTTGGAACGGCAGGTAGATACCGCATATAGGAAGGTATAGTGGACTCATATGGAATAACTTTGGGGTTTAAGGAATTGGATGCACAAGCAGTATTCCCGCTTAGTACAAGTGAAGGCTAGCAAAAGACTGGGAAGCGACCAACTAGAGAGCGACAGCAGTCATGAACATGCATTAAAATTAATAAACATTGAGTACAAGCATGAGTAGGATATAATCCACCATGAACATAAATATCGTGAAGGCTATGTTGGTTTGTTTCAACTACATGTGTGAACATGTGCCAAGTCAAGTCACTTGAATCATTCAAAGGAGGATACCACCCCATCATACCACATTACAACCATTTTAATAACATGTTGGCACGCAAGGTAAACCATTATAACTCACAGCTAATCAAGCATGGCACGAGCAACTATGATCTCTTATTGTTATTGCAAATATGTTTATTCACAATAGGCTGAATCAGGAACGATGAACTAATCATATTTACAAAAACAAGAGAGGTCGAGTTCATACCAGCTTCTCTCATCTCAATCAGTCCATGATATATCGTCATAATTGCCTTTCACTTGCACGACCAAACTATGTGAATAATAATAATAGTGCACGTGCATTGGACTAAGCTGGAATCTGCGAGCATTCAATAAACAGGAGAAGACAAGGCAATATGGGCTCTTGGTTAAATCGACAATAATGCATATAAGAGCCACTTCAACAATTTAATTATGGTCTTCTCCTATCGACCCCCAAAGAAAAGAAAAGAAATAAAACTATTTACACAGGAAAGCTCTCAACAAGCAAAAGAAGAACGGGAAATATTTTTGGGTTTTCTTTTAGTTATTACTACTACAGCAAGAAAAGTAAACTAACTAAAAGCTACACTATTTTTTTGGTTTTCTTTCTTAAGGTTTATCAAACACACAAGAATAAAGCAGGAAAAAGGAAAATAAACTAGCATGGATATTACAGTGAAAAAGTATGAGCACCGACATCTAGCAATGAGTGTGTGAACATGAATGTAATGTCGGTGAGAAATACGTACTCCCCCAAGCTTAGGCTTTTGGCCTATTTGGTTTATTGCCAAGGATGGCCTGGCGGATATCCATAGTTATACCCGGGGTCGTACTGAGATGAAGAAGACTCTGATTGCCACTGGTTGGCAATCATCTCTGGATCCCACTGGTAATTAGACTGTCGTGGAGGTTCAAATTGTGGTTCCGGCTCCGGCTCTGTGGCTGATGTAGGGTTCCGGTAGGCGTGAATGGCCGCCAGCAGAACGAGATACGGACCTGCAGATAAATCAAACAAGGAAGGAGCAGGCAAGGTAATAGTCTCAGGGTGATGTTTATCAAAGAACAATTTGTATTTAAGCGCCCCTTCCCGATTCTTAACAATAAAGTCATGTGCTACCATACTCTTATAATCTAAATAAACAGTGGGCAGCAATTTTTCTTCTTTCTCATAGTGCCTAATAGGTAAGTTATAATATGTAGTGAGGCGTGAAGCATAGACACCTCCAAAGATGGGGCCCTTTGTACGGTTCAGACTTAACCGTTTGGCAATAATACCGCCCATACTAACAGTATTATCACAGAATAAACCATGGAACAAAATAATAATATCAGGAACACTAAGGTTTCCACAGTTTCCGCGACCAATTAAGCAACGACTAGCAAATATTGCAAAGTAGCGTAAAACAGGAAAATGTATGCTAGTGATTCTTGCATCGGAAACCTTCCTAGTTTCCCCTACAGTAATAGTGTCAATAACCCCGTCCACGTCTTTACGATGTGGTTCCTCTAAACTACCCTCGAAAGGTATTTTGCAAACCCTGCAAAATTCATCTAGTGGCATCTTCTTGACCACATCATATAAATGAAACCCTACTGAAGGAGGTGATTCCTTAGGATAATAGTAGAAGTTTTGCACAAAAGTATTGGTGAGTAAGAGATAATGTTCGTGTTGGTCGCGGAGGAAGTCGGTGAGGCCTGCATTCTCAGCCAATTCATAAAAATCATCATAAATCCCGACTGCTCTCAAGAAATCATCGGAAGGCCATTCACACGGCTGAACCTCCGTGGTGCGAGGCAAATTATATTTGGGCCTCTCTGCTTCCTTACTTTGCTTTTCCTTTGAGTTTCGGCTCGATGAGCCCCTCAAAAATCTCTTCATCATTTTCTGAAAATTTCTGAAATATTGTAGTAACTTCAAATAAAGGTGAACCAAACTCAACAAAATTGGTAGAAACTACTCCCACAAGTGCCTAGAGACTATATCATGCATTAGAACTACTTGGAACCATATAAATTTGACATGCAAGCTCAAGAACATGGTCACCTAGGCAGCACAAATTTGCAATGAATAAAGCACTAGAACAAAAACTAATTGGACCAATGGAGGAGTCACATACCAAGGAACAAACCCCCCAAAGCAGTTTTGTGAGAGGTGCTTTGAGCAAGGAGATCGAAAATCGCAGCAAAATGAGCTAGAACTCGTGCTTGAGCTGGATGGTGATTTTTTTGGGAGGAAGAAGAAGTGTGTGGGTGCAGGAATAAGTGGAGGGGAGCCACCGTGGGCCCACGAGGCAGGGGGCGCGCCCTAGACCCTCATGGCCAGGTGCTTGCTCCCCCTGCTGCGTTCTCAGTGCCAGATATTCTCAAATATTCCAGAAAAAATCATATTAAATTGGCAGGGCATTTGGAGAACTTTTATTTTCGGGGTATTTTTATATTGCACGGATAATTCAGGAGACCGACAGAAAAACACTATTTTTACTTATTTTCAACTAATTAACAGAAAGTAAAGAGAGGGTACAGAAGGTTGTGCCTTCTAACTTCATCCATCTCATGCTCATCAAAAGGAATCCACTAACAAGGTTGATCAAGTCTTGTTAACAAACTCATTCACTAACATGGAACCAGAGAAATTTCGAATAACACTATGTTACCTCAACGGGGATATGCACATCCCCTACAATAAGAATATCATATCTCTTTTTGACAGTAGGAAGAGGAAATTCAAAACCTCCAAAAATAATCGATGGAATTTTCCAATAGAATTGATACTATGAACCTGAGGTTGTTTCCTCGGAAAGTGTACCGTATGCTCATTACCATTAACATGAAAAGTGACATTGCCTTTGTTGCAATCAATAACAGCCCCTGCAGTATTCAAAAATGGTCTTCCAAGAATAATAGACATACTATCGTCCTCGAGGATATCAAGAATAACAAAGTCTGTGAAAATAGTAACGTTTGCAACCACAACAGGCACATCCTCACAAATACCGACAGGTATGGCAGTTGATTTATCAGCCATTTGCAAAGATATTTCAGTAGGTGTCAACTTATTCAAATCATGTCTATGATATAAAGAGAGTGGCATAACACTAACACCGGCTCCAAGATCACATAAAGCAGTTCTAACATAGTTTCTTTTAATGGAGCATGGTATAGTTGGTACTCCTGGATCTCCTAGTTTCCTAGGTATTCCACCCTTCAAAGTGTAATTAGCAAGCATGGTGGAAATTTCAACTTCCGGTATCTTTATTTTATTAGTGACAATTTCTTTCATATACTTAGCATAAGTATTCATTTTGAGCATATCAGTTAATCGCATACGCAAAAAGATAGGTCTAATCATTTTAGCAAAGTGCTCAAAATCCTCATCATCCTTTTTCTTGGATGGTTTGAGAGGAAAAGGCATGGGTTTCTGAACCCATGGTTCTCTTTCCTTACCGTGCTTCCTAGCAACAAAGTCTCTCTTATCATAACGTTGATTCTTTGATTGTGGGTTATCAAGATCAACCGCAGGTTCAATTTCTACATCATTATCATTACTAGGTTGAGCATCAAAATGAACATCATCATTAACATTTTCATTAGGTTCATGTTCATTACCAGATTGTGTTTCAGCATCAGAAATAGAAATATCATTTGGATTCTCAGGTGTGTCTACAACAGGTTCACTAGAAGCATGCAAAGTCCTATCATTTTTCTTTTTCTTCTTTTTAGAAGGATGAGGTGCATCTAAATTATTTCTTTGAGAATCCTGCTCAATTCTCTTAGGGTGGCCTTCAGGATACAAAGGTTCCTGAGTCATTTTACCAGTTCTAGTAGCCACTCTAACAGCATAATCATTATTCTTACTATTTAATTCATTGAGCAAATCATTTTGAGCTTTAAGTACTTGTTCTACTTGGGTGGTAACCATAGAAGCATGTTTACTAATGATTTTAAGTTCACCTTTAACTCTAGACATATAATCACCCAAGTGTTCAATCATATAAGCATTTTGTTTTAATTGTCTACCAAAATAAGCATTAAAATCTTCTTGCTTAACCATAAAGTTATCAAATTCATCCAAACATTGGCTAGCAAACTTAGTAGGAGGGATTTCAGCTTTATCATATCTATAGAGAGAATTTACCTTTACTACCTCTGTCGGGTTATCAAGACCATGAGTTTCTTCAATAGGTAATGGATTAACACCATATACTTCTTCAACAGGCGGTGAATTAAGACCATGTATTTCTTCAATAGGAGGTAAATTCTTAACATCTTCAGCTTTAATACCTTTTTCTTTCATAGATTTCTTTGCCTCTTGCATATCTTCAGGACTGAGAAATAGAACACCCCTCTTCTTCGGGGTTGGTTTAGGAATAGGCTCAGGAAGTGTCCAATTATTTTCATTTGTCAACATATTATTCAATAGAATTTGACCTTCATCTCCCTGAAAACAGAACCAGCACAACTATCCAGGAAATCTCTGGAAGCATCGGTTAGTCCATTATAAAAGATATCAAGTATTTCATTTTTCTTAAGAGGATGATCAGGCAAAGCATTAAGTAATTGGAGAAGCCTCCCCCAATCTTGTGGGAGACTCTCTTTTTCAATTTGCACAAAATTGTATATATCCCTTAAAGCAGCTTGTTTCTTATGAGCAGGGAAATATTTAGCAGAGAAGTAATAAATCATATCCTGGGGACTACGCACACAACCAGGATCGAGAGAATTAAACCATGTCTTAGCATCACCCTTTAATGAGAACGGAAATATTTTAAGGATATACAAGTAGCGAGTTCTCTCATAATTAGTGAATAGGGTGGCTATATCATTTAATTTAGTAAGATATGCCACAACAGTTTCAGATTCATAGCCATAGAAAGGATCAGATTCAACCAAAGTAATTATATCAGGATCAACAGAGAATTCATAATCCTTATCAGTAACACAGATAGGTGAAGTAGCAAAAGCAGGGTCAGGTTTCATTCTAGCATTAAGAGATTGCTGCTTCCATTTAGCTAATAACTTCTTAAGATCACTTCTATTATTGCAAGCAAGAATAGCTCTAGCAGATTCTTCATCCAGAACATAACCCTCAGGCACAACAGGCAATTCATATTTATTAGGGGGAGAGTCTTCGTCATCAATATTATCAGTTTCAATAATTTCATTCTCTCTAGCCCTAGCAAGTTGTTCATCAAGAAATTCACCAAGTGGCACAGTAGTATCAAGCATAGAAGTAGTTTCATCATAAGTATCATGCATAGCAGAAGTGGCATCATCAATAACATGCGACATATCAGAATTAATAGCAGAAGCAGATTTAGGTGTCGCAAGCTTACTCAAAACAGAAGGTGAATCAAGTGCAGAGCTAGATGGCAGTTCCTTACCTTCCCTCATAGTTGAGGGATAAATTTTTGTTTTCTCGTCTTTCAAGTTCCTCATAGTGACCAGCAGATATGAATCCCAAGTGACTCAAAGAATAGAGCTATTCTCCCCGGCAACGGCGCCAGAAAATGGTCTTGATAACCCACAAGTATAGGGGATCGCAATAGTTTTCGGGGGTAGAGTATTCAACCCAAATTTATTGATTCGACACAAGGGGAGCCAAAGAATATTCTCAAGTATTAGCAGTTGAGTTGTCAATTCAACCACACATGGATAACTTAGTATCTGCAACAAAGTATTTAGTAGCAAAGTAGTTTGTAGTGATTGTAACAGTAGCAACGGAAAAGTAAATAAGCGAAGAACAATATGTGAAAAGCTCGTAGGCATTGGATCGGTGATGGAGAATTATGCCGGATGCGGTTCATCATGTAACAGTCATAACATAGGTGACACAGAACTAGCTCCAATTCATCAATGTAATGTAGGCATGTATTCCGAATATAGTCATACGTGCTTATGGAAAAGAACTTGCATGACATCTTTTGTCCTACCCTCCCGTGGTAGCGGGGTCCTAATGGAAACTAAGGGATATTAAGGCCTCCTTTTAATAGAGTACCGGACCAAAGCATTAGCACATAGTGAATACATGAACTCCTCAAACTATGGTCATCACCGGGAGTGGTCTCGATTATTGTCACTTCGGGGTTGCCAGATCATAACACATAGTAGGTGACTATAGTCTTGCAAGATAGGATCAAGAACTCACATATATTCATGAAAACATAATAGGTTCAGATCTGAAATCATGGCACTCGGGCCCTAGTGACAAGCATTAAGCATACCAAAGTCATAGCAACATCAATCTCAGAACATAGTGGATACTAGGGATCAAACCCTAACAAATCTAACTCGATTACATGATAAATCTCATCCAACTCATCACCGTCCAGCAAGCCTACGATGGAATTACTCACGCACGGCGGTGAGCATCATGAAATTGGTGATGGAGGATGGTTGATGATGACGAAGGCGACGGATTCCCCTCTCCGGAGCCCCGAACGGACTCCAGATCAGCCCTCCCGAGAGGTTTTAGGGCTTGGCGGCAGCTCCGTATCATAAAACGCGATGAATCCTTCTCCCTGATTTTTTTCTCCCCGAACATGAATATATGGAGTTGGAGTTGAGGTCGGTGGAGCAACAGGGGGCCCACGAGGCAGGGGCGCGCCCAGGGGGGCAGGCGCGCCCCCCACCCTCGTGGACAGGTGGAGGCCCCCCTGACGTGGATTCTACTTCCAGTATTTTTATTATTTCCAAAAATAATCTCCGTGAAGTTTCAGGTCATTCCGAGAACTTTTGTTTCTGCACATAAATAACACCATGGCAATTCTGCTGAAAACAGCGTCAGTCCGGGTTAGTTCCATTCAAATCATGCAAGTTAGAGTCCAAAACAAGGGCAAAAGTGTTTGGAAAAGTAGATACGACGGAGACGTATCAGGCATGCACATGTGACAAGCCGCCTCCTCGTCTACGCACCAAGTGTGCATGATGCTCCGTGTAATGGATCCAAATGACACATTCTGTCGACCTCATTTGGCTCCATTATGCAGTGCAATAGGCGAGTTGGTGGCGCCCAAGAAGAGCAATGAGCCAGCTCGATCATGGCAAAACTGCAAGATGGCAAGGGGGTACTCCTTCGAGACCAGCGCCAGGACCTGCCGCTCATGGATGCTAAGCATCAAGGCCACAGTGAGTTATTCAAATATGATAATGGAGTGGGTTGGGGTGGGGGCTGAAAGAGAATGAGCTAATTGGTCATGGAGGCGGTCATCTATTCGCCCATGTTAATGTGGAGGGATGTGGAGTCTACAAGGATAAAAGGGTGAGATGTTTGGTCACGGCGAGGGTCTTCTTATAGCAACGGGCGCCTCGCGGGAAAAGTTGGCGGGAGGTGGGGAAAAGTGGCGTTAATGGCCGATGGTAGTTGGCACGCGCTGATCGCCATTAATCCACACGCCGCAGCACTGAAACGTGGCGCCTGCCTTCGTCAGGCGATGAGATGAGCCGTGCGGACCTGTATACTCTGCTAAGTAAACAAGTACCAGCATTTTCATCGATAACTTAAGTGTTGTACTGGCAATGCAGTGTGTACTATGTGCTCGACTTCCTGCGTTCGAGCCACAGGAAGCACACATTTTTTTCCCATTTTAAATTATATAGTGTGGGGGTTCGCCAAAAGTTTCACGAACACTGTCAAAAAGGAGATTGACTACTTTTAGAAAATATCTACATAGACTTTAACAACTAATTTAGTCAGCTTAAAAAGCAATTAGTTATTTACTTATTATATTTCAAGACATTGCCCCGCTCAAAATTTTTATGTGACACTACGAATCATCCCAAAAAATGGGCACACCTAGTGACGCACAATAGCATCGCCAAAAAACAGGTAAGAACGTCGCCACAATTGCCGAAAGCGCTGCCCCGAGAGGGAAATACCTCGTGACGGTTGATAACCCACAAGTATAGGGGATCAATTGTAGCGTCTTTCGATAAGTAAGAGTGTTGAACCCAACGAGGAGCTAAAGGTAGAACAAATATTCCCTCAAGTTCTATCGACCACCGATACAACTCTACGCACGCTTGACGTTCGCTTTACCTAGAACAAGTATGAAACTAGAAGTACTTTGTAGGTGTTGTGGGACAGGTTTGCGAGATAATAAAGAGCGCGTAAATAAAAATTAGGGGCTGTTTTAGATAAAGACACAATAAAGTAAATATAGCGAGTGTGGAAAAGTGGTGGTAGGAGTTGCGAAATTGTCCCTAAGCAATTGACTACTTTACTAGACCGATAGCAAGTTTTATGTGGGAGAGGCCACTGCTAGCATGTCATCCCTGACTTGGAATTCTATGCACTTATGATTGGAACTATTAGCAAGCGTCCGCAACTAATAACGTTCATTAAGGTAAAACCCAACCATAGCATTAAGTTATATTGGTCCCCCTTCAATCCCGTATGCATCAATTTCTATGCTAGGTAGAAGCTTCTGTCACTCTTGCCCTCCAATACATAGTCCTATCAACTGCTCATATGATGGGTACCAAAGGGCAGCAACATAACCACAAGCAAATTAAATCAATCATAGCAATTCATCAACCACCGATAGGACAACGAAAATCTACTCAGACATCATAGGATGGCAACACATCATTGGATAATAATATGAAGCATAAAGCACCATGTTCACGTAGAGGGTACAGCGGGTTGCAGGAGAGTGGACCGCTGTAGATAGAGGGGGGAAGGTGATGGAGATGTTGGTGAAGATGGCTGAGGTGTTGGTGAAGATCGCGGTGATGATGATGGTGGCCACGGCAGCGTTCCGGCGCCACCGGAAGAGAGGGGGAGAGGGGCCCCATTCTTCTTATTCTTCCTTGACCTACTCCTAGATGGGAGAAGGGTTTCCCCTCTGGTCCTTGGCATCCATGGCATGGGAGGGGCGAGAGCCCCTCCGAGATTGGATATGTCTCTCTGTCTCTCTCTGTTTCTGCGTTCTCAGATCTGGCCTTTCACCGTTTCTTTTATAACCGGAGATCTGTAACTCCGATTGGGCTGAATTTTGGACACGATCTCTACCCGGAAATTAGCTTTCTTGCGGCGAAAGAAGGGCTCCAACCGCCTTATGGGGTGGCCAGAGGGTCCAAGGCGCGCCCCCTGCCTTGTGGCCCCCTCGGGCATCGTATCGCGTTGATTCTTCTTCCCAAAAATCATAAATATTCCAAAAAAATCTCCGTCAGTTTTTATCCCGTTTGTACTCTGTTTGATATGGGTTTTCTGCGAAACAAAAAACATGCAACAGACAGGAACTGGCACTGGGCACTGGATCAATATGTTAGTCCCAAAAATAGTATAAAAAGTTGCCAAAAGTATATGAAAGTTGTAGAATATTGGCATGGAACAATCAAAAATTATAGATACGACGGAGACGCATCAGCATCCCCAAGCTTAATTCCTGCTCGTCCTCGAGTAGGTAAATTATAAAAAGATAATTTTTGATGTGGAATGCTACCTAGCATAATCTTGATCATGTAATCTAATCATGGCATGAATATTAAGACACGAGTGATTCAAAGCAATAGTCTATCATTTGACATTAAGACAATAATACTTCAAGCATACTAATAAAGCAATCGTGTCTTTTCAAAATAACATGGCGAAAGAAAGTTATCCCTACAAAATCATATGGTCTGGCTATGCTCCATCTTCACCACACAAAGTATTCAAATCATGCACAACCCCGATGACAAGCCGAGCAATTGGTTCATACTTTTTAACGCGCTTCAGCCTTTTCAACCCTCATGCAATACATGAGCGTGAGCCATGGACATAGCACTATGGGTGGAATAGAATATGATGATGGAGGTTGTGTGGAGAAGACAAAAAAGGAGAAAGTCTCATATCGACGCGGCTAATCAACGGGCTATGGAGATGCCCATCAATTGATGTCAATATGAGGAGTAGGGATTGCCATGCAACGGATGCACTAAGAGCTATAAGTGTATGAAAGCTCAAACTGGAAACTAAGTGGGTGTGCATCCAACTTGTTTGCTCATGAAGACCTCGGGCATTTGAGGAAGCCCATCATCGGAATATACAAGCCAAGTTCTATAATGAAAATTCCCACTAGTATATGAAAGTGATAACTCAAGAGATTCTCTATATGAAGAACATGGTGCTGCTCTGAAGCACAAGTGTGGTAAAAGGATAGTAACATTGCCCCTTCTCTCTTTTTCTCTCATTTTTTTCTTTTTTTGGGCCTTCTCTTTTTTTTGGCCTTTCTCTTTTTTTCGTCCGAAGTCTCATCCCGACTTGTGGGTGAATCATAGTCTCCATCATCCTTTCCTCACTGGGGCAATGCTCTAATAATGATGATCATCACACTTTTATTTACTTACAACTCAATATTACAACTCGATATCTAGAACAAAGATATGACACTATATGAATGCCTCCGGTGGTGTACCGGGATGTGCAATGATCTAGCGTAGCAATAACATCAAAAAACGGACAGGCCATGAAAACATCATGCTAGCTATCTTACGATCATGCAAAGCAATATGACAATAAATGCTCAAGTCATGTATATGATGATGATGGAAGTTACATGGCAATATATCTCGGAATGGCTATGGAAATGCCATGATAGGTAGGTATGGTGGCTGTTTTGAGGAAAATATAAGGAGGTTTATGTGTGATAGAGCGTATCGTATCACGGGGTTTGGATGCACCGGCGAAGTTTGCACCAACTCTCGAGGTGAGAAAGGGCAATGCACGGTACCGAAGAGGCTAGCAATGATGGAAGGGTGAGAATGCGTATAATCCATGGACTCAACATTAGTCATAAAGAACTCATATACATATTGCAAAAGTTTATTAGCCCTCGAAGCAAAGTACTACTACACATGCCCCTAGGGGGATAGATTGGTAGGAAAAGACCATCGCTCGTCCCCGACCGCCACTCATAAGGAAGACAATCAATAAATAAATCATGCTCCGACTTCGTTACATAATGGTTCACCATACGTGCATGCTACGGGAATCACAAACCTCAACACAAGTATTTCTACTAATCCACAACTACCCACTAGCATGACTCTAATATCACCATCTTCATATCGCAAAACTATTGCAAGGAATCAAACATATCATATTCAATGATCTACAAGTTTTATGTAGGATTTTATGACTAACCATGTGAATGACCAGTTCTTGTCATCTCTCTAAATAGATATAAGTGAAGCAAGAGAGATTAATTCTTTCTACAAAATATATGCCCACGCTCTAACAAATATAAGTGAGGCAAAAGAGCATTCTACAAATGGCGGTTTTCTATGTGAAGAGAAACAGGCAATCCAAACTTCAAATGATATAAGTGAAGCACATGAAGCATTCTATAAAGCCATACTCAAGGAATATAAGTGAAGTGCAATGAGAATTCTATAAATCAACTAAGGACTATCTCATACCAGCATGGTTCATAAAAGAAAACTTAAAACTAAATTCAAAAGACGCTCCAAGATTTGCACATATCGCATGAACGAAACGAATCTGAAAACATACCGATACTTGTTGAAGAAAGAGGGGATGCCTTCCGGTGCATCCCCAAGCTTAGACGCTTGAGTCTCCTTGAATATTTACTTGGGGTGCCGTGGGAATTCCCAAGCTTGAGCTCTTGCCTCTCCTCCTTTTCCTCATATCGAGACCTTCTTGATCATCGAACACTTCATCTACACAAAACTTCAACAGAAAGCTCGGTAAGATCCGTTAGTATAATAAAGCAAATCACTACTCTAAGTACTGTTGCAAACCAATTCATATTTTGTTTTTTCATTGTTTCTACTGTAGTATTACTTTTTCATGGCTTAATCCACTGATATAAATCGATAGTTTCATCAAAACAAACAAACTATGCATCAAAAACAGAATCTGTCTAAAACAGAACAGTCTGTAACAATCTGAACATTAACCATACTTCTGGTACTTGAAAAATTCTGCCAAAATTAATAAAAATAAAAAAATTGTATATAAATACAGTGCAAAAAGTTTCAGAACCGTTTGACATTCCAGTAAAAAATCAAAAATCGCGCACTACAGCCAAAGTTTCTGTCCTGCACCGTACAAACCAACAAGCATTGTAAACATCCTAAAGGCAAACCTTGGCACATTATTTTTATAATACAATGGAATTGTACAAGGGGTTAATTATTTTTTTTGAAAAGTTTCTGTAATCATTCGCAAAGTTTCCGTGAGCATGAACAAAGTTCAAGGCTAGCTCCCACTTTAACAATGCTCGTCATTCTCACTTTCGCTTTTCTTTTTGAAAAAGTTTTAGGTTCCCCTCTTTATTTTATTTTTAAACTCTATAAAAGCACTCAATAGAAATAAATGACTATGTAAAACTTCCGGGTTGTCTCCCTAGTAGCGCTTTCTTTAAAGCCATTAAGCTAGGCATATAGTGCTCAAGTAGTGAATCCACCCGGATTCCAAGGTATATCAGAGCCAATTTTAATTAGCAATGATTTGGCATTTAGTAGTGAGCACAAAGCAACATATATCAAGCAATGACGAAGTCTAACTCTCTTCCTATGCATCGGCATGTCATAAAAGAACAATTCATGCACACCTAGTAAAGGCCAATGCATAGTATAAACCGTTTCTTGCAATTTTATCATGTGGGAAACATAGAGAGGTGGAGATACAGTTCCTCTCTCATAATAATTGCAAGTAGGAGCAGCAAGCACATGCATATTATATTCATCAAACTCATCATGTGTAGTAGTAAAAGGCAACCCATCAATATAATCCTTAATAAGCACAAACTTCTTCGAAATAGTGTAGTTTGGAGAATTCAAAAAGATAATAGGACTATCATGCGTGGGTGCAATAGCAACAATTTCATGTTTACCATAAGTAAATATAGCAAGTTCATCTCCATAAGCATAATTCATATTGGCATCTTGGCCACAAGCATAGCAAGCATCATCAAAAGGGATATTTCAAAAGAATCAATGGGATCATAACAATCATCATAGCATTCATCCTTCGGTAAGCACGAAGGGAAATTAAACAATGTATGAGTTGAAGAGTTACTCTCATTAGAAGGTGGGCACGGGTAGCTAATCCGCTCTTCCTCCTTTTGTTCTTCGCTCTCCTCATCATCTTTTTCATCCAATGAGCTCACAGTTTCATCAATTTCTTCTTCCATAGACTCCTGCAAAATATTAGTCTCTTCTTGGACAGCGGAGGAGTCCTCAATATATGGTTTAACATAGGCATTAGAAGCATAATTATCATAACAATATTCAAGTATGGCAAAATTTTCAGATTTTTAAAGAGTAGCATCATACTTTTCAATCAAAGAAGCAATTTCATAAGCACCCTTAAAAGCAACAAATTCTTCAATTTGTTGAACATCATAGTAATTATAAACACCCTTAGCATACGAAGATACGATTCCATTATCACTAAACAAACATTGGTAGGGAAGGTGTTTCTTAGGGTCTTCAGAACAACAAGTACAGTCATATATTTCACATAAATTCCAAGCATAGCATTGCAAGCGATGAATTTGATCCAGCAAAAGTTTCCCCTTTTCAGATATGAGGTGTGCCCATAACAAGCATGCTCATCTAAAGATTTGCCCTCAACTAAGCTAGTTGGGGTTACAGCATGAGCACATAGGGATCGAAGACGATCCAAGTAAAAAGCTTCAAGAGTGTGACAAATTTTGAGTGGTTCTTCAACCATTGGTTTAGTAGGTACAACTATTTTTTTTGGTATTTTGCGTTTCCTACACATAACTAAAGATAGAAAACAAGAGCACAAAATAAAAACTACTTAGTGATAAAGCAAACAAGCACACACGAGAATATTCACCCCATGCTATAACTCCCCGGCAACGGCGCCAGAAAAAGGTCTTGATAACCCACAAGTATAGGGGATCAATTGTAGCCTCTTTCCATAAGTAAGAGTGTCAAACCCAACGAGGAGCTAAAGGTAGAACAAATGTTCCCTCAAGTTCTATCGACCACCGATACAACTCTATGCATGCTTGACATTCACTTTACCTAGAACAAGTATGAAACTAGAAGTACTTTGTAGGTGTTGTGGGACAGGTTTGCGAGATAATAAAGAGCGCGTGAATAAAAAGTAGGGGCTGTTTTAGATAAAGACACAATAAAGTAAATATAGCGAGTGTGGAAAAGTGGTGGTAGGAGTTGCGAAATTGTCCCTAAGCAATTGACTACTTTACTAGACCGATAGCAAGTTTTATGTGGGAGAGGCCACTGCTAGCATGTCATCCCTGACTTGGAATTCTATGCACTTATGATTGGAACTATTAGCAAGCGTCCGCAACTACTAACGTTCATTAAGGTAAAACCCAACCATAGCATTAAGTTATATTGGTCCCACTTCAATCCCGTATGCATCAATTTCTATGCTAGGTAGAAGCTTCTATCACTCTTGCCCTCCAATACATAGTCCTATCAACATACAACTAACCCTATGGTGTGATCCACGCGCGTGCTCATATGATGGGCACCAAAGGACAGCAACATAACCACAAGCAAATTAAATCAATCATAGCAATTCATCAACCACCGATAGGACAACGAAAATCTACTCAGACATCATAGGATGGCAACACATCATTGGATAATAATATGAAGCATAAAGCACCATGTTCACGTAGAGGGTACAACGGGTTGCGGGAGAGTGGACCGCTGTGGATAGAGGGGGGAAGGTGATGGAGATGTTGGTGAAGATGGCGGAGGTGTTGGTGAAGATCGTGGTGATGATGATGGTGGCCACGGCAGTGTTCCGGCGCCACCGGAAGAGAGGGGGAGAGGGGCCCCCTTCTTCTTCTTCTTCCTTGACCTCCTCCCTAGATGGGAGAAGGGTTTCCCCTATGGTCCTTGGCCTCCATGGCATGGGAGGGGCGAGAGCCCCTCCGAGATTGGATCTGTCTCTCTGTCTCTCTCTGTTTCTACGTTCTCAGATCTGGCCTTTCACCGTTTCTTTTATAACCGGAGATCCGTAAGTCCGATTGGGCTGAATTTTGGACACGATCTCTATCCGGAAATTAGATTTCTTGCGGCGAAAGAAGGGCTCCAAGCGCCTTACGGGGTGGCCACGAGGGCCCAGGGCGCGCCTGACCCCCTGGGGCGCGCCCCCTACCTCGTGGCCCCCTCGGGATCGTACGCGGTAATTCTTCTTCCCAAAAATCATAAATATTCCAAAAAAAATCTCCGTCAGTTTTTATCCCGTTTGGACTCCGTTTGATACGGGTTTTCTGCGAAACAAAAAACATGCAACAGACAGGAACTGGCACTGGGCACTGGATCAATATGTTAGTCCCAAAAATAGTATAAAAAGTTGCCAAAAGTATATGAAAGTTGTAGAATATTGGCATGGAACAATCAAAAATTATAGATACGACGGAGACGTATCAATGGTGGACCTTCATAGAAAATGAGTTTAGGCGACATTTCGTGTTTCGTCACCAGGTTTTTTGTCACTAAATAGACCAAAATTTGTAGTGGTTCTATTGACCACCGATACAACTCTACGCACACTTAATGTTCGCTTTATCTATAATGAGAAATAAAACTATTTTGTGAGAATAAAAAGATGGCTTTGCAAGATAATAAAGAGTTAGGTGCTATTTTAATACTCATCATACTTATGAGGGAGAGATTTAAGCTAACATACATTTCGTACTTGCATCACATGTTTTTATGTTTGGAACTCTAGCAAGCATCCGTAACTACTAAAGATTCACTATGATAAAACCCAACCATAGTATTAAGTTAAAATTCCCCTTTGGTCCCATATGCGACAACTCACGAACTCGTGTTTAGGTTTCTAGTCACTCCCGCAACCCACTATAAGCAAATCATTAATATATTGCAACACCCTACAATGGGAACCCCACACGCTTGCATGACATGGCGGGCACTGATGTCTACTACGCAACCTTCTTCTTGTAGACGTTGTTGGGCCTCCAAGTGCAGAGGTTTGTAGGACAGTAGGAAATTTCCCTCAAGTGGATGACCTAAGGTTTATCAATCCGTGGGAGGCGTAGGTTGAAGATGGTCTCTCTCAAACAACCCAGCAACCAAATAACAAAGAGTCTCTTGTGTCCCCAACACACCCAATACAATGGTAAATTATATTGGTGCACTAGTTCGGCGAAGAGATGGTGATACAAGTGCAATATGGATGGTAGATATAGGTTTTTGTACTCTGAAAATATAAAAACAGCAAGGTAACTATTGATAAAAGTGAGCACAAACGGTATTGCAATGCGTTGAAACAAGGCCTAGGGTTCATACTTTCACTAGTGCAAGTTCTCTCAACAATAATAACATAATTGGATCATATAACTATCCCTCAACATGCAACAAAGAGTCACTCCAAAGTCACTAATAGCGGAGAACAAACGAATAGATTATTGTAGGGTACGAAACCACCTCAAAGTTATCCTTTCTGATCGATCTATTCAAGAGTCTGTAGTAAAATAACACGAAGCTATTCTTTCCATTCGATCTATCATAGAGTTCGTACTAGAATAACACCTTAAGACACAAATCAACCAAAACCCTAATGTCACCTCAAGTTTCGTGGGTATGATTATACGATATGCATCACACAATCTCAGATTCATCTATTCAACCAACACAAAGAACTTCAAAGAGTGCCCCAAAGTTTCTACCGGAGAGTCAAGACGAAAACGTGTGCCAACCCCTATGCATAAGTTCACAAGGTCACTGAACCGCAAGTTGATCACCAAAACATACATCAAGTAGATCACGTGAATATCCCATTGTCACCACAGATAAGCACATGCAAGACATACATCAAGTGTTCTCAAATCCTTAAAGACTCAATCCGATAAGATAACTTCGAAAGGAAAACTCAATCCATTACAAGAGAGTAGAGGGGGAGAAACATCATAAGGTCCAACTATAATAGCAAAGCTCGCGATACATCAAGATCGTGCCATATCAAGAACACGAGAGAGAGAGAGAGAGATCAAACACAAAGCTATTGGTACATACCCTCAGCCCCGAGGGTGAACTACTCCCTTCTCGTCATGGAGAGCGCGGGGATGATGAAGATGGCCACCGGTGATGGATCCCCCCTCTGGCAGGGTGCCGGAACAGGGTCCCGATTGGTTTTTGGTGGCTACAGAGGCTTGCGGCGGCGGAACTCCCGATCTAGGTTAAGTTCTGGAAGTTTGGGGATTTATAGGAGAGGTTGGCGTCGAGAACAAGTCAGGGGGCCCCACAGGGAGTCCACGAGGCAGGGGGCGCGCCCTCCACCCTCATGGGGCCCACGAGACTCCCCTCCGGTAACTCTTCGTTCTAGTGTTTTTTATATTTTCCAGAAAAAATCTCCGTTGATTTTCAGCGCATTTCGAGAACTTTTATTTCTGCACAAAAACAACACCACAGCAGTTCTGTTGAAAATAGCGTCAGTCCGGGTTAGTTCTAACCAAATCATACCAAAATCATGTAGAAATATTATAAACATGGCATGAATACATCAAAAATTATAGATACGTTGGAGACGTATCAGGCATCATAGGACAACACCATAGTAATACACAACTCATATCAACCATACCATGCCACAATTAGCCCGCAGGACAAAAAGAACCTACTCAAACATAATAGAGTTGCAACACATTATTGGATAATAATATATAGCATAGAGCACCATGTTCAATTAGAAATTATAGTGGTGTGAGAGAGGATACATCGCTGCATGGAGAGGAATAAAGTTGTTGATGACCACAATGAAGTTGTTGTAGTAGATCGTCGTCATGATGGTTCCTGATAACCCACAAGTATAGGGGATCAATTTTAGCCTTTCTCGATAAGTAAGAGTGTCGAATCCAATGAGGAGCTAAAGGTACAATTTATATTCCCTTCAAGTTCTATCGACCACCGATACAACTCTACACGCACTTAATGTTTGCTTTACCTAGAACAAGTATGAAAATATTTTGTAGGTGTGATAAGATAGGTTTGCAAGAATAAAACTAGATGTACTTAGTGGGAGTAAAACTATGAGTAATTTGCAAGATAATAAAGTTAGGTGTTTAGTAGAGAGCATTTTGTAACACAAGAAAGTTATTTGTGCCTAGTCAATCGATAACTAGACCGGTAACCATTATTGCAATTTTATATAAGGTAGATGCATGAGCTAACATACTTTCTCTACTTGGATCATATGCACTTATGATTGGAACTCTAGCAAGCATCCGCAACTACTAAAGATCATTAAGGTAAAACCCAACCATAGCATTAAGTATCAAGTCCTCTTTACTCCCATACGCAACAACCTACTTACTCCGGTATAAGCTTCCGTCACTCTTGCCACCCACCATAAGCGAATCATGAACATATTGCAACACCCTGCAACGGGGATCCCTCACGCTTGCGCGACATGGAGGGCACCATAGGAGAACACCATAATAAAACATACAACTCAAACCAATCACGATCATCAATCAACCCATAGGACAAAACAAATCTACTCAAACATCATAGGGTAGCCACATATCATTGGATAATAATATGTAGTGTTGAGCACCATGCTTAAGTAGATATTACAGCGGGGAGAAGCGATGGTACACTGCTGCATAGAGGGAGGAAAGTTGGTGTTGACGATAGGGAGGTTGTTGATGTAGATCGTCGTCACTATCCTTGCCCTGGCGGCACTCCGGCGCCACCGGGAGAGAGGGGGAGAGAGCCCCCTCCTTCTTCTTCTTCTTCCTTGACCTCCCCCTAGATGGGAGGAGGGTTTCCCCTCTGGTCCATGGCCTCCATGGCGGCGGAGGGGCGAGAGCCCCTCTGAGATTGGATCTATCTCTCTGTTTCTCTTCTGTTTCGCAACCCTCTTTTCTGGCCTTTCACTGTTTCTTAAATATCCGGAGATTCGTAACTCCGATTGGGCTAAAATTTTAACATGATTTTTATCTGGATATAAGCTCCCTTGCGGCCGAAGAACACCTCCAACCGACCTATGGGGTGGCCACAAGCTTGTCAGGCGCGCCCTAGGCAGGGGGCTCGCCCCTTGAGCTTGTGAGCCCCTCGGGCATCTCTCGCGTTGATTCTGCTTCCCAAAAATCATATATATTCCAAAATAATTCTCCATAAAATTTTATCTCGTTCAGACTTCATTTGATATGGATTTTTTGCGAAACAAAAAACATGCAACAAACAGGAACTAGCACTGGGCACTACATCATCATCATCAATATATTAGTCCAAGAAAATCATATAAATTGCTTCCAAAAGTATGTAAAAGTTGTAGAATATTGGCATGAAACAATAAAAAATTATACATACGACAGAGACGTATCAGCATCCCCAAGCTTAATTCCTGCTCGTCCTCGAGTAGGTAAATGATAA
The DNA here is from genome assembly GCF_018294505.1 of Triticum aestivum. Taxonomy (NCBI): domain Eukaryota; kingdom Viridiplantae; phylum Streptophyta; class Magnoliopsida; order Poales; family Poaceae; genus Triticum; species Triticum aestivum. The sequence continues at coordinate 158,239,204 of NC_057799.1, read as the reverse complement.
AAAAGATAATTTTTGATGTGGAATGCTACCTAGCATAATCTTGATCACATAATCTAGTCATGGCATGAATATTAAGACACGAGTGATCCAAAGCAATAGTCTATAATTTGATATAAAGACATCAATACTCAGGCATCCCAACAAACAATCATGTCTTTCAAAATATCAATGTTAAATACGTTATCCCTACAAAATCATATAGCCTTGTCATGCTCCATCTTCTTAACAGAAAGTATTTATCATGCACAACCCCGATGACCAGCCGAGCAATTGGTTCATACTTTTTAACGTGCTTCAGCTTTTTCAACCCCCACGCAACACATGAGCGCAAGCCATGGATATAGCACTATGGGTGGAATAGAATACGGTGGTAGAGATTAATATGGAGAAGAAAAAAATAGGAGAAAATCTCACATCGACGAGGCTAATCAACAGGCTATGGAGATGCCCATCAATTGATGTCAATGCGAGGAGTAGGGATTGCCATGCATCGGATGCACTAAGAGCTATAAGTGTATGAAAGCTCAAACTGAAAACTAAGTGGGTGTGCATCCAACTTGCTTGCTCATGAATACCTCAGGCATTTGAGGAAGCCTGTCATCAGAATATACAAGCCAAGTTCTATAATGAAAAATTCCCACTAGTATATGAAAGTGACAACATAGGAAACTCTCTATATGAAAAACATGGTGCTACTTTGAAGCACAAGTGTGGAAAAAGGATAGTAACATTGCCCCTTCTCTCTTTTTCTCCCTTTTTTGTCTTTCTTTTTTTCTTTTTTGGGCTCTTTTTTGCCTCTTTTTTTATTTTATTTTATTTTCATCCGAAGTCTCATCCTGAGTTGTGGAGGAATCATGGTCTCCATTATCCATTCCTCAATGGGAAAATGCTCTAATAATGAATATGATCATCACACTTCTATTTACTTACAACTCAAAATTACAACTCGATAATAAAACAAAATATGACTCTATATGAATGCTTTTGGTGGTGTATCAGGATGTGCAATGATCTAGCATAACAAAGATATCAAAAAACAGACAAGCCATGAAAATATCATGCTAGCTATCTTATGATCATGCAAAGCAATATGACAATGAATGCTCAAGTCATGTATATGATGATGATGGAAGTTGCATATCAATATATCTTGGAATGGCTATGGAAATGCCATAATAGGTAGGTATGATGGTTGTTTTGAGGAAGATATACGGAGGCTTGTGTGTGATAGAGCATATCATATCACGGGGTTTGGATGCACCAGCGAAGTTTGCACCCATCTCGAGGTGAGAAAGGGCAATGCATGGTACCAAAGAATCTAGCAAATTGCGGAAAGGTGAGAGTGCATATAATCCATGGACTCACATTAGTGATAAATAACTCACATACTTATTGCAAAAGTTTATTAGCCCTCAAAGCAAAGTTCTACTACGCATGCCCCTAGGGGGATAGATTGGTAGGAAAAGACCATCGCTCGTCCCCGACTACCACTCATAAGGAAGACAATCAATAATAAATCATGCTCCAACTTCTTAGCAACGAGAGACCATACATGCATGCTTCGGGAATCACAAACCTTAACAACAATATTCTTACTAAACCAGAATAATTCACTAGTACCTCCCACATATTACCATCTTCATATCGCAAAACTATTGCAAGGAATCAAATATATCATATTCAGTGATCTACAAGTTTTATGTAGGATTTTATGACTAACCATGAGAATGACCAATTCATGTTGACTCTCTAAATATATAAAAGTGAAGAATGAGAGTTTAATTCTTTCCACAAAAGATTTGCCCACGCTCTAACAAATATAAGTGAAGCGAAAGAGCATTCTACAAATAACATTTTTGCTATGTAGAGAAACAGGCATCCAAACTTCAAATGATATAAGTGAAGCACATGAAGCATTCTATAAAGCCATACTCAAAAGATATAAGCGAAGTGCAAAGAGCATTCTATAAATCAACCAAGGACTATCTCATATCATCATGGTGCATAGAAGAAAAGTTAAAAATAAACACAAAAGACGCTCCAAGAATTTACGCATGTCATGTGAACAAAACAGAAACCGAGACATACCGATAATTGTCGAATAAAGATGGGATGCGCCGAAAGCTTAGATGCTTGAGTATCCTTGAATATTTACTTGGGGTGCCTCGGGCATCCCCAAGCTTGAGCTCTTTTCTCTCCTCATTCTTCTCATATCAATACCTCCTCGATCTTCGAACACTTCATCCACACAAAACCTAACCGAACTTTTAATTAGTGGGGTTAGTACATATAACATCAACCCATCATGTCCTATTATAACATTATTGTATAATTATAATCAAACATTACCCACTGTATGCTATCACAATTCTATGTCTCCCAAGTCAACTGGGCTCAACAAGATTTTAAACATAAGCAAATAACAAAACTATAAAAGCAATCTGTGAAAACAGGACAGTCTGTAAAGATTCGAACAATGACTATACTTATGAACTCTAAAAATTCTGAAAAATTAGGACGCAATAAAAAAGTTTTATAGCAGTACTGTGTAAAAATTTCAGAAACTTTTGACGTTCCAGTAAAAAAAGTAAATTCACGCACTACAACCAAAGTTTCTATTTTCGCACTGCACATACCAAACAAGCAATCTAATCATCCTAAAGGTAAATCTTGGCACATTATTTTATAATAAAATGGATTTGTACAAGGGGATAATTAATCTTGTTGAAAATTTTATGCAATTCAATATTTGCAAAGTTTCCATGGGCATGAACAAAGTTCAAGGAGCTCGCCCACTTCAACGGTGCTCGTCTTCCTTACTTCACTTTTATTTTTGAAAACTTTTAGGTTAGCCTCTATATTTTGTTTTAAACTTTTTAAAAGCACATAACAGAATAAAATGACTCTCTTAAACTTTCGGGTTGTCTCCCTGGCAGCGCTTTCTTTAAAGTCATTAAGCTAGGCAAAAAGTGCTCAAGTAACTGATCCACCCGGATCCCAAGGTATATCAAAGCCAATTTTAATTAACAATGATTTGTATTGTAGTAGTGAGCACAAAGTAATATATATCATGCAACAACAAAGTCTAACTCTCTTCCTATGCATCGGCATGTCACAAAAGAAAAATTCATGCACACAAAGTAAAGGTCAATGCATAGTATAAACAATTTCTTGCAATTTTATCGTATTGGAAACATAGAGAGGTGGAGATGTAGTTCCTCTCTCATAATAATTGCAAGTAGGAGCAGCAAGCACATGCATATTATATCTATCAAAATCATCATGTGTAATGGTAAAACATAACCCATCAATATAATCCTTAGGCCCCATTCGGATGTCCTCCAACTTCCAGCTTCGCGAGAAGCCAACGAGAAGCTAGCCGAATGGTGCAGCTCCTAGAATCCAGCTCCTGGAGAACGAGCGGCATGCAGTGCAAAAATGAGAAGCTGGTCGAACCTGGCTCCCAAAATCGAAGGAGGAGAAGTTCGACATAATTACCCGATATATGCCACCGCCAAGTGACCCTGAGGCAGCGTACCGGTTCGCTCGATCTCTTTCTCTCGATACGTTCTCTCCCCCATACGAGAAACCACCCAAATGGGCTCCAAGCGTGCTTCCTGGGCAGCCAGCCCATGCAAACGGGAGCTGGAGTAGCCGTTGCTGCCGAACGTAGCGCTGGCTCCCGCGAGAAGCCAGCTCGCCTAGCTCCCGCGAGAAGCTGGCTCGTTTCGGAAGCCGGAGAGCTTCCGAACGGGCCCTTAATAAGCATAAGCTTCTTCGATATAGTGCAGTTGGGAGAATTCAAAAAGATAATACGACTATTATGCGTGGGCGCAATAGCAACAATTTCATTCTTAACATAACTATAGCAAGTTCATCTCCATAAGCATAATTCATATTGGCATCATGGCCACAAGTATAGCAAGCATCACTTTCATCAAAAAGGGATATTTTAAACGAATCCAAGGGATTATAGCAATCATCATAGCATTCATTCTTCGATAAGCATGAAGGGAAATTAAACAATGTATGAGTTGAAGAGTTACTCTCATTAGAAGGTAGGCACGGGTAACTAATCCGCTCTTCCTCTTTTTGTTCTTCACTCTCCTCCTCATCTTTTTCATCTAATGAGTTCAGTTTCAACAATTTCTTCTTCCATGGTTTTCTGCAAAATATTAGTCTTTTCTTGGACAACGGAGGCGTCCTCAATATATGCTTTATTATAAGCATTAGAAGCATAATTTTCATAGCAATATTTAAGTATGGCAAAATTTTCAGATTTGTAAAGAGTAGCATCATACTTTTCAATCAAAGAAGCAATTTCATAAGCACCCCTAAAAGCAACAAATTCTTCAATTTGTTCAATATCATAGTAACTATAAACACCTTTAGCATAAGAAGATACGATTCCATTATCACTAAACTCACATTGGTAGGAAAGGTGTTTCTTAGGGTCTTCAGAACAACAAGTAAAATCATATATTTCGCATAAATTCTAAGCATAGCAATGCATAGTACTAATATGATGCCATAAAAGTTTCCCTTTTTGAGATAAGCGGTGTCGCACAAAATGAGCATGCTCATCTAAAGATTTTCCCTCAACTAAGCTAGTTGGGTTTTCAGCACGAGCACATAGGGATCGAAGATGATCCAAGTAGAAAACTTCAGCAATATGATAGATTTTGGGTGGTTCTTCAACCATTGGGTTAGCAGGCACAACTATTTTTTTGGTATTTTGTGTTCCCTACCCATAACTAAATATAGAAAACAAGAGCACGAAATAAAAGGAGAAGTATGTAACACCCCGCATGTAACTTGCCATATTTGTAACTCCGACTCTTGCCATTTCCGGCTATGTGTTATGTTTTTCCCTCCGTTGTCGGGTTTTGTCTTTCGTTTTGTATTTTGTCATTCCATGCATTTTCATATCATGTCATCATGTGCATTGCATTCGCATACGTGTTCGTCTCATGCATCCGAGCATTTTCCCCGTTGTCCGTTTTCCAATCCGGCGCTCCTATCTCCTCCGGTGCACCCCTCTACTTTTCTTTCGTGTGCGTTTGTCAAACTTTCTCGGAGTGGACCGAGGCTTGTCAAGTGGTCTTTATATACCACCCGGAGACTACCGGTCAAGTTTCGTTCCATTCGGAGGTCGTTTGGTACTCCAACGGTTAACCGGGCATCCGCAAAGTCCATTTGAGTATCCAGCAAAAAACCCCTCCAAAACCAGCCCAAAGCCCACCAAACTCTCTTCCATGCTCTAGGTCGTTCGATCACGATCGTGTGGGCGAAAACCGCACCTCATTTGGAGCCTCCTAACTCCCTCTACCTATTTATAAGTGGGCATCCCAAAAACAAAATCTCAGACGAAACCCTAACCCTCTCCCTCCGCGCCGCGCCGGACGCGTCCGCTCCGGCCGGACAACGTCCGCCACGCGCCCGGCCAACCGGAGCGCGCCACGTCACCCGCGCCGCCGCCGAGGCCCGCCGGCCCGCTCCCGGCCCTCCGGCCCGTCTCCTCCCGCCGCCGCTGCCGCCTCGCGCCCGCCGCCGTGCCCGCGCGCCGCCCGCCGCCGCCGCCCGCCGGATCCCGTGCCCGCCGCCGCCGCCACCGGCCCCGCCGCCGCCGCCACCCTCCGGCGCCCCTCCTCCGTCGCCGGGCCCTCCTCCGGCCGTTCCCCGCCGGAGCCCCTCTCCCTGCCTCGCCGGTGTCGGCCGAGCTCGAGCTCAGCCTCGTTCGATCCAGATCTGGTGAGGCCGTTGACTTTCTCGTCCTCGTTATTTCTTCCAAGTCCCAGAATTTTATCCGCATGTGCTCCTGTTCGTATTGCGATAACTTTGTGCATGTAGCTCCGATTCGCGCGTGTAATATGTCAAATTGTTCGTCTCGTGATGCTCTTCATTTTGTTAAATTGCACCATGTTCATTAGAGGTCATCTTGATGCCCAAATCTTCGTTGGAAGAGGGCTAGTTGCTGTTAATCTCTGGTTCTTATCAGAACTTGGAGATATGTCATTTTTGTATCATTTATTCTGTGCATCTTTTGAGCATTAGCTCTACATGTGTTTTGAAGTATGCCATGCCATATTTCCAGTGTTATAGTCCATGTATTTTTGTGATCTCTGTGGTGACTAGCACAAGCATGCAAAGTAGGCCCCGTCATATTTCTGATTTCAGGGACTTGGTGAGTTCTCTAAGTCCTCGTCTGCTGTAATTTTGTTGCCATGTAAACTTGATGCTACAGAGAGATACATGCATATTTTGGAGATGTTCAGTAAGGATGTTTTGTAGATATAGTTGTAATTGATCCATTCCTGCAATTGTTTGCAATTTTAGAGTATCACAACATGACTCAATCTTGCTCTACTTTTGCTATAAAATATTTCTGGCAGATTCTTGACATGAGATGCATTTTTGCCAAGCTTATTGTAGTTGATCCATACATGCTATGCAATTGTTCTTGCCATGGATAGCTTCATAAACATGTCATCTTGCTGTAGGTATGCTTGGTTTGTCATGCATTTCTCTGTAGTGAGTGCATCAAGCTCACAAAGAGGCCTACATATTAATTTTTCTGTCATGCTCTGTTTTCTGTCTGAAACCTGATAACGAAACTTGCTATGTTTACATGCTTGCCATCTTATCTTCTGGTCCTTTTTGGCTTATGGTCAGTAAGGGACTTTTGTCATGTGCATTTAGTAGAACACTACCATGCCTTGTTTTGCTATGTTAAGTTCCTGTAGCATATTGATTTCGTGCTCTGAACATTGCTACCTGATGCTGTTTTCTGTCATGTCCAGTTTTTCACAAGTCTGTGAACCTGTAATCTTTTGCACTTTTGCCATGCTTGTTTGAGCTTGATATGTTGTGAACTAGCCGTAGCTCAGTGTTCATCTTTTGTCAAGCATCTCCTGTAGATTACTGCCATGTGCTTTGTTGCTATGTTGGGGTGCTGTAGCATTGTTACTTGTTGTATTTTAAGTGCTATCTTGCTGTTTATCGCAGATTAGTGTCATTCTTGTTTTGCTTGCCATTTGCAAACCGTGCATCCGATTCCGGTGATCTTTATATCGATTTCGACCGAAATCATCTCATCTTTCCAGTGGCATGCTTGGTTTGCCAAGTTACTGCCATGTTCATCATTTTCCTTCCGGAGCACGCATATGCATCGCATATCATATCTTGCATATCATACATGTTTTGCATCATGTTGCTTGCGCATTTCTCGTTGTTGATTGTGGTTCCGTTTGTTGTGTTCTTGTCTTGGGTAGAGCCGAGAGACGAGTTCGTGAATGAGGAACCTGTCGAGTACGCTTACGAGGATCAAGCTTTCGACAACTCTGAGAACCTTGCAGGCAAGATGACCACCCCTCGAAATCACTTCTATCTTTGCTATGCTAGTTGTTCGCTCTATTGCCATGCTCGCCACCTATCACTTGCTATATCATGTCTCCTATTTTTAGCCATGTCAGCCTCTAACCATCCTCTCCTAGCAAACCGTTGTTTGGCTATGTTACCGCTTTTGCTCAGCCCCTCTTATAGCGTTGCTAGTTGCAGGTGAAGTTGAAGTTTGTTCCATGTCGGAACATGGATATGTTGGGATATCACAATATCTCTTATTTAATTAATGCATCTATATATTTTTGGTAAAGGGTGGAAGGCTCGGCCTTATGCCTGGTGTTTTGTTCCACTCTTGCCGCCCTAGTTACTGTTATACCGGGATTATGTTCCTTGAGTTTGCGTCCCTTACACGGTCGGGTGATTTATGGGACCCCCTTGACAGTTCGCCTTGAATAAAACTCCTCCAGCAAGGCCCAACCTTGGTTTTACTATTTGCTACCTAAGCCTTTTTCCCCCGGGTTTTCGCGAGCCCGAGGGTCATCTTATTTTAACCCCCCGGGCCAGTGCTCCTTCGAGTGTTGGTCCGAAGTGAGCAGACTGCGGGGCCCCCTCCTGGAAACTCGAGGTCTGGTTTTACTCGTAGGATGTCTCATCCGGTGTGCCCTGAGAACGAGATATGTGCAGCTCCTATCGGGATTTGTCGGCACATTCGGGTGGCTTTGCTGGTCTTGTTTTACCATTGTCGAGATGTCTTGTAAACCGGGATTCCGAGACTGATCGGGTCTTTCCGGGAGAAGGTTTATCCTTCGTTGACCGTGAGAGCTTATGATGGGCTAAGTTGGGACACCCCTGCAGGGTATTATCTTTCGAAAGCCGTGCCCGCGGTTATGAGGCAGATGGGAATTTGTTAATGTCCGGTTGTAGATAACTTGTCACTTGACCCAATTAAAATACACCAAGTGCGTGTGTAACCGTGATGGTCTCTTCTCGGCGGAGTCCGGGAAGTGAACACGGTCTGTGTTATGTATGACGTAAGTAGGTGTTCAGGATCACTTCTTGGTCATTGCTAGATGACGTCCGTTCCTTTGCTTCTCTTCTCGCTCTCATATGCGCAAGTTAGCCACCACATATGCTTTTGCCGCTGCAGCTCCACCTCTTTGTCCTATAAGCTTAAATAATCTTGATCTCGCGGGTGTGAGATTGCTGAGTCCCCGTGACTCACAGATTCTACCAAAACAGTTGCAGGTGCCGACGATGCCAGTGCAGATGATGGCGTCGATCTCAAGTGGGAGTTTGACGAGGAACGTGGTCGTTACTATGTGTCTTTTCCTGATGATCAGTAGTGGAGCCCAGTTGGGACGATCGGGGATCTAGCATTTGGGGTTGTCTTATTTTCATCTGGATTTTGACCGTAGTCGGTCTATATGTTTGTATTTTGGATGATGTATGAATGATATTTATGTATTGTGTGAAGTGGCGATTGTAAGCCAACTCTTTATCCCATTCTTGTTCATTACATGGGATTGTGTGAAGATGACCCTTCTTGCGACAAAACCACTATGCGGTTATGCCTCTAAGTCGTGCCTCGACACGTGGGAGATATAGCCGCATCGTGGGCGTTACAAAGTATAAGTGGTAAAATTTATTGAAAGTTGACGAACATAACATTGGTCAATGATGCAATTCATGAAAGAATTAATAAGGGAAGAGAAGATTCACATGCAAAAATCACCGTAAATTTCATCCTGTTTGGACCTTCCTAGATATGGATTTTCTGCGAAATTGAAAATATGCAAAAAAAAAACAGGAACTGGCACTAGGCACTAAATTAATAGGCTAGTCTAGCAAAATAATATAAATTGATGCCAAAAATGTGTAAAAGTGGTATGATCATAGCATGAAACAATAAAAAATTTATTGATACATTGGAGACGTATCACCAGCTCCTTGATGGCCCTTCTGGGCCCCTTGGTAGGCCTGCTGCCTGGCTCCCTACAAAGAAGGTAGCCCGGGATATTGCACTATCACCCATGGTTGCTCTTTATGTAGGTGACCAGTTACAACATCATTGTTTTGAGAACCCACCGACATACTGCATACGTCTTTGCTCTGTTACATACAATATATTTAAATTTTTATAAAAATCCTATCAAAGTGGCCACGATCAATGTACCACACGAGCATATCATATCAGAGCTAACTCAGACATCTTAGAATTGTTTGATGAACGACTTTAAAAAATTCGGACCGAAATATACACTTTTGAAGTTTGAGGACTATGTTGACACATTCATAATGGATTGAGAAGCATAGGACCGAAAAAAGTCAGTATCCCACACTCACATCGCTCCTGGCGGAGGCTCGGGAGGAACCCTAGCCTCCATCGCCCCTTCCCTGCTTCCTCCTACCTCGCCGCCGCTCAAGAATGCCGGCGGGCTAAGCCCAACCGAGAGGTGGTTACCGGGGGGGGGGGGGTATTTCCTTGTGTGGTTGGTGCGCCCTCACGGTGGGAGATGCTTGTCCCTCTCATGGCCACTTCACAACGTGTGTCCTTGATGTCAACGAGCCTTCTCCGCAGCGCGTGGTGGCTCCCCTCCGGCGGGTCTAGGTGGGGTGGCGCCCCCCTTTTTCACCTATGCAAAATCGTGTTGGATCTAGTCGCGGGATATGGCGGCTCACCGAATCTGTCCATCTCGGACCATTTATGGCTCCGTTGGCAGTCTTCCCTGGCTGGGGACCCTGGTCTCCGGCGTGAATGCGACGAGGGGTGACAGGTTGCATGGAGTGCGGCGGCTGCGTAGTGGTGCGGTGCGGTGGGCGCCATATTTGACGAGACTCGGGGGGATCTAGCTCGCTAGTTCTTCTGGCCGGTGACGAGGAATGTGGTGGCTTCTACTTGGTCATAGCGCGATGGCTTCATGGGTGGTGTGCGGGCCAGCGGAGATGCGGTGAGTGGGGATGTGCTATTGGCCGGTGATCCGGGTGAAAGCTTGTCGGGCTCTTGCTAGTCAACAACCTTGGTGTCCGTGGACGTTGTGTCACCTCCTTAGAGGCACCGCCATGGAGTCTACCCTTTTGCACACCCTTGGTTCTAGTTCTTCGGTGAAAGCCTAAGGCCCGGTCGGGTCAGGCGAGGGCGTCGGCATTGTTGCTTACCTCTTTAGGGCATCGCCTTAAAAAGCACTAGCCCCGTTTGCGCGCTCCATGGGCTGGACGCTCGCATCATTGCGGTTGGTAGGTGTCTGTCCGACGATGTGGATGCTTGCGCGATTTCTTGCGTGGCAATAATGGCGACTTCGGGCGGAGTTGGGTTGCAACTGAGTTTTGGTAGTCGGTCTCATCCGGCGTGTTCGAGGGGTCTTCGTGCCTCACTTTGTCTTCCTAAAGTAGGAGCTATCGAGGAGGTGCCTTCGCGGTGACGATGACACGAGATAGGTGGTGGGTTCTGGTTCCAGCACCGGCTTGATTCTTTTTCTCCAACAATCCTCGGCGACAAAGTCGGGGCTGCTGGTCGTCGGTGCATGCTGCGGATTGTTTGGCATTCGCCGGTGCAAGTCTCGATGCATGTTTGCGGTGCATGCTACATTGGTGGTCGTCGATGGTAGAGTCGGAGTCGCTGGCTCGCGGAGGAGTGATGACGGTGGCACCGAATGGCAACCTCGACGTTGCTCTTCTCCTCGACGGTGTGTGCGTTCTTATGTGGGGTTTTAGGTCACCTAAGATGCCCTTGCTTTTACGAGCATGTTGTGACGGGTTTCGCTAATTATCAGGCAACTCTCTTCTTTCTCGATGAATTTGAGATCTCCCGACTTTAAAGAAAGAAGGATAACCTTAGATGTAAAAAAAGAGTATATGACCTTATGTTTTTTACTCTGTAATAATCATTGGCATTTTTTGGGTTAAGAAGAGTCGGTTGGACTTGCTCTATCCATCTATCATCAGCTTTGCCTAGTACGCGAAGGTAGACGACAGTCATCCCCACCGTTCGACGGTCACCGTCATCTACCCTCCATCTTTCCCACCCTTCTTCCCCCCAACATCACTCCACCCTCCCGCCCCGCCACTCCCACCCTACACCGACACTTCCCTATCCTCCGCCGCCATGGACCGCGAACCCTCCGTCTCCGACGAGGACGACGACCTCGAGACCCTCGTCCCCCAGAACCACACAAAGCCCCCTTCCCCCTCCTCCCGCTCCCGGGCCTCCTTCGGCATCTCCATCTCCGGCTTCCGCCCCGCGCTTCCCTCCTCGGCCACATCCCTCGGCCGCGTCCTCTGGTCCCGCCGATATCTCCTCATCTGCGTCTGCCTCCCCGTCCTCTTCATCATCCTCTTCTTCTCCCTCGGCGGCGCCTCGTCTCTCCCCGCCTCCATCCGGCTACCCTCCGCCTCGCCCGCCGCCGACCTTGCCTCCTCCCGCATGCGCGAGGCCGAGCTCCACGCCCTCTACCTCCTCCGCTCCCAGCGCTCCGGCCTCCTCAGCCTCTTCAACCGCACTGCCGCCCCTGAGCCCACCAACAGCTCTACCGCCGCCCCTGTCTCGCTGTCTGATCTCCAGACTGCGCTCCTCAGCCAGATCAAGATCAACCGCGAGATCCAGGAGGCGCTCCTCTCAACGCACCACTCTGGGGTCGGCAATGCTACGGATGATGCTTTGGATCTTGATCTGCCAGGTCCCGGATGCAGGAGGAGGGAACTGCCGTACAACCGGCGGACGATAGAGTGGAATCCCAAGAAGAATCGGTACCTGTTCGCCATCTGTCTCTCTGGGCAAATGTCGAACCACTTGATTTGCTTGGAGAAGCACATGTTCTTCGCGGCACTTCTGGGCCGGATCTTGGTGGTTCCCAGCCAGAAGGTGGATTATCAGTACGACAAGGTGCTTGATATCAACCACATTAATGATTGTATTGGAAGGAAGGTTGTGATTACTTATGAGGAATTTGTGGATAAAAGGAAGAAAGTGAGCATCGACCAATTTATATGTTATGTGGCGTCGCCCCCGTGTTACATGGATGAGGAGCATATTAAGAAGTTGAAGGCAGTGGGGATTTCGATGGGGAAGATTGAGGCTGCTTGGCCAGAGGATGCAAAACTGAAAGTGCCAAAGAAGAGATATGTCGCAGATATCACGGCAAAGTTCACGACAGACGCTGAGGTGCTTGCAGTCGGTGAGTTGTTCTATGCTGATGCTGAGGAAGAGTGGATTATGCAGCCTGGTGGTCCATTGGCTCACAAATGCAAGACTTTGATCCAACCAAGCAGGCTCATAATGCTTACCGCACAGCGATTTGTGCAGACTTTCTTGGGTGGAAACTACATTGCTTTGCATTTTCGTCGACATGGCTTTCTTAAGTTCTGGTAAGATATCATATCAGTTAATTAGTAATCAATCACCTCAATATTTAGCAACATGCATGTATTAAGGTTGTTTGTGGAACTTGTGATCCAACGTGCTGACAGGGCTGCATTTTGTTTCTAAGCTCTAGTAGTAGTTGGCTTATCTCTGTTATAATTGGACCGTTCGGGTTGCTCATACATTATCCTCTTTTAGTCATTGCTTGGTTGATGTTGCTTTGGACATTGCAATTTTGGAAAATGAAACTTGTCTGCTTAGATAATTCGTCCACAACACCAGCCACTTATTTTGATAAAGAATGGCTCTTCATTTAGATCTAGGCAGTTAAATTTGTATAAGTCAAAGTCTGACTACTACACAGCTGACCAAATTTAGTATAGGCGGTCTTGATGGGGCTTTTAATGAAGTGTCTGCTAATACTATAAATTAACCATACCTTCCTTATGATAGAGTAAGCTTCATGTAGATAGCATATAGTTTCTCTTCTACTGGTCAAAGTTATTTCTGAAGAGTTATTTTTACTTTAGTTCCTGATACCTTACTGAGGGTGCACCAAAGTTCACGAGCGCTCTGCCTTTTGTTTTGCTGCTCTTGGTCTTGGTTCCTCACATTGTGGGTCATATTTGGTTAGCATATGTCAAACCCATTATCATCCTGATACATCAATAATACACTTCTGTTAAGTGCTCAATACTTACCACCAGTCAGCACCTCGCAGGTTGGGGTAATTTTCTATAGCAGTTAAACAAAATTATTTTTGTTAAAACATAAACTTAATCGTAATTTACTATTCGATATTTTAGTACAGCTATGTCCAAAGAAATCCTACAGAGATGAGCAATGCATTATGAGTTTCGTTGTCAACAGTTCCTGATAGTATGCATTATGAGTTTCCTTGTCAACAGTTCCTGATAGTGTAATAAATTGTTTCTATCTATTTGGTTGACCATGTGAGTTCCGTGACCTCACTTGTTAACTGAACTAGTCCGTTATCTTTGGCTCATTGTTTCACCATGTCACAACATTTCAGAGAAACATATTTAGGTGAACTCTATTTTTTGCTTTTCCATCTTGGATATATCCACTGATATATATGCCAAAGAAGCATGATGTTTGACGAGACAGTTGTTATCTGCTTTCAGTTCATGCTAACACATCATTAGGTTCTTTGAGTTTGTGCTATAGCAATAGTGCTCCTGTGCTTGAAGGTTACAAGCTGTAAGAAATTAGTACCTACTCTATGACTACAAAGAAATAGTGCTCCTGTCCTTGGCGCAGTGGTAAAGCTGCTGCCTTGTGACCATGAGGTCACGGGTTCAAGTCCTGGAAACAGCCTCTTACAGAAATGTAGGGAAAGGCTGCGTATTATAGACCCAAAGTGGTCGGACCCTTCCCCGGACCCTGCGCAAGCGGGAGCTACATGCACCGGGCTGCCCTTTTTTTTATGACTACAAAGAAATCATATATATAAAGCTGACACTTGGTTAGAGCTTGGATTGACACGAACTCTAGCACATACTTGTGTGAATTACTCCTTGCATTTTGTCATTGTAGTTATGGCACCTGTATGCACCATATGTTTGAGGTTCTTTGGGGATTATTGATGAGAAAACAGCTCATTGCATGGAAAATCTGCCGAGACTTTCGGTTCATCACACACAAATATTATTGTACTTTGCAATTATCTTTTCCTGTGTGGCATTAATTGATATATTTTTTCGTCTTCGTGCAGTAATGTGAAGAAAGAGAGCTGCTTCTTTCCCATCCCTCAGGCAGCAGGATGCATCTTGCGGATCATTGAGAAAGCTAATGCCCCAGTAATATATCTGTCGACTGATGCTGCTGGGAGTGAGACGAATCTTCTGCAGTCGTTGGTTGTTTTCGATGACCGGCAAGTACCTCTTGTGAGAAGACCAGAGCATGAAGGTTCAGAGAAATGGGATGCCTTGTTGTACAGAAAACACATGGGTGGAGATGATCAGGTATATATCAATTCCCATCCACTTCCTTTTGTCTTGGTTCTCGTATTGAGACAATGGTTCAGTTAGCAAACCGTGTCGATTGCTTATGCAGGTCGAGGCCATGCTCGACAAGACAATCTGTGCTTTGTCGAACGTTTTCATAGGGTCATCAGGCTCCACCTTCACAGAGGATATCTTCCGGCTACGGAGGGGCTGGGGGTCGATGTCCTACTGCGACGAGTACCTCTGCCAGGGTGAGCTACCCAACTACATAGCGGAGCTAGAGTGAGAAAGTAGTACCATGGTAGAGATTCATAGCGGCATTCTTTTCCCCTTGACGTGCTGGTGATATACATATATCCTGTAAATTGGTGTGTACAACTAAGTGTAAAAGAGTTGGTGATGTCTTCTGTATCAGCGTCGTCCACCGATTTATTCGGGCGGCGTTCGTTATTCTTACACGGTTAGAGAATACAAAGGGGGCCTTTGGGTTGTGCAGTGTTTTATTAACCATGTGTGGTAAGTGAAATGCCCATTCTCTGTACTACTACTACATGGAATTGAATTTTAGTTTACCTTCTGCACTCTGTTTCCATGAAATACATACTAGCATCACAGCGTGCAATATGAGGTGACCAAGTTCGCATGGGTTTGCCTCGAGCTACGGCTTCACACCCTTTGTGCCCGTGCAAACCGCAGGAACCGTGCGTCAGGTCCTTCTAAGAAGAAGCGTCAGACAATCTTACAGGAGGAATGGGTTGGCCCAATAAATTCCAATAAGCTGCTACTGGATCCGTTTTCTGGTTTTAGGAACCCTCTAGAAGGTTCCGGTCCATTTTTTGTTTTTCTGTAGTTTCTTTAGCAGTTTTCTTTTTCAGTTCTTTTCTTCATTTTTTTTCAGTTTCAGGTTTTACCCTTTTCAAAAATTGTTCATAATTTTTTGAGAAATTTTTTCATTTAAAAAAATTTCCCATATAAATGTTCACAGATTAAAAACGGTGATCCTTTTTCATTTAAAAAAATAAAAATTAGAAAATATTTGATAAAATGTTTGTGTTTAAAAATATTCAAATTTTGAAAACAATATTCACGTTTAAAAATGAATATTCACAAAACATTCTAGCAATATTCATGATTTTAAAACAATGCTCTCATTTTTTATTTTTTCCACTATTATATAAATAAATAAATAAGCATCTCTTGTTTTTCTGCAATACAAAAAAATGATTAAAAAATAGTAAAACACAAAGGAAAACACACAGCGCTTGCCCTAATATCTAGGGATAATGGGCCGACCCGCCCGAGCGCCACCTGTGCGGGAGGTGAACAATGGGAGCAACTAAATAGGGATTACCCCGTGGAGGGTTCCCACAGAGGTCATTTTCTTGTGCTTGGGAGCGGAGCGTGCAAGTGATGCACTCAGCACTCGCTACGCGTCGCGCTCTGGACGCGCCCATAAGATTTCCTTCTTTTTGCGCGTGTTATCGTTTTTTTGTTCTTTCGGCTTTTTCTTGGTTTCCTAGGTTTTGGCGAAAAAATGTGCTTCCACAAGAAAGCACAACATGTGCTTCCACAAGAAAGAACAACCTGTGCTTCTCGATAAGGAAAAAAGCAAAGAGTGTGCTAGCACGAGAATGGAAATAGAAAAGGCATGGTATATGCTTTCGTGTGTGCTTCTCGAAAAGGGAAAAAGCACAGTTATGCTTCCCCAAATATGTGAAAAGCACAACTGTACTTTCGGGTTCCTTTTCTTCTTCTTCTGGTGGTTGTTTTTATTCAGTTGTATCTTTCCATGAAAATCATCGAAACCTATTAATATCGGATCTAATTTTGAAGCTCATGACGCGAAAAATCAAACGGTGAAAACGGTTCGTGATTTGAACGCACGGTTTTAAAGATAGAATATTTTGGGAAAATGAATCTACGAGAAAAGGGCAAAACTACCAGGTTGCAACAAGTGGTGTACATGTGCACCAGTTGTCACCACCAGAGAGGGTGGGAGTGACCTTTGCAAAAGGGTACCCCTAACAACTGATTTCAGTGAGCAATTTGACGCAAAGCACGTCATTATAGGATCCTGTTTGACGTTCTTCATTGCAAGATAGCTCTGTTTCGCACAGGGGCATCCCTGATTGGGCCGGAGTGTTCGCAAGATACCGTAGGGTCCAATTTTTACCTACTGTTTAATTTAGGCCGCCGTTATATTCATTTTAAAACAATTGTTTTTTATAACATTTTTCGAAAATTGCAGAATGTTATTTGAAAATGTGAGCATTTTTGGTAAAACCTGAAGATTTTTTAGAAGTTTTATTAACAAAAAATTTCGTGAACAATTTTAAAACTATTGAACATTTTTTGAAAAAACGTGAACATTTTTTTAAAAGCACAATCAATACCAAAAATCCGTTTTAAAATGTTCAAACATGTTTGTAAAATCATGAACATTCTTTTGACAAGGACATTTTTTTTAAATGAAAAGAAGGGAAAAGAAGAGTCTTAGTAAAACAAAAAATAATCAGAAAAATGGTAGAAACCTTATGAAAGGTTCCCAAAGCCGGCAAACACCCTACAAGAAAAGTTTCACAAAATCCTTATACTCTGTACGCTAGCTAAATGGACCGGTCCACCCCGAGCGTTCGCTTCACTCCTCTGTGTGAAAGGTCATCTATTTGACGCAGAATGTGTCCAATAGGATTTGCCCCTTCTAACCCGCAAATGATACAATATTGCTTATAGCAATAAATACTCATTGGGATTGCACACTATCGTAGGAACTTGGGCCAACCCATTTGGAAATGAAGTGCTCATAGGCCTCAGCCGTTTAAATTTATGAATATTTTCCTAATACATGATCATTTTTAATTTCAATGTATTCACATCATTTTTTTCCAACACACGAATATTTTCTGAATTGGTAGAAATTTCGCAAACTTTAGAACAATTTCTAGATCATGAATACTATTTCAATTTTGCTAACATTTTGAAGTCGGAAACATTTGTCAAATTCACGAACATTTTTTTAATTAGCAAACAATAATAATTTGTAAATAATCATAGAATTCATGATCATTTTCAAATTCACGAAATTGTTTTGAATCAAGAACATTTTATTCAAATTATGAGTTGTTTTTATTGTGGAATTTTTTTAATTCACCGACATTTTCTAAATTTTTGAAAGAATTACAAACAATATTTTGAATCCATGAACATTTTTCAAATTCAGGTTTTGTATGAATTCACGAAAAATTCAAATTGAGTTTCATTTTACAAATTTGATGAACAATGTCTTCCTTTGTTGACACTTACTAAATTTGGAACATTTTTAGATTCATGATTTTTTTAATTCATGAACATCGTTGTAAAATTCACAAAACAATTTGAAAATTAACGAATTTGTTTGTATAATTAGTTCAATAAATTGTATATTAAAAAAGGTCAAAGAAAAGGAAAAACAACCAACCCATGTGTGTATATACTGTAGCGCTAGCTAGAGTGGTAGGTCTGATCCTTAGGGCATTTCCAACAGGGTTACCAAATCTTTATATGCTCGGACAGGACGATGTGGACACATGTAGTCATCCAACGTTATTCATCAACTTTTTGCGGATTGGTCGGAATGTGCGAAATCCCACAAACCATTCTTAAACTCGGGGGAGTTCTATGGGAGTACAGATATCCACTGACACCATCAACCCACCATCGAACCCCACCACAAATCCACTTTTCCTTATCCCTTCCTTCTCTCTCCTCTCTTCCTTGAATAAGAGACGGACATTTGATGGATATGGTTAGTTGGCCAGCGCCCGTCCAACTATCCATGGACATTTAATGATGTCCCTTTGATGATTGCTGTTGGATGCCCTTAGATCATCTACCACTGCAATACCCAAGATGTACCCCGAATGCCCGCGGACGCGTCCGGGCACCCTCACTGGCGGTGCCCAGATAGTTGTCTTTTCTCACGGTCCACAACCACACACGCCAAATTCGCCTACTCTATTTCATATAAACGCGTGCAAAGGACATCGATTATAGCAATTCCGAGGTCGGACGTCCACACAGTTCATACAAAATGCCGATCATAGCTAATTAAACATAAAAACCAAATTTAATCATACGGGGGCGGCTAGAGTTCACCACTCACTCGCGGGTCGCTTCCCCTTAGTCTCGGCGGCTCTTCGTGGAGTAAGCATCCGCGGCGAGCGGCTGGTCGTCATCGTCCGTCATAGACCCGATGTCGTCGGAGCCGAAGGATGGCAAGAGGAACCCCGCAAAGCGGCGCGCGGCGCGGCTCTCTCCGCCCCCTAATTTGAGCATGAAACGTTGCATAGGAGCTCCCCAATCCGAGCATGCAGAAGATCAATCACTCAAAAAAAGAAACACGTTTCACTAAAAAAACACGCAGAGCATGATGTCAAAAAAAGAAAGAAAGAAAAAGAAACATGAGAGCATCAGATGTTTTAGCTCTTGATTTTATCGAACTATCCAAGGAGAAGAAGTTGCTGGGTAGAGCAGAACACTACCTCCGCCCCTCCTCCTCCTCCCTCCCAACCCTAGCCGCCCCTCCTCCTCCTCCCCCCTCCACCCTCCACCCTAGCCGCCCCTCCTCCTCTTTCCTTCCTCGCCGCCGCCTGAGGCAGCCGCCGGGTAAGCCCGGGGCGCCAAGGATGGTGGCGGTGGGGCCTCGGTTGCCCTGCCTCTGCGTGGGGAACCCCGGATCTGGAGCGGCAACTCCATTGGCAAGGCACGACCGGCTAGCAGCCGTGCGGGCGGTGGATCTGGCGTCCCGGCCGCGCGGGCGGCGGGATCCGGTGGTCGTTGGCGGCCGGCGGCGGTTTCTGCGGTGGCCGGTGCGCGCGATCTGGCGCCTCCCCTCCTCCCCTGATCGGCGTGCGGGCCAGCCTCGTCGGGCCGCGCTTCCTTGGGTCACCGGTTCTGTACAGGAGGCTCTGCTGGTGGCGGGGATCTAGTTCGGGCGAAATCCCTGGTCGGCCATGGCCAGCTGCGTCGACGGCGACGCCTGAGGGCGTCGTTCCCCTCCTTGGAGGCGTCGGTATGGACTGATCCCCTCACTTCCCCTTCCCCTAGGTCTCCCGGGCGAAAGCCCTAACTTCGTTGGGCGGTGACGGCGCTCACGGCGCCGTTCCCTTCTTGAAGGCGCCGCTTTGGGAACCTTGGGGCTGGGTGGCGATTGTGGGTGGTGGGCAATGGCGGTGGTGCGACCCTATCCTAGCATGGATCTGCGTCCGTTGCTTGAAGATGGACTCGCGTAGGTGGAGGTCGTCGTTTGGCGTACTGGTGGCGTCGATGGCGAAGACACCTGTCAAGGTTGGCACCTCAATCTGCTCTGAAGATGGACCAGTGGAAGATGGTGGCGACGACACATGTGAGTGCGTCGGACCGGTTTGTGCCCCGGACCCGGTATGTGGCTTGGTCGGGGCCTCCGGCTTTAGATGTTAGGCTTAGATGACAGGTCTGGGTATTTGGCCCAGCTTGCATCCCTTCATATTGGAGTAGCGGCAAATGTTGTCAAGATGGCGGATTCAGGTATATTATTATACTGCTTTATAAAGTCCTCGAGAATAATCAATAAAATAGCCTCATGCATCTTTTCGATGTAGAGGTCGGGAGAATCCAAGGAGAAGAAGCTAACTTTTCTGTGTGTCTTTGGCCACCAACTCTACTGCGCAGTGGAGACTCACAGGCGTCGTTGCATCGCAGGTGCCAAGCAGGCCACTGCACGAGATTAGGAGACAGTGCGGCTGCGTGGGACGCGTACGCAGCGACAAAACGAGGGGTCACGGTCTCACAGATCGAAGGGTAAGCAACAAGGGACTGATCCTCTAACGTTAAGGAGGAAAGTTAGGGAAGCTAAAATACCTTAACTTTCCTTCTCTATATCCATATGATTATGGCTAAAACGCTTTAAATTAATTTGTAAATTGATGATCTACTTTATACATTTATAGTAATTACATACAAACAAATTGATGATGAAATAAAATTATTTTTAAATTATTTATATCTACAGTTAATATCAACAGTAAACAATTTGCTAAATAGCTACTAACAGTCCCTAACTTTCCTTCTTTATTTTACACTAGGGTAACACTGTAGCACCGTGATTTTCCTTCTCAATGTTAGAGGATCCGGCTCCGGAATTGACTCCCTGTCGCAGCGAAATAACCACACATAAAAAATGTCACACGCAGGGACACATACCATTTCGTACCCAATATGTTACTGTATGTTTATTCAGCCGTGATCCGATCGGTCCTTCGGTAGAGCTGAAGTGCTGAACTGAAATGAAAGCCTAGATTGCAAAACTGTTGCTTCTAATATCTTGCGAAAAGTTCCACAGGAAGCAACCTGTGTTGCAGTCAAGCACAAGCGAGCAGTGCAGTGTTGCAGGTGGTGTTATACTGTTCGAAGAGTAGGTGGAGTAGCACGTCGTCTCGCCGTGCGTCATTGCATACTGTTGACTTGACGGCAATGCATGCAGCCGTCAATGAGACCAGCTAAACGGCCAACGCCGTACGTGGACCAATATGCAGGATAAGAGCATCTACAGCCTGTCAGGACCCGATCCTAAGTCACACAGATCTAACATATAACACATTATATCATTTTACGGTCTCACGCACAGTATTCTCACGGCTGCCATCTTACCTGGCCCGGAACCGTTCGTGCCTTTTGGCTCACGTATATAATAGTGTCGCTACATCCATATGACAAAGAACTCGGGCCGACATGACTAGTCGTGAATCCAAAGTGGCACTAACTTACAGGGACAGACATACATGACCCAGCAACGAACGTGTCGGTCATCAACGTATGAACCCAAGTCGTAGCAAGCTACAAGGACTTAAACGAACAACGTGTGACATTTCCCCGAAGGGACAGACACAGGAACGAAGAAGGACACATACCGGCCAGCCTAAGTGTTCCGGAGCAGTAGCAAACTACCATGGCTCAGTGGAAGCACTAGGAGACATTTCCCCATAAGAGAGGCTACCAAGAATAAACAACTAGGTTATCGGATCTCACACATACCAAGCATTTCAATAACATACACACAATATGCTCGATATGTGCAATACAACATGGCATCACAACAAAACTCTATGACTCCAAGTATTTATTCATTAGGCTCCGAGGAGCCAGATATTACAAACATGGGTGTGATGACCCAACATTCAAGTCATACAAGCAACAAGCACATACGGAAGCATAAACATGTCTGAGTACAGACATCTGAAAAGAGAGAAGGCTAGTAAGCCTATCTATCTACAAGACCCTCCAAAGGGTACAAGATCGTAGGTGAGGTAACAAGCTAAACGTTGAAATCCACGCGGAACTACTAGCGAGACTGAAGTCTCTCTGCAAATCATAAATTAAGCAAACGTGAGTACAAATGTATCCAGCAAGACTTACATCAGAGCTAGCTACATATGCATCAGTATCAACAAAGGGGGTGGTGGAGTTTAACTGCAGCAAGCCAGCTTTGACTCGGTGGCTATCCTGAACTAAGACTGCTGGTAACTCTTTTGAGGTGGCGCACACGAGTCCACATATTCACCATATCAATACACCATTATGGATCCGTTCCCGTCTTCCTACGAGAAGGCCATCCATAGCACTCACGCTTATCTTGCGCATTTTAGATTATCCACTTTCACTTGTCTATGAACTGTATAAGCAACCAAATAGTCCTTTACCGCGGACACGGTTATTCGAATAGATGATGTTAACCCTGCAGGGGTGTACTTCTTCACACACGCTCTCGCCACTTACCGCCATGTACACGTCATGTATCTCAGCAACCTTCAAGCGAAATCCTAGCGAGGGTGTCGGCCACGACCTGACTAACCACATAAGTCCCTAGTCCAGGTTTATCGCTTATTTAGGTTCCATCCGCGGGGAGTCCGGCCGAGGTTTCCACTATGGCCCCGAACGATGTGTGCAGGGTTCCCGAGGCACCAAACGGGCATCCCGGTACACCGTGGCACATGCTACCGCATCACAGCCCACCCCTAGGGTCAGCGCTGCGCACGACCTCCAGCATACTACAAACACCAGAAACTACTTGCAACTCCTGGACAGAGGACAGGGGCGGTTAATAAGTCGAGAGAGTCAATTAAGGATCCCAATGTGTGGTAGTAGCTGATCTTAAATCACACATACAGATCTCAGTTCCTAAGGACGGTTCCAATGAAACAACCCACCATGTACTCCTACATGGCCTTTGTAGCGACCAGACCTCAAATAGTCTGATCTACCGTGCACCAGTGTCATCCCTGGATCAGTAATGCTGATACGCACAGTACTTGGAGGATTTATAACAGAGTAGCAATCACACACTTATTACATCGAGTATCTCAAGAGAGAAATAAGTATGACAAATATGGCTTAAGGCCATCTAAAACAATAACATCGGAAGACTTGGAAGATAAGTGAGTCCATCAACTCCAACGGCATCACTGAGTATAAGACCACGACCTAAGGCACCTTACTCGTCGTCTGAAAAGTCTGCAACATGAAACGTTGCAGCCCGAAAACGGGTCAGCACATGGAATATGCTGGCAAAGTAACACATAGAGAGTAATGAACAGAATAATGCTATACTACATGCATATATGGCTGGTAGAAGGCTCTATGGTTACAATTTTTGCGAAAAGCCAATTTTTCCCTACTACAAAGGAATAAATTTTATTTAACTATCATGGTGGTTGTTAAACATTGAGAATGGTTGACAGCATTCTCAATCCCAATTAAGTATCATCATCAAACCCAACAAAATTAATTAAAGTAACATGATGAGATTCACATGATAATCCAGATACTAGATACTCAAGATGTCCATAACCGGGGACACGGCCAACCATGATTAGATTGTACACTCTGCAGAGGTTTGCACACTTTTCCCCACAAGACTCGATCTCCTCCGTTGGGAATTCTCGCACTTCATGGTGTTTGAGAAACGGATGACCGAGACACAGTCTTTCAGATGTGTTAACTCTCTACTCCGGGTAGACAGTACCACCTACATCCCCTACATCTGCTAGTCTACCTCTTCAAGAGCTCACACAACCTACTCAACTATGCTAGAGCCCATAATAGCTTGTGGCTGCACACGGAAGTTTCTAGCATGAATAATCTCATGATCCCTTTGAGCCTGGGTGGCGGTCCAAAAGAAAAACAGGCAATCCTGGAATACCCAGGTACCTCAATCCACCCAGATGTGAGTTTTAGTTGCCACCTTAGGTTTAACCATTAATTAACAATCTCACATCTGTCATGGATACACTCAAACCCAATCCACGTCTACTAGCATAGCATAGCAATATGAGCAAACGTAGAAGTAACTCCCAAAGGTTTGATAATAAACAGGGCAATAGGTACTACCTCATCTACTTCCCAGAACCCACAATTTAATTAGATCCTAATCATGCAATGTTTGAGGGTTGATCTAATGCAATAAAACCGGGTAGTAAAAGAAGTATGATCAAAGTGTTACCTGCCTTGCTGATGATCCGTGAAACTTAGAGATTCGAAGTAGCAAGCGGCGCACTCCGGGTACTCTATCGCAAACAAACAAGCATACACTAAGCACTCATCTAATGCACAGGTAAAACTCAAATAAAAGATCTAACCAGAAAGTTCAACTTAAGAACTCCGGTTTGCAAAAAGAATCAAATCAAACGAAGCAACGAAAGTCAAACGGCGAAAGAAACAAGCTTCGTTTACTAATCTGGATCTAAGTCAAATTTTATAGTAGCAAAACCTTGTTTGAGTAGGTTAAACGGAAAGAGAATTTCGAGACGAAACTCTAGGCGCTTGAATCGCCTGATTCCGATAAACGAGCTAAAAGATATACCAGAACGAAAATCTGATCAGAAATCGCGATCTGGAATAATCGCGGAAAATCCGGCGAAAAAGAAAACTGACGAACAGTTAATCGAACGGACGTTCGTTAACTGCGGCTAAACAGCGAATACGTTCGTTAAAACGAACGAATCAGCGAACGTTCACTAACTAACTAAACCGAAAAAAATAAACCGATCTATATAAAAATAAACCTAGGGTTCCTAAAAAAATAAACCGAATCGGGTTTAAAAAAACGGACTCGGCAGCGGCGGCTTCGGTTACCTCCGGCGAGGTGACTCCGGCGGGGCTTCGAGGTGCGGGCGGGGTGCGGGGAGGCGGCGGGTGGCGACGGGGTCGACGAGGGGCGACGGAACGGCGTCGGGGCGGCTCCTCGCGGCGGTGGCGGCGGGCTTCGGTCGGGGCGGGACGGGGTGAGGGAGGTGGCGGCGGCCCGGGGTATATATAGGTGGGGGGGGCTACTCCGGCTTGGGGAAGGGGGCGCCGGGGAGGCGTGGCCGTCCCGGACTCGGGCGACGGCGGCGTGCTCGTCCCGGTCTCCAGGAGGGAGATGGCGACGCGGGATGGGCCGGCCTGGCTCGGCTGGGCCTCGGCCCAGTCGGGCGGGGGGATTTATTTTAAATAATTTCGCCGAACTAAAAAAATCATAGAAAAATAAATAAAAATCCAAAAATGCCAAAACAAATATTCGCTGTATAATTAAAATAATTAGAACAAGATGAACATTTTCTTGGCCCAAAAATGCAGTTTTCAAAACGTGCAATTTTTCTCATGCAATTAAAATTGCAAATAAAATCCGAATAAAATCAAGTATTTGATTTTAATATTTTTCCTCCAATATTTCAATTATTTTGGAGAAGTCATATTTTCTCCTCTCATATATTTTAATATGAAATATTTTTCGAAGAGAAAAATAATTAAAACCAAAATCCTCGTTTCATTATTTGATAAAAAAAATCAAATGTGAAAACCGGGAAAAATCCCCAACTCTCTCCGAGGGTCCTGGAGTTGCTTAGGATTTTCGAGGATTTGCCAAAATGCAATAAAATATGCTATGCAATGATGATCTAATGTATAACATTCCAAATTGAAAATTTGGGATGTTACAGCCTTTCATCGATACCTTTACCAAATCGTGTTCACACACTTAGCTCTCAACAGTAGGACATGTTCACACACCTCCAATTCATCCCTGATGAATCAGACCTGACTCAACTCTAAGAAGTAGCAGGCATGAAAAACAAGCATGAATGAGTAGGCACATCAGGGCTCAAACAATTCCTACTCATGCTAGTGGGTTTCATCTATTTACTATTGCAATGACAGGTCATGCAGAGGAAAGGGGTTCAACTACCGCAGCATGTAACAGATGAATCGTTGTTGTCCTAATGTGGTAAAAGAGAGCAGGAGTGAGAGAGTGGGATTGCATCGGAATGAACAAGGGGTTTTTGCTTGCCCGGCACTTCTGAAGATAGTAAAACTCTCCATCGGTGTCATCGAACTCATCGTCGGAACTACGTCCACTGAAAGGGGACAGATACCGGCAAACAGAGAAAGAACACAATCAATGCAATGAAACAATATGATGCATGAATGTGACATGGCAATATGCTGTGATTTGAGCTAATGCAACTAAAATCAGGAGGGTTTGAGCTAATTTGAACCAAGGGTTCAAATTCAAACTCAAGTTATGAATTTATAATGTGCATTATCATGTTTTAATCTATACAGCAAGCTTAAGTTACTTTGTCATGCATATAACCTGTACCAATGGATAGATTGGATTTTTCTGATCATTTTTCATATATAAATTATTTCATTTGGAGTTACGGTTGAATTTCTATTAATTTTAGAAGTTTTGGATATTTTCTGAAATAAATAAATCATTTCTGATTTATTTTAAATCCCAGAGAATATTTACCGCATCAGCATGACATCACTGTGATGTCAGCGGGTCAACGGGGCTGCCCAGGTCAAACCTGACCAGTGGGGCCCACTGGTCAGTGACCAAGTCACTAACTAATTTTAATTAGCGTTAAACTAAACCTAACCAAAAGATTAGCCTGGGCAGGGCCCACATGTTAGTGACCCGGGGTAGTCAAACCCCCGGTCAAATGGCCCAAACAGGCCGGCGGCTCGACGCCAACGTCTTCAGACGCGACAGAGGGGTGCGGGAATCGCCCTCCGGCGTCCAAATGGATGGCCGAGGCCCTCTACGGGACTAGGGGGCTCATCCGCGCCGTTTGGTGCAAGTGGACTCGTAGGAGACGACCCAGAACGGCGGCGGCGACCACTCGCGCAACGGCCTGCGTTCGGACATCGAACGTTCCAACGTCGAAGGGCATGACAGGAGCAACGGGTGGTTGCTACGGACCCGTGGTGATGCGCTGAGCGCGGTGGCGCGCTCGGTTTCGAGCTCCAGTGGACGTGGCCACGGCAGCGAGGAGCTCAGGCGGCGGTGCGATTCGGTCGTCGACGAAGCAGCGACTACGGAGAGAGAAAAAGCACGAGAGCGAGAGGAAAGGAGGAAGTGGCTCATGGCGGTTCGAATGAGTTAGACGGCGAGCTCGGGGAAGACCTGGAGCGGTCGGCACGGCGGGGGCGATCTCCGTGGCCGAAGGTTGAAGACAGGGTTGGTGATGGCGTTCGAGGCTTCCGGCGGGGCTTGGCTCGGTGAAGGCGTCGAGGACGAACTGGCGGAGCTTCTTGGCGCGTCGGTAAGGCGTAGGGTGACCGGTGGCAGCGGATGGCGGTGACGGCTTTGCTCGGGCTACGCGGGAGAGAGAGCAGAGGAGGGGGAGGAGGTCCAGGGAGAGAGCTAGGGATCCGAAAGGATCCAGGGGGTCGCGTGGCATCTCAGGGGAGGCCGGGACAAGCAGGCAGAAAGGAGGTGGCCTTGCGCGTGCGTGCGCGCGGTGACGACGCGCCCTCGCGTCCTTCTGGCGCGGTGGAGACGATGACTCGCACTGGGCCAGCACAGTGCTGGGCCAGCCAGTTGGCTGCCAGGTAAGCCAGGTGGGTTTTCTCTCTGGTTTTCTAATTTTGTTCCTGTTTTCTATTTTCTGCAGTATGTTTGAATTTGGTTTCCTGACCAAATAATTCTTGTTGCTTCTGAAAATAATTGTGGATGCAAACTGAATTATTTCAGAGCCCCACAAAACATTTCAGAATCATTGGAGCAATAAAAATAATTATAGGATGTATTTCCTCCAACTCAAATATAATATGAGTTAATTCAAAATTCCAAAAATGTCCTAGAAATATATTCATCATTTTTGGCAGAGGTTTCTACCTTAACCAAAAATCATGAACTTTTCTTGAGGCACTTTGGGTTCAACGAAAATATTTTTAGGTTAAACCTAGTTGAGTTCTTTTGGTGCTAGGGTTTGATCAATCCCCATTTCAACTTTAAATAAAATTTAAACATGATGCAACATGATTAAGCAAGGACAACAGGGGTTGAGCTAGGGCTGTGACACAGCCGGGCGCCTAAAACCCGCCTAATACGTCTGGGCGGGCCGCTCGGTCACTGACCAGTCATGATTTTTTGACCCAAACGGGTTCCTTAAACGTGACCGACACCCCTCATACCCAGTCCAAATATGGGGCGGATATGGAGGCGTCCGGGCACGCCCGCCACGTCGGACCCAACAGCCCGACCCCACCACAAATTGCACCAAATCCATCAAACCCTTCCTCCTCCTCCCGCCGCCCTCCAACATTTCGTGCACCCGGAGCCTCGCCGTCCCCCACCCTTGCTCCCAATCCTCACCATCGGTCCCGATCCACCGCCGGAGATGTCGCCCAGCCCGACCCAGACCGCCGTGATAGAGATGCGGTCCTCATCGTACGTCGGCGGGGTCCCTTCGTTGGGTATGACTTCCAAGGCAGAGAACGTCGCCCAGAAGTTGCGGCGACGCCCACAGCGAGAGAGGGAGGCGGTGGCGGCGGCGCAGGGAGGTTCGGACATGGTGGAACAGACGTCTCCTCCACCGTGCCCAGATCCCTGCACCCCTTCCATCCGAGCGCCGACGCGAATTACGCTATCCGACCCCGTTGGGACAGAGGAGCATTCGACGGCTGGATGGGCCGTTCCGGAGAGCTTTTCACCCATGCACATGTCGTCGGTTGACATATGTGACTCGCCGTAGCTCGTTCGAGCACGGATGAGCACGGGCATCGGCAGTGCCTAGGATGCCGTCGACATGTTCGACGGACTGACTGAATAAGAGTTGATGCGTTTTCTTTGCTCCTGTCCAATCAGATTTTTGCATAGACCACTAGTTCATTTCGCACATGGTGAATGCTTGCAAACCATAATCATGTAGGAGGCGTTCTTGTCAAACTTGACCAATGACAATGAAGATCAACCGAAATGAAGTATGAATTGGAGGCCACCACCGCATTTGAAGTTGGGACAGCATCCGATCCCAATCTGAGCAAGAAGGAGAAGAAGGCCAAGAGGGCAAAGGCAAGAGGTACAACATTCTCATGATTTGAGGACATATTGTTGGTCAAAGCTTGGTTGGCCACAAAGATGGATCCAATATGCGGCACCGAGCAAAAGGGGAACAAGTATTGGGAGAAAATTTGGAAGGAGTCACGAACAAAAGGAGTATGTGGAGCTGCATCCTATCATGATCACCCGCAATATGGCATCTCTCCAACACCGTTGGGGGATCATCCAAGGGGAAGTGAACAAGTACGTCGGCTACTACTCACAAGTGACCAAACACCCTCAAAGTGGGATGGGAGTGCCAACTCACGTAAGCTCAATTGCTTCATCTTGTCGTCATTTGCATATGCCTCTTGTGTTTGAATTCTCATGCTGATAATCCCCAAGTGTAGGGAATCATTGTAGCAATTCCCAAAGGTGGAAGTGATAAGTATGGAGTGTCGAACCCACAAGGAGCTAAAGGTAAGATCAATATTCTCTCAAGTCCTATCTGCCACTGATACGACTCTACATACACCGAACATTTGCTTCCAACTAGAAACGAGAAATAAAACTACGTTCTGAGTATGAAGAGGATAACTTTGCATGATATCGAAGAGCTAAAACATAAAAGTAGGTGCTGTTATCATAAAGTTAGAATATATTACTAAATATTATAAATAGCGAGTGTGGAAGAATGATGGGTCGGTGTGTGGAATTATCCTAGGCAATTGTTAACAAGACCGGTAATCACTATTGCAATTTCATATGAGGGAGAGGCATAAGCTAACATACTTTCTCTTCTTGGATCATATGCACTTATGATTGGAACTCTAGCAAGCATCCGCAACTACTAAATATCATTAAGGTAAAACTCAACCATAGCATTAAAGCATCAAGTCCCCTTTATCCCATACGCAACAACCCCCTTACTCGGGTTTATGCTTATGTCACTCAAGCAACCCACTATAAGCGAATCATGAACGTATTGAAACACCCTACAGTGGGAATCCCTCACGCTTGTGCGACATGGAGGGCACAATAGGATAGCACCAAAATAGAACATACAACTCATACCAATCTAGATCACCAATCAACCCAAAGACAAATGATATCTACTCAAAACATCATAGGATGGAAACACATCATTGGATCATAATATGTGGCATAAAGCACCATGTTCAAGTAGGGATTACAGTGGGGTGCGGGAGAGTGGACCGCGTAAAAGAGATGAGGATGGTGATGATGATGGTGATGTTGATGAAGACGATCACCGCGACGATGATTCCCCTCCCGATGGCACTTCGACGCCACCGAGAGAGAGGAGGAGAGGTTCTCCCCCTTGTGCTTCCTCCTCCATGGCCTCCCCCCTAGATGGGGAGAGGTTCTCCCTCTGTTCCTTGGCCTTCATGGCGATGATGGCCCCTCCGGGATCCTCCCCCATGGCCTCCGGTGATGATGACCCCCTCCGGCAGGGTGCCAGAAAGGGCCTAGATTGATTTCTCGTGGCTACAGAGGCTTGCGGCGACGGAACTTCCGATGTAGGTTATTTTCTGGAGGTTTGGATATTTATAGGAGAGGTTGGCATCGAGAACAAGTCAGGGGGCCCCACGGGAAGTCCACGAGGCACAGGGGCGCTCCCCAGGGGGGTGGACGCCCCCTCCACCCTCGTGGGGCCCACGGGACTCCCCTCCAGTAACTCTTTGTTCATTATTTTTTATATTTTCCAGAAAAATTCTCCGTTGATTTTCAGCGCATTCCGAGAACTTTTATTTCTGCACAAAAACAACACCACAGTAGTTTTGCTGAAAACAGCGTCAGTCCGGGTTAGTTCTAATCAAATCATACCAAAATCATATAAAACAATAGTAAACATGGCATGAATACTTCATAAATTATAGATACGTTGGAGACGTATCAGCATCCCCAAGCTTAATTCCTGCTCGTCCTCGAGTAGGTAAATGATAAAAGAAATAATTTATGAAGTGTGAATGCTAGCAAGTGCTTAAGTTTGATCAATGATAGTTTCAATCACTTTTTCTACCATCATTATATATCATAACAGTAGCTTAACTCATAAAACTTCTCATGACCAAGTAACAAGCTATTCACATGTTAAAGTATAGATCATAAACTTTCTTGAAACTAACAAACCATGCTCTTAGTCATCAAACAATTGAAATTCATCTTATTTCGGGAAGGGTCTACGTAAGAGCTTTGATTCAGCAAACTCCACATACTCAACTATCATTTAAT
Source organism: Triticum aestivum (assembly GCF_018294505.1). Lineage (NCBI taxonomy): Eukaryota > Viridiplantae > Streptophyta > Magnoliopsida > Poales > Poaceae > Triticum > Triticum aestivum. Next base: position 158,207,967 of record NC_057799.1, on the reverse strand, counting down.
CTTTCACAATTGCTAACACTCACGTGATATTTATGGGTTCACAGTTTTAATCAGACACAGAGAAAGATAGGGGCTTATAGTTTCGCCTCTCAACCTTTTACCTCAAGGGTAATGTCAACAATAATACTTAATGAAAACCTACATCCAAATGGATATATATATATATATATATATATATATATCCGGATCGCTCCAACACAAAGTGCTTGCCAAAGGAAAAAGTGTAAAAAGGAAAGGTGAAAATCACCATGACTCTTGTATAAGGGTAGATGGTAAAAGTAAAAGATAGGCCCTTTGCAGAGGGAAGCAGAGGTTGTCATGCGCTTTTATGGTTGGATGTACAAAATCTTAATGCAAAAGAACGTCACTTTATATTGCCGCTTGTGATAAAGACCTTTATTATGCAGTCTGTCGCTTTTATTTCTTCCCTATCACAAGTTCGTATAAAGCTTATTTTCTTCGCACTAATAGATCATACATATTTAAGGAGCAATTTTTTATTGCATGCACCGATGACAACTTACTTGAAGGATCTTACTCAATCCATAGGTAGGTATGGTGGACTCTCATGGCAAAACTGGGTTAAGGAATGTTTGGAAGCACAAGTAGTATCTCTACTTGGTGCAACGAATTTGGCTAGCATGAGAGGCAAAGGCAAGCTCAACATGTTGGATGATCCAAGACAATATAACGTTTCGGATATAGGAAAACATAACCCATTAAGTTGTCTTCCTTGTCCAACATCAACTTTTTAGCATGTCATATTTTAATGAGTGCTCACAATTACAAAAGATGTCCAAGATAGTATATTTATATGTGAAATCTCTCTTCCTTGAATATTCTTTCATGAATTGTTCAAGTGACCAATTCTGCGTTTGCTAACTTTCAATAAGTTTACTACCTATACTTATTATGTGTGAAGTCATTACTCCCCATGTTATAAGCATATGAAACATATATAAATTCAGATTTATGATATTCAATTCATTCAACCATTTACTCATAGGATATACGTGAAGCACGTGAGTAAATGACAAACTACTCCAAAAAGATATAAGTGAAGAACACTGAGTAGTCAAATAATTAACTAGCCATGGGATGATTCTTTTTCATTCAAGATTTCAGATCCAATGATTTTATTCAAACAGCACGTAAAATTGAAAATACGCTCCAAGCAAAACACATATCATGTGACGAATAAAAATATAGCTCCAAGTAAGGTATACCGATAGTTTTGAAGACAAAAGAGGGGATGCCTTCCGGCGCATCCCCAAGCTTAGGCGCTTGAGTATTCCTTGAATATTGCCTTGGGGTGCCTTGGGCATCCCCAAGCTTAGGGTAGTTCCACTCCTTATTCTCCTCATATCAATATCTCACCCAAAGCTTGAAAACTTCAATCACACAAAACTTAATGGAACTTCGTGAGATAGGTTAGTATGATAAAGAGTAAACCACTCACGTTGGTACTGTCAAAGACAAGGTTCTTAATTTTTCTCACACAATTTCTACTGTACCATATCATTTCTACAATTTATATTGAGAAGTATAAGCCACAGAAACTAGAAAACAAGTAAACTATGCAATGAAAACAGAATCTGTCAGAAACAGAACAGTCTGTAATGATCTGAACAGCAACCATACTTCTGCTACTCCAAAAATTATGAAATAAAATGGTGGATGTGAGGAATTTGTCTATTAATCTTCTTAAAAAAGAATCAACTCAAAATCACTCATCTGTAAAAAATGACAGCTAATCTCGCGAGCGCAAAGTTTCTGTTTTTTACAGCAAGATCACATTAACTTTCACCCAAGTCTTCCCAACGGTCTTACTTGGCACTTTATTGAAACAAAAGCTATAAAACATGATTAATACAGTAGCTTAATCATGTAAACACACAAAAACAGTAAGGGTAAATATTGGGTTGTCTCCCAACAAGCGCTTTACTTTAATGCCTTTTAGCTAGGCATGATGATTTCAATGATGCTCACATAAAAGATAAGGATTGAAACATAAAGAGAGCATCATGAAGAATATGACTAGCACATTTAAATCTAACCCACTTCCTATGCCTAGGGATTTTGTGAGCACATAATTTATAGGAACAAGAATCAACTAGCATAGGAAGGCAAAACAAGTATAACTTCAAAACTTTAAGCACATAGAGAGGAAACTTGATATTATTGCAACTCCTACAAGCATGTATTCCTCCCTCATAATAATTTTCAGTAGCATCATGAATGAGTTCAAAAATATAACCATCACATCAAGCATTCTTTTCATGATCTACAAGCATAGAAATTTTACTACTCTCCACACAAGCAAAATACTTCTCATTCGGAATAGTGGGAGCAAACTCAACAAAATAACTGTCATGTGAGGCATAATCCAATTGAAAATTAAAATCATGATGACAAGTTTCATGGTTAACATTATTCTTTATAGCATACATTCCATCACAATAATCATTATAGATAGCAACTTTGTTCTCATAATCAATTGGAACCTCTTCCGAAATAGTGGAATCATTACTAACTAAAGTCGACACTCTTCCAAATCCACTTAAGATGATAGTATTATTCATACTAAAAAAGATATAAGTGAAGTTCATGGAGCATTATACAATTAATATAGACTAACCAACATCCAAGCTCAAAATATATAAGTGAAGCACACGAAGCATTCTATAAAACCATACTCAAAAGATTTAAGTGAAGCACAAAGAGCATTCTATAAGGTCATACTCAAAAGATATAAGTGAAGCACATGAATCATTCTATAAACCGATGAAGGGATATCTCATACTAGCATGGTTCTTAAAGAAAAAGAAACACACAAAGGACACAAATCATGTGAACAAAACAAAAACCGAGGTATACCGATAATTGTTGAAGAAGAAAGATGGGATGCCAACCGGGGCATCCCCAAGATTAGATGCTTGAGTATCCTTGGAATATTTACTTGGGGTGCCTTGGGCATCCCCAAGCTTGAACTCTTGCCTCTCTTTATTCTTCTCATATCAGTAACTCCTCGTTCTTCGAACACTTCATCCACAAAAACTTAACAAAAACTTTGTGAGATCCGTTAGTATACTAAAGCAAGTCACTACCTTTAGGTACTGTTGCAAACTCATTCCAATTTCATATTAGCACTTTATCTACTGTATTCCAACTTCACCATGGTTGATACCCCCCGATACTACCCATAGATTCATCAAAATAAGCGATCAACACATAGAAAGCAGAATCTGTCAAAAACAGGACCGTCTGTAGTAATCTGGAAGTTTAGTAAACTTCTGTAACTCCAACAAATTCTAAAAACATATGAAAATTTAAACAATTTGTACAGAAGTAATGTGCAAAATGTTTCAGACCCATTTGAATTTCCAGTAAAATATGTAAATTCACGTGCTATAGCCAAAGTTTCTGTTTTTGTACTGCACATAGTAAACAAGCAATCTAATCATCCTAAAACCAAAGCCTGGCACATTATTTTTATAACACAATGGATATATACAAGGGGATAATTATTTTCAGAGAAGCTTCCACGAAATTTTTACACTGTTTCCATGAGCTTGAACACAATGTAGGAGATATGCCCTAGAGGCAATAATAAATGATATTATTTATCTCCGAGTTCATACTATGTTTATGTTCCATGCTATAACTGCAATGATTCTCGAGTCTACAATATCCACGAGGCTCGGAGGAAGACTCATATGCACGTGTGGAATAATAAACGGTAAGAAGTATTCGTAGTCTGGCCTCTAAGACTAGCTCAAGTGTTGCATGATGGTTCTGTTTTCCTGATCATGGGCATGTCTATGCCAACAACTTTGAGGGCAAAATGTTAAGAGAACATTTGTGTTGAATCGACCCGGATTGATGGTATTCTATGAGATTCATTCATCACAAGTTAATGGTACATAACACAGAGATGGTTAACGTTTGCATGATTCCTTAGACCATGAGAGTATCGAGTTTCTTCATGCTTGCTTCATGAACTTTGGGGTTTGTTAAACGTCATCTGTAAATGGGTGGCTATTACGGCGGCTTACGGGTTCATGGAAAAGTGTGTCAAGTAACTTGATAGCTCAAGATTGGGATTTGCTCCTCCGACGATGGAGAGATATCTCTGGGCCCTCTCGGTGTCACGGTATCCATCATCGTCTGGCCAGACACTTTGTGATTTGATCACGGGGATGCCGGAACACGATAACGAGAAAAGAGAACAATACCGGTAACGAGGTAACTAGCATAGTGGACAAGTTGTTGATCCACGGGAATGCCAACATGTCTCACCTCGGGTATTTGTAACATATCGCGAAGCAACAGGAATAGCACACGGCAACTGGAGGTTCACTCGAATATTTATTCGTGTGGGTATAGGGGTCAATATGGGTGTCCACGGCTCCGATGTTGATCATTGATCGGAAAGGGTTCCAGTCATGTCTATACTTCACCGAACCTATAGGGTCACACGCTTAAGGGTCATCTATCTGCTGAATACTAGACAAGGAGTCTGAGAGAAAATCACCGAACAAGTTTCGGACACCGGAAAAGTTTCGGACAGCGGAAAAGGTTTCGCAGAAAGAGATCATCGGATGAGTTTCGATGAAACTGAAAAGTTGTTTCAAGGGATAGCATAAAGTCAAATTGGTTTCGGCACATGCCTGATAATTCTTGGAGGGTGCCAGAATCATTCTGGAAGCTTTCTGGAATTTTCCGGGGTAATAACCGGATATGCTCCGGAGCTGCCGGAACCACTTCAGATGCTTCAAGGATATCTACTCAAAACATCATAGGATGGCAACACATCATTGGATCATAATATGTGGCATAAAGCACCATGTTCAAGTAGGGATTACAGTGGGGTGCGGGAGAGTGGACCGCGTAAAAGAGATGAGGATGGTGATGATGATGGTGATGTTGATGAAGACGATCACCGCGGCAATGATTCCCCTCCCGATGGCACTCTGACACCACCGAGAGAGAGGAGGAGAGGTTCTCCCCCTTGTGCTTCCTCCTCCATGGCCTCTCCCCTAGATGGGGAGAGGTTCTCCGTCTGGTCCTTGGCCTTCATGGCGATGATGGCCCCTCCGGGATCCTCCCCCATGGCCTCCGGTGATGATGGCCCCATCCGGCAGGGTGCCAGAGAGGGCCTAGATTGATTTCTCGTGGCTACAGAGGCATGCGGTGATGGAACTTCCGATCTAGGTTATTTTCTGGAGGTTTGGATATTTATAGGAGAGGTTGGCGTCGAGAACAAGTGAGGGGGCCCCACGGGAAGTCCACGAGGCACAGGGGTGCGCCCCAGGGGGTGGGTGCCCCCTCCACCCTCGTGGGGCCCACGGGACTCCCCTCCAGTAACTCTTTGTTCCATTATTTTTTATATTTTCCAGAGAAATTCTCCGTTGATTTTCAGCGCATTCTGAGAACTTTTATTTCTGCACAAAAACAACACCACGGTAGTTCTGCTGAAAACAACGTCAGTCCGGGTTAGTTCTAATCAAATCATACCAAAATCATATAAAACAATAGTAAACATGGCATGAATACTTCATAAATTATAGATACGTTGGAGACGTATCACTCGCTCATACATATGTTGTTTGCTACACGGCAGTGGCGGCCACTTTGTATCGCGAGGCGGAGAAGAAGCCCTTTGCTTTTAGCCATTGTTGTATCATATTTAATGGCAAGCCAGAGTGGAACCAACTTGTGTCAGATCTCAAGTCCGGCAAGAAGAGGAATGATGGCTCAAGCTCCAACCAATCAATTGGGTTGGACGATGAAGAGGACGATATAGTCGTGAAGAATGGAAAAGCCATCATGCCAAAGAATAACCGCCAAGTCATGGGAAACAAGTGGAAGAAGGCACGTGCCTCCCTGTTGGGAAATGTTGGACGAAAAGAAAAAAATTCCCACGCCCACGCAAGATCTATCAAGGAGATGCATAGCAACGAGGGGGAGAGTGTGTCTATGTACCCTCGTAGACTGTAAGCAGAAGCGTTTCACAACGTGATACGTCTCCAACGTATCTATAATTTTTTATTGTTCCATGCTATTATATTATCCATCTTAGATGTTTATGGGCTTTATTTTACACTTTTATATTACTTTTGGGACTAACCTATTGACCCAGAGCCCAGTGCCAGTTCCTGTTTTTTCCCTTGTTTCAGTGTTTCGAAGAAAAGGAATATCAATAGAGTCGAAACAGAATGAAACCTTCTGGAGAAGTTATTTTTGGAAGGAAAGCAACCCGGGAGACTTGGAGTCCACGTCAAGGAAGCAACGAGGAAGGCACGAGGCAGGGGGGCGCGCCCTCCACCCTCGTGGGCCCCTCTTGGCTCCCCTGACGTATTTCTTCTGCACATATATATCCACATACCCTAAAATGATCGGGGAACAGAATAGATCGGGAGTTCCGCCGTCGCAAGCCTCTGTAGCCACCAAAAACCAATTGGGACCTTGTTCCGGCACCCTGCCGGAGGGGGGGTCCCTCACCGGTGGCCATCTTCATCATCCCGGCGCTCTCCATGACGAGGAGGGAGTAGTTCACCCTCGGGCCTGAGGGTATGTACCAGTAGCTATGTGTTTGATCTCTCTCTCTCTCTCGTGTTCTTGAGGTGATACGATCTTGATGTATCGTGAGCTTTGCTATTATAGTTGGATCTTTGATGTTTCTCCCCCTCTACTCTCTTGTAATGGATTGAGTTTTCCCTTTGAAGTAATCTTTTCGGATTGAGTCTTTAATGATTTGAGAACACTTGATGTACGTCTTGCCGTGCATATCTGTGGTGACAATGGGATATCACGTGATTCACTTGATGTATGTTTTGGTGATCAACTTGCGGGTTCCGCCCATGAACCTATGCATAGGGGTTGGCACACGTTTTCGTCTTGATTCTCCGGTAGAAACTTTGGGGCACTCTTTGAGGTTCTATGTGTTGGTTGAATAGATGAATCTGAGATTGTGTGATGCATATCGTATAATCATACCCACGGATACTTGAGGTGACATTGGAGTATCTAGGTGACATTAGGGTTTTGGTTGATTTGTATCTTAAGGTGTTATTCTAGTACGAACTCTATGATAGATTGATCCGAAAGAATAACTTTGAGGTGGTTTCGTACCCTACCATAATCTCTTCGTTTGTTCTCCGCTATTAGTGACTTTGGAGTGACTCTTTGTTGCATGTTTAGGGATAGTTATATGATCCAATTATGTTATTATTGTTGAGAGAACTTGCACTAGTGAAAGTATGAACCCTAGGCCTTGTTTCAACGCATTGCAATACCGTTTGTGCTCACTTTTATCATTAGTTACCTTGCTGTTTTTATATTTTCAGATTACAAAAACCTATATCTACCATCCATATTGCACTTGTATCACCATCTCTTCGCCGAACTAGTGCGCCCATACAATTTACCATTGTATTGGGTGTGTTGGGGAGACAAGAGACTCTTTGTTATTTGGTTGCAGGGTTGCTTGAGAGAGACCATCTTCATCCTACGCCTCCCACAGATTGATAAACCTTAGGTCATCCACTTGAGGGAAATTTGCTACTGTCCTACAAACCTCTACACTTGGAGGCCCAACAACGTCTACAAGAAGAAGGTTGTGTAGTAGACATCAAGCTCTTTTCTGGCGCCGTTGCCGGGGAGGTGAGTGCTTGAAGGTATATCTTTAGATCTTGCAATCGAATCTTTTTGTTTCTTGTTTTATCACTAGTTTAGTTTATAAAAGAAAACTACAAAAAAATGGAATTGAGTTTGTCTCATACGCTTCATCTTTTTAATATCTTTCGTGAGTATGATGGAAAGGAAAATTGTGCCAAAGTGTTAGAAGAAGAATGCATTAAAATGTTTGTCACTAAATCTTTGAATGATGAGAATGATTGCAATGTTGTCAGTATGAATTCCTTGAATATCCATGATGCTAATGATATGCAAAGCCACAAGCTTGGGGAAGCTATATTTGATGAAGATGATATTTTTTGTCCCCCAAGTTTTGATGAGCAAATTTATTATGATAAAAGCATGCCTCCTATCTATGATGATTATTGTGATGACACGTATGCTATAAAGAATAATGATAACCATGAAACTTGTCATCTTGATCTTAATTTTCAATCATATGATTGTTATTTTGTTGAGTTTGCTCCCACTACTATTGAGGAGAAGAATTTTGCTTATGTGGAGAGTAGTAAAATTTCTATGCAAGTAGATCATGAAAAGAATGCTTTAGGTGCTGGTTATATTGTTGAATTCATTCATGATGCTACTGAAAATTGTTATGAGGGAGGAATTTATGCTTGTAGGAATTGCAATAATATCAAGTTTCCTCTCTATGTGCTTAAAATCTTGAAGTTATGCTTGTTTTACCTTCCTATGCAAGTTGATTCTTGTTCCCATAAGTTGTTTGCTCACAAAATCCCTATGCATAGGAAGTGGGTTAGACTTAAATGTGCTAGTCATATTCTTCATGATGCTCTCTTTGCGTTTCAATTCTTATCTTTTATGTGAGCATCATTGAAATCATCATGCCTAGCTAGGGGCGTTAAACAATAGCGCTTGTTGGGAGGCAACCCAATTTTATTTTAGTTTCTTGATTTTTGGTTCTGTTTAGTAATAAATAATCCATCTAGCTTCTGTTTAGATGTGGTTTTGTGTTTTGATTAGTGTTTGTGCCAAGTAGAACCTTTGGGAAGACTCGGGTGAAATCTTTATGATCATGCTGTAAAAAACAGAAACTTTAGCGCTCACGAGATTAGCTAAAACTTTTTACTGGAGAGTGATATTTACTTGATTATTTTTGAAGATGATTTCTAGACAAATTCCTCAGGTCTACCAATTTATTTTAGAATTTTTGGAGTTCCAGAAGTATGCGTTAGTTACAGATTACTACAGACTGTTCTGTTTTTGACAGATTCTGTTTTTCGTGTGTTGTTTGCTTATTTTGATGACTCTATGGCTAGTAAAATAGTTTATAAACCATAGAGAAGTTGGAATACAGTAGGTTTAACACCAATATAAATAAGGAATGAGTTCATTACAGTACCTTGAAGTGGTGTTTTGTTTTCTTTCGCTAACAGAGCTTACGAGTTTTCTGTTAAGTTTTGTGTTGTGAAGTTTTCAAGTTTTGGGTAAAGATTCGATGGACTACGGAATAAGGAGTGGCAAGAGCCTAAGCTTGGGGATGTCCAAGGCACCCCAAGGTAATATTCAAGGATAAGAGCCTAAGCTTGTGGATGCCCCGGAAGGCATCCCCTCTTTCGTCTTCGTTCATCGGTACTTTACTTGGAGCTATATTTTTATTCACCACATGATATGTGTTTTGCTTGGAGCGTCATTTTATTTTCTTTTGTTTTGCTTGATGTTTGAATAAAATACTAAAATTATTAACTGTGAGAGTTTCACATAGTTGTATAATTATACAACTACTCATTGATCTTCACTCATATCTTTTGGAGTAGTTTGTTGTTTGCTCTAGTGCTTCACTTATATCTTTTAGAGCACAATGCTTCACTTATATTATTTTGAGAGTTTTAAACAGCATGGTAATTTGCTTAATCCTAATATGCTAGGTATTCAAGATTAGTAAAAACTTTCTTATGAGTGCATTGAATACTATGAGAAGTTTGATACTTGATAATTGTTTTGAGATATGAAGAAGGTGATATTAGAGTCATGCTAATTGAGTAGTTGTGAATTTGAGAAATACTTGTGTTAAAGTTTGTGATTCCCGTAGCATGCACGTATGGTGAACCGTTATGTGATGAAGTCGGAGCATGATTTATTTATTGATTGTCTTCCTTATGAGTGGCGGTCGGGGACGAGCGATGGTCTTTTCCTACCAATCTATCCCCCTAGGGGCATGCGCGTAATACTTTGCTTTGATAACTTGTAGATTTTTGCAATAAGTATATGAGTTCTTTATGACTAATGTTGAGTCCATGGATTATACGCACCCTTCTGCCTTCCACCATTGCTAGCCTCTCTAATACCGCGCACTTTTCGCCGGTATCATTCACCCACCATAAACCTTCCTCAAAACAGCCACCATACCTACCTATCATGGCATTTCCATAGCCATTCCGAGATATATTGCCATGCAACATACCACCGTTTCGCTTATTATGACACGCTTCATCATTGTCATATTTTTGCATGATCATGTAGTTGACATTGTATTTGTGGCAAAGCCATCGTTCATAATTCTTTCATACATGTCACTCTTGATTCATTGCACATCCCGGTACACCGCCGGAGGCATTCATATAGAGTCATATCTTGTTCTAAGTATTGAGTTGTAATTCTTGAGTTGTAAGTAAATAAAAGTGTGATGATCATCATTATTAGAGCATTGTCCCAAGTGAGGAAAAGGATGATGGAGACTATGATTCCTCCACAAGTCGGGATGAGACTCCGGACGAAAAATAAATAAATAAAAAGAGGCCATAAAAAAAGAGAAAAGGCCCAAATAAAAAAGGGAGGAGGCAGGAGGGGCAAGCCGTCCCCTTTTTCCTTCCCTAGGGCTGGCCAACCAAGGGAGGAGGCGCACCAGACCCCTTGTGGGTTGGTCTATCCCCTCCTTTGGCCCATAAGGCCCATAACTTGCCGGGGGTGCCCGGAACCCCTTCCGGTGACCCGATTCCTTCCCGATACGTCCTGAAACACTCCCGGTGTCCAAATACCATCGTCCTATATATATATATATATATATATATATATATATATCAATCTTTACCTCTCGGCCATTTCGAGACTCCTCACCATGTCCATAATCTCATCTGGGACTCCGAACAACATTCGGTCACCAAAACATATAACTCATATAACACTATATCATCAACGACCGTTAAGCGTGCGGACCCTACGGGTTCGAGAACTATGTAGTCATGACCGAGACACCTCTACTGTCAATAACCAATAGCGGAACCTGGATGCCCATATTGGCTCCTACATATTCTACGAAGATCTTTATCGGTCGAACCGTTAAGACAACATACGTAATTCCCTTTGTCCATCGGTATGTTACTTGCCCGAGATTCGATCGTCGGTATCTCTATACCTAGTTCAATCTTATTACCGGAAAGTCTCTTTACTTGTTCCATAATACATCACCTTGTAACTAACTCCTTAGTCATTTTCTTGAAAGCTTATGATGTGTATTACTGAGAGGGCCCAGAGATACCTCTCCGAAACTCGGAGTGACAAATCCTAATCTTGATCTATGCCAACTCAACAAACACATTCGGAGATACCTGTAGAGCATCTTTATGATCACCCAGTTATGTTGTGATGTTTGATAGCACACAAGATATTCCTCCGGTATCTGGGAGTTGCATAATCTCATAGTCGAAGGAATATGTATTTGACATGAAGAAAGCAATAGCAATAAACTGAACGATCATTATGCTAAGCTAACGGATGGGTCTTGTCCATCACATCATTCTCCTAGTGATGTGATCCCGTCATCAAATGACAACACATGTCTATGGTTAGGAAACCTTAACCATCTTTCATCAACGAGCTAGTCTAGTAGAGGCTTACTAGGGACACAGTATTTGTTTATGTATTCACACATGTATTTAATTTTCCGATCAATAGAATTCTAGCATGAATAATAAACCTTTATCATGAATAAGGAAATATAAAACAACAACTTTATTATTGCCTCTAGGTCATATTTTCTTCAGTCTCCCACTTGCACTAGAGTCAATAATCTAGTTCACATCGACATGTGATTAACAACAATAGTTCACATCGCCATGTGACCAACACCCAAAGGATTTACTAGAGTCAATAATCTAGTTCACATCGCCATGTGATTAACACCCAAAGAGTACCAAGGTGTGATCATGTTTTGCTTGTGAGAGAGGTCTAATTAATGGGTCTGCCACATTCAGATCCGTATGTATTTTGCAAATTTCTATGTCTACAATGCTCTACATAGAGCAACTCTAGCTAATTGCTCCCACTTTCAATACGTATCCAGATTGAGACTCAGAGTCATCTGAATCGGTGTCAAAGCTTGCATCGACGTAACTCTTTACGACAAACTCTTTATCACCTCCATAACCAAGAAATATTTCCTTAGTCCTCTTAGGTAACTAAGGATAATTTTGACCGTTGTCCAGTGATCTACTCCTGGATCACTATTGTACTCCCTCTGTTTTTATTTAGTTCGCATGTTAGCTTTGGTCAAAGTCAAGCTTTGTAAACTTTGACAAAGTTTCTAAACAAAAATATTAACATATACAATAACAAATCAATACCATTAGATTCATTATTAATTGTACTTTCACATCATATAGATTTGATATGGTAAATGTTTATATTGTTCTCTATAAGCTTGGTCAAACTTTACGAAGTTTGACTTCAGTCAAATCTAATACGCGAACTAAATAAAAACGGAGGGAGTACCTCTTTTCCAAACTTATGGCAAGGTACACAATAGGTCTGGTACACAGCATAACATACATGATAGAACCTATGCCTGAGGCATAGGGAATGACTTTCATTTTATCTCTATCTTCTGCAGTGGTCGGGCATTGAGTAAGACTCCACTTCACACCTTGTAACATAGGCACGAACCCTTTCTTTGACTGATCCATTTTTAACTTCTTCAAAATTTTATCAAGGTATGTGCTTTGTGAAAGTCCTATTAAGCGTCTCGATCTATCCCTATCGATCTTGATGCCCAATATATAAGCAGCTTCACCGAGGTCTTTCATTGAAAAATTCTTATTCAAGTATCCTTTTATGCTATCTAGAAATTCTATATCATTTCCAATCAAGAATATGTCATCCACATATAATATTGGAAATGCTATAGAGATCCCACTCACTTTCTTGTAAATACAGGCTTCACCGAAAGTCTGTATCAAACCATATTCCTTGATCACCTCATCAAAGCGTATATTCCAACTCCAAGATGCTTGCACCAGTCCATAGATGGATCGCTGGAGCTTGCACACTTTGTTAGCACCTTTAGGATCGATAAAACCTTCTGGTTGCATCATATACAACTCTTCTTTAAGAAATCCATTAAGGAATGCAGTTTTGACGTCCATTTGCCAGATTTCATAATCATAAAATGCGATGTCGTGGACTTAACACGGCAGATGCCCTAGCAAAAGGACTTAGGTGTGGAGCCATCACAACTAGGTTAGCTTAAAGGGGTTGAACGGGGCAAGGGACACAAAGAGGGGTAAACTCTTTCAATTATATTGCTTGGGTTTCGATCATCAGGGAGCAAATACGCTTGACCTAGTTCTCGATTGATTGTTTTCTTGAGTTAACCCGCCGCCGGGTCACCCCTTTATATACAGGTTGATGCCCGGCGGCTTACAGAGTCCCGGACGGCTCACAAAAACGTGACCGGCTCGGTTTCTAACTAAGCTTGCCTTATAGAACAAGTCATCAGCTGGCAGCTCACACCTCCGGGCCTTGAGTCGCCTCCGAGTCTTGGGCCTTCAATAGGCTTGCTCTGTGAACCGCCATCTTCATATCTTCTTAGACCTTACCGGGCCTCTTCATCTTTAAGTTGCCAATGGCATGACCCGGCCCCTCCTGGGCGGGTCATACCTAGTAGTTATATCCCCAACATTAGGCCCCAGGTTGATTTGAACTTGTTCACATCAATCTTCACCACTTGACTTAGCAGAATCTCCATTATCAACTCGCTGTAACCCGCCATGACGTCACATCACAGAATCGTGGTAACCCGCCATGACATCGTGCACATTAATTCCGCACCAAGCCCAGGACATCTCAATAGATTTTTATCTTAATAGACTTCCCGAAAACCGAAGCGTTGATATAGCCGCATAATCATTTCTGGCCTCCTCAATTCCCGCGCATGCCGTCTAGTCACCTCCTTATAAATAGGGACAGGGGCCCTTCTTTTCACTTTTCACCCCCGTCCTCACATCTTCCTCTTCCTTCTCGCGACTCCGCTGCAACCGAGCTCCGCCGCCGTCGTCCTTCGTCAACAGCACCAACTCCGGCCGGTGCATCGACCTGAATAGACCAGAGAACTGCGGCGCACCTCCACTATTCATCAACGTTAGTAAGTATTCATCTTTCCATGTAGCAGATCTGCATTAGGGTTTCCGCCGTTCATTGGTGTTCTTCACCGTTCTTCATCTTTCTCCTCAGAACGCGTAGTTTGATCTGAACACAACACTAAAGTTGCATGGTAGTAGTTTTAGCATCCCTTTCTGATTGCAAAAGGTACCTTTCTGTACAAGATCCGATCTGAGCACACGAGTTCTTCCACTGTCATAATCTTAGGTTAAGATTTATTTTATTTTTTGAACTGTTGTAGATCCAGAATCGTAGAACTGATATGTGGAACCTGTTTGTCCAGCACTTAGCAAAATTTCACTTATAGATCTATGGCACTGCAGCCATGCGGGCGGCTTATACGATAGGCCGTAACCCGCCAAACACCATTAGTCCCTTTTTAAGCCACCAGTGTATGTTTAGAATCTGTATAACCCGGCATTGTCTTCCGACTTAACCATGCCAATTTTTATAACACGTATTCTACATACGAATTGACCTTGCATAATGCACTCACTTTTTGATCGCTATACAGCTTAACAACATAACCTTAATCCGGCAATATTTTCCTAGGCTTTTCATCAACAAAATGGCCAAGACCGTCACTTCATGCAACTGGGTCATTTTCACACTTACGGAGGAAACCCTTAATGAATATGTTAAAGAAGGTGTCTTGGCTGCAAAAGATGTGATCCACTGGAGGGCTCCGGGTCAAGAGTTCATACCCGCCCCACAGGAAGGCGAGATCATAATTTTTACTGATCATATGCTCCGGGGGTTTACCCCACCCGGCTCAAAATTCTTTCGTGATGTGTTGCATTTCTTCCAACTTCATCCTCAAGACATCGAGCCCAACTCTGTTTCAAATATTTGCAATTTTCAAGTTTTATGCGAAGTGTACCTTCAACAAGAGCCCACTGTAGAATTGTTTAGGGAATTTTATTACTTGAACCGCCAGGCTGAGTTCACAGATGGGCCCAGCCTAGAACTAGGTGGCATTTCAATTCAGAGGCGGAATGAAGCCAATTTTCCTGCCGCCACACTTCCCAGTCATCCTAAGGACTGTAACCAGACTTGGTTTTACCTTAAAGACACATCTCCAGAAGGTGAAAATCCTCTGTCGGGTTATCGCGAAAGCCGGCTTAGCAACAGACACCCTCTACCAGAACGGATCAACACAAAAGAATGGGCCAAACATATGCCCATTTTTTCAAAGATCCGAGCCTTAATGGCCAATGGTTTGACTGGAGTTGATCTAGTTCGATGCTGGGTCACATGGAGAATCTTACCCTTAAGCCGCCGGCCCAGCTTAATGTGTGAATATACATGTGACGTCAAAGATCCACAACGTTACTGCTAAGTGCGACTGGATGATGATAAGATCAACAAGATGACCAAAACGTTGCTTAACGAAAGCTTGGCAACTTGTAGCAAGATGGGGTTGAGCCCCTTTTGCACCCTTAACCCGGCTCCAGCTGTAAGTACTTCAAACTTCTTTATCATCTTATTCTTCTCATAGATTTTCTTCTTACCACTGTCATTCTTCCTCGGGCCGATGATCCTTTTTGGAATAGAAAACTTCAGGATAAACCGGCCAAGAAGGTCAGGGCCAAGAACAAAGCTAAGAAGCCTGTCAAGAAGAAGACACATGCAATTGACCCGTTTACTCTTGAAGATGATTCGGAGGTATAACTTGACTCCCTTGGCTCCTTTTTTATACACCTTATTGACACTGATTGCTATCAGGATGACGCGGAGGCCAGCCACGCAGACGGTGAAGAGGTAACTATCCTTTCCTCCGACTCAGAACCTCTGCCAAGACAGAAAGTTTGACAAGTGAGCCGGAAAGTAAGGTTTTCTCACCCTTTAGCTTATCTGGATCCCAACTTTATTTTGAAGAAGCAGCAGCACAAAGTTCGCCGCACAACCCGGAACAACGGAGGTGGAGAACTTTCCCCCGGCTTACCGAGCACGCCAACTCCTCGTATACGCCGACATGAGGTGCCACAGGTTTCAACTTTATCTTCTCCAAAAGCGGGATTCATCTGTCAACCGCTTAATCCTTCCGACTCGAATAATCAGGGTACCTCTCACCCTTCCTCCGGCGACTCTACTGGGACTCAGATTCCCATATTCAAAGTTTCCCCTGGGTAAGAACATTTGATATCTTCATTGTTTAACACCGTACTGATTGATATGCTAATATCTTCATGTGTCTTATTGTCAGCGACATAGCCAAGCCGAGCAAAAAGTCGAAGATGAGTAAGCCGGGCGAAAACACCAACACCTTTGAGCCGGAAAAGCAAATGATGTCAGAAGCTACTCATCAGACTCCTCAAGCTGCTGCTGATGATCCGCCACCAGAAGAGAACAATATCACGACGGACTCCATGGTTGTTAACTCGGCCAACGCTAAGCCGCCAAGCCCAATCAAGCCTGCTGATGAAAAGGCTGAAGATGTCATCGTCACTGGGGTTGGTTATGCAGAGCCGGGCAACCCCCCAGTCTTAGAAAAACATAGTGCCAAGGAGGAATTTTCAGCTGCTGACAAGGGCAAATGGAAGCTGGACTTGGAAAGTTATACCCAGTTTAACGCTCATGAGATTCACGCAGGTTATTTAAACCTCCTTCATACCAGCCGTGGCTTTGAAGCCGGCTTACTCAACCTGATGAAAGAGCGCTTTGAGGTAAACTTCAAAATTCTTCTCATATATATATATATATATATATATATATATATATATATCTGTCAGCTGCCAAGTCTACTGAATATGAAGGAATTGAACATGCTGTAGATTTAAACAACATCTTTGACCTTGTAGCTTTTCCATAGCCTTTTAACTCTGCTGAATCAAAACTAGTAGTCCCCAAGGGCCGGCTTAAGCTGAATAGCTAAGCCGGGACTTAGCATCATCCTTGTGAAGAAATCCAAATATGTAGCCCCCAAGGGTCGGCTTAAGCTGAATAGCTAAGCCGGGACTTATCATCATCTTTGTGAAGAAATCCAAATATGTAGCCCCCAAGGGCAGGTTTAATTTGAAGTATCTAGCCGGGTCATTAAAGAGTTGTCTTAAAAAAGAGCAATATACATTAGCCCCCAAGTGCCAAGTAAAATACTTGTATTATGCTTGGCACTTTAATAAGATAATTATCATAACCACACACTGCTGCTTAATCTTCATGTCTTGCAGGCTGAATTAAATATGAAAGAATCCCAAGTAGTGGATCTGCGATAGAATATCCAAACCCAACAATCTGAAACATCCAAGGCCAAATCAGAACTAAAAACTGCTTTGGAAGATATTGAAAAGCTGAAAAAGGATTGCTGAGAGGACTAGCTGGGATACGGAGAAGGTGGCTCTATTGAAAAGAGCCAAAGATGTTGAGGCTGCTCTTAAGCCGATGACTGACGAGTTATCTAGCTTGAAGCGTCAGATTAATAGCATGACAGCTGCCATCTTTGGTAAGTAACATTATACTTCAATCTTTCACTACCAACATATAATAACCCTCAGCCGACTTATCAATATCTTTGCCGATGCAGGTTCCAGAAGTTCCAACCTTGGTGAAGACATGCCTGTGAAGCTTAAAGTTGCATATACCCTTGTGGAGCAGTTATACACCGGCGCTCAACGGGCTATATCCGCTATCTCGCATAAAAAGCAACCACCTTCACTCATCAAGGAAGTGTTGGAGAAATTATCTGCTGCCTCAAAGAGTTGAAGAGCTAAAGAGATCAACCACCAGAGCTGGTGTCATCACCACGCTGAGCCGGGCAAAAGCATGGCAAGCAGAACTGGACCCAGAAGAGTTGGCCATCGTCTGCCCAAGTTTGAAAGAGGATGGGTCTCCCTTTGAAGCAGCAGATTTCACCAAGTGTGTAAGGGAAATGCGCCCTTTGGCAAGCAAGCTAGCTGAAGAGACTGACTTGTCCAAATATCAGGCGGCTTACACAAAAGAAAACTCAAGAGTAGCAGTGCCTGTTCATGATGCCGTGGATCCTATCCCGCCAACACGTAAGCACACCTTCGCTCGTGATATTGATCCGTCGACCCATATAGATGATAAAGTTGTATTTAGAGCTTTGACTGGGATCAACTGGGACACATCTGGCTTCCAGCCAATGGGTGTAGAAGAAGAAGAACCGGTGCAAGATGACCCTGAGTCTTCAACACGCCAAGCCCAGAACAATTGACTCAAAGGGCGGCTCTTAATCTGCAGCATAGTGCTTTCTTCTGGAAAACAATTTAATCAACTTGGGCTTTGGAGAGCCTTGTAATAGGCTAGTTTGAAAACCATGATCTGCCATGCCATCGTGCATGTTTTTGCCTTCAAACTGCTGATGCATTTTCTATGTGCCCTTTGATAAGTTTGCAAGGAAGATTATACTATTTTGCAATGTTCCTGCACACATAATAAACAACATATGCCCTGGCGGTTTACACCAGGGCGGGTCACAACGCCCAACAAAATGTTATCTGGCGACTTGAAAGTCTATAACCAGGGCGGGTCATCAAACCTCGCATATTCATTTAACAAGTAAAAACATACCTGTGAAATTGGCTCATACTACCGACTTACATCACCATATCCAGTAAGGGTGGCAGCCCAAAGATTTTATAGCACATAATTCCAATTGCGCAATCAAAGTAAACTGGCGACTTAACGTCCAAAGCCAGAACGGGTTATCAAAACCCCAGATATGCTCAAATATGAGCCATTAAGATTAAGGCTACATGGCCTGAATTGTTTTAAACCATATATTAATATGGAACAATTATATGAATCCAAAAATGTTCAGAAGAAATAACAAATCAGAAAAATAAGGCTTTCATAAGCCGCCAAGCCTCAATCTCAAGTGTTGTTCATGGGCCGCACAACCACTTAGTTAATCCTTCATTCAAACCTGTAAGTCAGGCCTCACATGACCAACCGCCGTTTTAACCTTGACAAGTTCAGGGTCTTCATGACAAGATTGACTGTCAAGAGTACGGCGGGTCATTCCAGGATTACCTGGGCGGAGAGGCAGACATACAGGCAGGATAACCCGGAATTTGGTGTTTTACACCTGGCATACAAGCCGATCAAGAGGGTAAGAATAGCTATGTTCATTGAACAGGAAGCCCCCAAGTGACCTATAATGAGCCCTCAAGGCAGGATACCTATATTTGAACTGCGCACTGCAGCAAGTTCTCTTTGGTATCCGTTAACTTGGGCGGGAAGCCCCCAAGTAATTTGCAACAAGGCGTGTAATCCGGATCAAGAGGGTAGTCACAGCTATGCTCGGTGAGTAGGAAGCCCCCAAGTAATGTGTAACAAGGCGTATAAGCCAGATCAAGAGGGTAGTCACAGCTATGCTCAGTGAGCAGGAAGCCCCCAAGTGATCTTATGAACTGACAATAAAGACTAAGATACTAAAAAATGAAACGATAGAGGCCCTGAATTATCAGGGATGCCGGCTTTATTATACTGATCATAATATATACATTGATGAAAGTATGTACAACACAAGAGCCGGTGGCTCAAGTGTAATAAGGCCGAAGATGAGCAATGTTCCAAGGCCGGCGGGTCTCCTCCTCTGATGTACGTGAGTCCTTGTGGTCTCGAATATCAATGAGGTAGTATGACCCATTGTACAGGTTTTTTCTGACCATAAAGGGCCCTTCCCAAGGTGGGGATAATATGTGCATATCTGTTTGATCCTAGATGAGCCGGAGCACCAAGTCACCTTCTTGAAAGGTCCGGGTTTTAACCCGACGACTATGATAACAACGCAGATCTTGTTGGTAATTCGCCGAATGAGCCGCCGCCAGGTCACGCTCCTCATCCAGGAGGTCGAGATCATCCTGACGTGCTTTTTCATTATCAGCTTCAACATAAGCCGCCACACGGGGCGAGTCATGACGGATGTCACTGGGAAGAACCGCCCCTGCTCCGTAAACCATGAAGAAAGGCGTATAACCCATGGATCTGTTGGGGGTAGTATTGATACTCCAAAGCACTGAGGGTAACTCCTCAATTCAACAACCCGGCGTCCTCTACAAAGGGACCATAAGCCGTGGCTTTATACCTCTCAAGATTTCTTGATTGGCCCTTTCAGCTTGACCATTGGAGTGGGGGTGAGCCACTTATGAAACATCAAGACAAATGTGCTCTTGTTGACAAAATTCTTTCATAACACCCTTAGACATATTAGTACCATTATCAGTTATGATGCTATGAGGGTAACCAAAACGGAAAATCACCTTTTTAATGAATTGAACCGTCGTTGCCGCATCGCACTTGCTGACTAGCTCCGCCTCAACCCACTTTGTAAACTTGCCAACTGCCACCAAAAGGTGGGTCTTTTTGTCCTTGGATCTCTTGAAAGGTCCAACCATATCCAGCCCCCAGACTGCAAACGGCCAAGTGATTGGAATCATCCTCAATTCTTGAGCCGGCACATGAGCTCGTATGGAAAATTTCTGACAACCGTCGCACTTGCTAACCAGATCCTCTGCATCAACATGAGCCGTCAGCCAATAAAACCCATGACGAAAAGCCTTAGCCACGACAGACTTAGAGTCGGCATGATGGCCACAATCTCCTTCATGAATCTCCGTTAGAATTTCACGGCCCTCTTCAGGAGATATATATCGCCGAAACACCCCTGTGACGCTGCATCGGTGTAACTCGCCATTGACAATTGTCATTGACTTAGACCGCCGGGTTATTTGCCTAGCCAAAGTTTCATCCTCAGGTAACTCACCCCGGATCATATAAGCCAAATATGGAACTGTCCAATAAGGAATAGCATGAAGAGCCACCACCAGCTGTGCCTCCGGGTCAGGTACAACAAAATCCTCTTCCGTGGGCAACTTAAATGAAGGATTATTCAGAATATCAAGAAAGACATTAGGTGGTACCGGCTTACGCTGAGACCCCAGCCGGCTTAAAGCATTAACAGCCTAATTTTTCTTGCGATCAACATGTTCCACTTGATAACCTTTGAAATGACCAAAAATAGCATCAACCGCCCGACGATAAGCCGCCATGAGTGGGTCTTTGGAATCCCAAGTTGACTTGCTGAGCCACCAGCTGAGTCACCAAAACACCTGACCCTGCTTAGGTTCATCACTTTGGCCATCCGAAGACCATGGAGCAAGGCCACATATTCAGCTGCATTGTTAGTACAAGGAAACATCAACCTTAAGACATAGCAAAACTTATCACCTCGTGGGGAAGTCAAAATAACTCCAGCCCCCGAGCCTTCCAACTGCCCGGATCCATCAAAATGAATAGTCCAATACGTATTATCAGGCTTCTCCTCAGGCATCTGCAACTCTGTCCAGTCATTGATGAAATCCACAAGTGCTTGAGATTTGATGGTTGTTCGAGGCATATATTTTAGACCATGGGGTCCAAGCTCAATGGCCCATTTGGCCACCCGGCCCGTAGCTTCTCTGTTTTGAATAATATCCCCTAGAGGAGCAGAACTGACCATAGTGATGGGATGACCAAGGAAATACTGCTTCAACTTATGACTAGCCATGAACACTCCATAAACTAGCTTCTGCCAATGTGGGTACCTCTGCTTAGATTCAATTAGTACCTCACTGACATAGTAAACCGGCCTTTGAACCAGATATTCTTTGCCCGATTCCTTCCTTTCCACAACAACTGCTACACTGCGGTTGTGTTGTTTGTAGCCACATATAAAAGCAAGGGCTCCTTATCAATAGGAGCTGCAAGAACCGGCGGCTCAGCCAACTATTTTTTAAGCGCCTCGAACGCCTGATTGGCAGCATCACTCTAGACAAAGTGATGTGTTTTCTTCATCATTTGGTATAAAGGAATAGCCTTTTCTCCCAGGTGGCTTATAAATCGACTTAAAGCCGCAATACGGCCCACCAAACGCTAGATGTCGTTAATACACACTGGCTTAGCCAAAGAAGTGATAGCCTTGATTTTCTCCGGGTTAACTTCATTACCTCTCTCAGAGACCAAAAAACCCAAAAGCTTGCCTGCTGGCACATCAAAGACACATTTGGCCGGGTTAAGCATCATCTTGTATACCCGGAGGTTGTCAAAGGTCTCCTTCAAATCATCTAACAAGGTATCCTTCTTCCTGGATTTTACAACTATATCATCCACATAAGCATGAACATTGCGTCCAATCTAGATGTGGAGGCAATTCTAAACACAATGTTGATAAGTCGCCTAGGCACTCTTGAGCCCAAAAGGCATAGATGAAGGAAATATGCCCTAGAGGCAATAATAAAGTTGTTATTTATATTTCCTTATATCATGATAAATGTTTATTATTCATGCTAGAATAGTATTAACCGAAAACTTAGTACATGTGTGAATACATAGACAAACAGAGTGTCACTAGTA
The DNA here is from genome assembly GCF_018294505.1 of Triticum aestivum. NCBI lineage: Eukaryota > Viridiplantae > Streptophyta > Magnoliopsida > Poales > Poaceae > Triticum > Triticum aestivum. Next base: position 158,185,518 of record NC_057799.1, on the reverse strand, counting down.
TGCGTCTACTTGACTAGCTCGTTGAGTCAAAGATGGTTAAGTTTCCTAGCCATAGACATGAGTTGTCATTTTATTAACGGGATCACATCATTAGAGAATGATGTGATTGACTTGACCCATCCGTTAGCTTAGCACGATGATCGTTTAGTTTGTTGCTATTGCTTTCTTCATGACGTATACATGTTCCTATGACTATGAGATTATGCAACTCCTGAATACCGGAGGAACACTTAGTGTGCTGTTAAACGTCACAACGTAACTGGGTGATTATAAAGATGCTCTACAGGTGTCTCCGATGGTGTTTGTTGAGTTGGCATAGATCGAGATTAGGATTTGTCACTCCGATTGTCGGAGAGGTATCTCCGGGCCCTCTCGGTAATGCACATCACTATAAGCCTTGCAAGCAATGTGACTAATGAGTTAGTTGCGGGATGATGCATTACGGAACGAGTAAAGAGACTTGTCGGTAACGAGATTGAACTAGGTATTGAGATACCGACGATCGAATCTCGGGCAAGTAACATACCGATGACAAAGGGAACAATGTATGTTGTTATGCGGTTTGACCGATAAAGATCTTCGTAGAATATGTAGGAACCAATATGAGCATGCAGGTTCCGCTATTGGTTATTGACCGGAGATGAGTCTCGGTCATGTCTACATAGTTCTCGAACCCGTAGGGTCCGCACGCTTAACGTTCGGTGACGATCGGTATTATGAGTTTATGTGTTTTGATGTACCGAAGGTTGTTCGGAGTCCCAGATTTGATCACGGGCATGACGAGGAGTCTCGAAATGGTCGAGACATAAAGACCGTTATATTGGAAGCCTATGTTTGGACATCGGAATGGTTCCGGGTTAGTTCGGGCATTTACCGGAGTACCGGGGGGGTTACCGGAACCCCCCGGGGAGTATATGGGCCTTAGTGGGAGAGAGGAGGAGGCGACCAAGGTGGGGGCACCCCCCAAAGCCCAATCCGAATTGGGGTGGGGGTCGGCCCCCTTTCCTTCTCCCTCTCTCCTTCCTTCCTCTCCTACTCCAACTAGGGAAGGGGGGATCCTACTCCCGGTGGGAGTAGGACTCCCCTTGGGCGCGCCATAGAGAGGACCAGCCCTCCCCTCCTCCACTCATTTATATACGGGGGAGGGGGCACCCCATAGACACACAAGTTGATTGTTTAGCCGTGTGTGGTGCCCCCCTCCACAGATTTCCACCTCGGTCATATCGTTGTAGTGCTTAGGCGAAGCCCTGCGTCGGTAACTTCATCATCACGCCCTCGTGCTGACGAAGCTCTCCCTCGACACTCAGCTGGATCTAGAGTTCGTGGGATGTCACCGAGCTGAACGTGTGCAGATCGCGGAGGTGCCGTACTTTCGGTACTAGGATCGGTCGGATCATGAAGACGTACGACTACATCAACCGCGTTGTCATAACGCTTCCACTTTTGGTCTACGAGGGTAGTTGGACAACACTCCTCCCTCTCGTTGCTATGCATCACCTAGATGGATCTTGCGTGTGCGTAGGAATTTTTTTGAAATTACTGCGTTCCCCAACAGTGGCATCCGAGCCAGGTTTATGCGTAGATGTTATATGCATGAGTAGAACACAAAGAGTTGTGGGCGACAATAGTCATACTGCTTACCAGCATGTCATACTTTGATTCGGCGGTATTGTTGGATGAAGCGGCCCGGACCGACATTATGCGTACGCTTACGCGAGACTGGTTCTACCGACGTGCTTTGCACACAGGTGGCTAGCGGGTGTCAGTTTCTCCAACCTTAGTTGAATCGAGTGTGACTATGCCCGGTCCTTGTTGAAGGTTGAAACAGCACACTTGACAAAAAATCTTTGTGGTTTTGATGCATAGGTAAGAACGGTTCTTGCTCAGCCTGTAGCAGCCACGTAAAACTTGCAACAACAAAGTAGAGGACGTCTAACTTGTTTTTGCAGGGCATGTTGTGATGTGATATGGTGAAGACATGATGCTAAATTTTATTGTATGAGATGATCATGTTTTGTAACAGAGTTATCGGCAACTGGCAGGAGCCATATGGTTGTCGCTTTATTATATGCAATGCAATCGCCCTGTAATTGTTTTTACTTTATCACTAAGCGGTAGCGATAGTCGTAGAAGCAATAGTTGGCGAGACAACAATGATGCTACGATGGAGATCAAGGTGTCGCGTCGTTGACGATGGTGATCATGACAGTGCTTTGGAGATGGAGATCAAAGGCACAAGATGATGATGACCATATCATATCACTTATATTGATTGCATGTGATGTTTATCCTTTATGCATCTTATTTTGCTTAGTTCGGCGGTGGCATTATAAGATGATCTCTCACTAAATTTCAAGGTACAAGTGTTCTCCCTGAGTATGCACCGTTGCGAAAGTTCGTCGTGCCGAGACACCACGTGATGATCGGGTGTGATACGCTCTACGTTCACATACAACGGGTGCAAGCCAGTTTTGCACACGCAGAATACTCGGGTTAAACTTGACGAGCCTAGCATATGCAGATATGGCCTTGGAACACTGAGACCGAAAGGTCGAGCGTGAATCATATAGTAGATATGATCAACATAGTGATGTTCACCAATGAAAACTACTCCATCTCACGTGATGATCGGACATGGTTTAGTTGATGTGGATCACGTGATCACTTAGATGATTAGAGGGATGTCTATCTAAGTGGGAGTTCTTAAGTAATATGATTAATTGAACTTTAATTTATCATGAACTTAGTACCTGATAGTATTTTGCATGTCTATGTTGTTGTAGATCAATGGCCCGTGCTACTGTTCTTTTGAATTTTAATGTGTTCCTAGAGAAAGCTAAGTTGAAAGATGATGGTAGCAACTACACGGACTGGGTCCATAACTTGAGGATTATCCTCATTGCAGCACAGAAGAATTACGTCCTAGAAGCACCGCTAGGTGCCAGGCCTGCTGCAGATGCTGCTGATGACGTTAAGAATGCCTGGCAGAGTAAAGCTGATGACTACTCGATAGTTCAGTGTGCCATGCTTTACGGCTTAGAACCGGGACTTCAACATCATTTTGAACGTCATGGAGCATATGAGATGTTCCAGGAGTTGAAGTTAATATTTCAAGCAAATGCCCGGATTGAGAGATATGAAGTCTCCAATAAGTTCTATAGCTGCAAAATGGAGGAGAATAGTTCTGTCAGTGAGCATATACTCAAAATGTCTGGGCATCATAATCACTTGACTCAGCTGGGAGTTAATCTTCCGGTTGATAGTGTCATTGACAGAGTTCTTCAATCACTGCCACCAAGCTACAAAAGCTTTGTGGTGAACTATAACATGCAAGGGATGGATAAGATGATTCCCGAGCTCTTTGCTATGCTAAAGGCTGCGGAGGTAGAAATCAAGAAGGAGCATCAAGTTTTGATGGTCAACAAGACCACTAGTTTCAAGAAAAAGGGTAAAGGGAAGAAGGGGAACTTCAAGAAGAACGGCAAGCAAGTTGCTGCTCAAGTGAAGAAGCCCAAGTCTGGACCTAAGCCTGAGACTGAGTGCTTCTACTTCAAAGGGACTGGTCACTGGAAGCGGAACTGCCCCAAGTATTTGGCGGATAAGAAGGATGGCAAGGTGAACAAAGGTATATGTGATATACATGTTATTGATGTGTACCTTACTAATGCTCGTAGTAGTACATGGCTATTTGATACTGGTTCTGTTGCTAATATTTGCAACTCGAAACGGGGACTACGGATTAAGCGAAGATTGGCTAAGGACGAGGTGACGATGCGCGTGGGAAATGGTTCCAAAGTCGATGTGATCGCCAATGGCACGCTACCTCTACATCTACCTTCAGGATTAGTTTTAGACCTGAATAATTGTTATTTGATGCCAGCGTTGAGCATGAACATTATATCTGGATCTTGTTTGATGCGAGATGGTTATTCATTTAAATCCGAGAATAATGGTTGTTCTATTTATATGGGTAATATCTTTTATGGTCATGCACCCTTGAAAAGTGGTCTATTTTTGTTGAATCTTGATAGTAGTGACACACATATTCATAATATTGAAGCCAAAAGATGCAGAGTTGATAGTCATAGTGCAACTTATTTGTGGCACTGGCGTTTGGGTCATATTGGTGTAATGCGCATGAAGAAACTCCATTCTGATGGACTTTTGGAATCACTTAATTATGAATCACTTGGTACTTGCGAACCATGCCTCATGGGCAGATGACTAAAACTCCGTTCTCCGGAACAATGGAGCGAGCAACAGATTTGTTGGAAATCATACATACTGATGTATGTGGTCCAATGAATATTGAGGCTCGCTGCGGGTATCGTTATTTTCTGACCTTCACAGATGATTTGAGCAGATATGGATATATCTACTTGATGAAACATAAGTCTGAAACATTTGAAAAGTTCAAAGAATTTCAGAGTGAAGTGGAAAATCATCGTAACAAGAAAATAAAGTTTCTACGATCTGATCGTGGAGGAGAATATTTGAGTTACGAGTTTGGTCTTCATTTGAAACAATGCGGAATAGTTTCGCAACTCACGCCACCCGGAACACCACAGCGTAATGGTGTGTCCGAACATCGTAACCGCACTTTATTAGATATGGTGCGATCTGTGATGTCTCTTACTGATTTACCGCTATCGTTTTGGGGTTACGCTTTAGAGACGGCTGCATTCACGTTAAATAGGGCACCGTTTAAATCCGTTGAGATGACACCTTATGAACTGTGGTTTCGCAAGAAACCCAAGTTGTCGTTTCTTAAAGTTTGGGGTTGCGATGCTTATGTGAAAAAGCTTCAACCTGATAAGCCCGAACCCAAATCGGAGAAATGTGTCTTCATAGGATACCCAAAGGAGACTGTTGGGTACACCTTCTATCAAAGATCCGAAGGCAAGACATTCGTTGCTAAGAATGGATCCTTTCTAGAGAAGGAGTTTCTCTCGAAAGAAGTGAGTGGGAGGAAAGTAGAACTTGATGAGGTAACTGTACCTGCTCCCTTTGGAAAGTAGTTCATCACAGAAATTAGTTCTTGTGACTACTACACCAATTAGTGAGGAAGCTAATGATGATGATCATGTAACTTCAGATCAAGTTACTACTGAACCTCGTAGGTCAACCAGAGTAAGATCCGCACCAGAGTGGTACGGTAATCCGGTTCTGGAGGTCATGTTACTTGACCATGACGAACCTACGAACTATGAGGAAGCGATGATGAGCCCAGATTCCACGAAATGGCTTGAGGCCATGAAATCTGAGATGGGATCCATATATGAGAACAAAGTGTGGACTTTGGTTGACTTGCCCGATGATCGGCAAGCCATAGAGAATAAATGGATCTTCAGGAAGAAGACTGACGCTGATGGTAATGTTACTGTCTACAAAGCTCGACTTGTTGCGAAAAGTTTTTGACAAGTTCAAGGAGTTGACGATAATGAGACCTTCTCACCCGTAGTGATGCTTAAGTCCGTGCGAATCATGTTAGCAAAGCGTCGTGTTGGGATCTACGTGTGAAGCAGAGTACATAGCTGCTTCGGAAGCAGCAAATGAAGGAGTTCATATCCGATCTAGGTGTCATACCTAGTGCATCGGGTCCAATGAAAATATTTTGTGACAATACTGGTGCAATTGCCTTGGCAAAGGAATCCAGATTTCACAAGAGAACCAAGCACATTAAGAGACGCTGCAATTCCATCCGCGATCAAGTCAAGGAGGGAAACATAGAGATTTGCAAGATACATACAGATCTGAATGTTGCATACCCATTGACTAAGCCTCTCTCACGAGCAAAACCTGATCAGCACCAAGACTCCATGGGTGTTAGAATCATTACTGTGTAATCTAGATTATTGACTCTAGTGCAAGTGGGAGACTCAAGGAAATATGCCCTAGAGGCAATAATAAATTTGTTATTTATATTTCCTTATATCATGATAAATGTTTATTATTCATGCTAGAATTGTATTAACCGGAAACGTAGTACATGTGTGAATACATAGGCAAACAGAGTGTCACTAGTATGCCTCTACTTGACTAGCTCGTTGAATCAAAGATGGTTAAGTTTCCTAGCCATAGACATGAGTTGTCATTTGATTAACGGATCACATCATTAGAGAATGATGTGATTGACTTGACCCATCCGTTAGCTTAGCACAATAATCGTTTAGTTTGTTGCTATTGCTTTCTTCATGACTTATACATGTTCCTATGACTATGATATTATGCAACTCCCGAATACCGGAGGAACACTTAATGTGCTATCAAACGTCACAACGTAACTGGGTGATTATAAAGATGCTCTACAGGTGTCTCCGATGGTGTTTGTTGAGTTGGCATAGATGGAGATTAGGATTTGTCACTCCAATTGTCGGGGAGGTATCTCTGGGCCCTCTCGGTAATGCACGTCACTATAAGCCTTGCAAGAAATGTGACTAATGAGTTAGTTGCGGGATGATGCATTACGGAACGAGTAAAGAGACTTGCCGGTAACGAGATTGAACTAGGTATTGAGATACCGACGATCGAATCTCAGGCAAGTAACATACCGATGACAAAGGGAACAACGTATGTTGTTATGCGGTTTGACCGATAAAGATCTTCGTAGAATATGTAGGAACCAAGATGAGCATCTAGGTTCCACTATTGGTTATTGACCGGAGATGAGTCTCGGTCATGTCTACATAGTTCTTGAACCCGTAGGGTCTGCACGCTTAACGTTCGGTGACGATCGGTATTATGAGTTTATGTGTTCTGATGTACCGAAGGTTGTTCGGAGTCCCGGATGTGATCACGGGCATGATGAGGAGTCTCGAAATGGTCGAGACATAAAGATCGATATATTGGAAGCCTATGTTTGGACATCAGAATGGTTCCGGGTGAGTTCGGGCATTTACCGGAGTACCGGGGGGTTACCGGAACCCCCCGGGGAGTATATGGGCCTTATTGGGCCTTAGTGGGAGAGAGGAGGAGGCGGCCAAGGTGGGGGCGCCCCCCCCCCGCCAAGCCCAATCCAAATTGGGGTGGGGACCGGCCCCCCTTTCCTTCTTCCTCTCTCCTCCTTCCTTCCTCTCCTACTCCAACTAGGGAAGGGGGATCCTACTCCCGGTGGGAGTAGGACTCCCCTTGGGCGCGCCATAGAGAGGGCCGACCCTCCCCTCCTCCACTCCTTTATATACAGGGGAGGGGGCACCCCATAGACACACAAGTTGATTGTTTAGCCGTGTGCGGTGCCCCCCTCCATAGATTTCCACCTCGGTCATATCGTTGTAGTGCTTAGGCGAAGCCCTGCGTCGGTAACTTCATCATCACCGTCATCACGCCGTCGTGCTAACGAAGCTCTCCCTCGACACTCAGCTGGATCTAGAGTTCGTGGGATGTCACCGAGCTGAACGTGTGCAGATCGCGGAGGTGCCGTACTTTCGGTACTAGGATCGGTCGGATCATGAAGACGTACGACTACATCAACCGCATTGTCATAACGCTTCCGCTATCGGTCTACGAGGGTACGTGGACAACACTGTCCCCTCTCGTTGCTATGCACCACCTAGATGGATCTTGCGTGTGCGTAGGATTTTTTTTAAATTACTGCGTTCCCCAACAATAGACACGTAGCAGAAGGCTCCAAAGAGAGTGATGAAAGATGTCTTCTCGTGGTCCTTAACTGCCATCTTGATCTGATGATAACCAGAATAAGCATCTAAAAAACTCAAACGCTCTCAACCCGCTGTAGCATCAATGATTTGATCAATACGGGGGAGAGCAAAAGGATCAGTCGGACAGGCCTTGTTAAGGTTCGTGTAATCCACACACATGCGCCAAGTGCCGTTTTTCTGAAGGACCAGCACCGGGTTAGCCAACCATTCAGGATGAAAAACTTCAACAATAAACCCAGCCGCCAAGAGCCGGGCCACTTCTTCACCAATGGCCATGCGCCTCTCTTCATTAAAACGACGAAGGAATTGCTTGACCGGTTTAAACTTTGGATCAACATTGAGAGTGTGCTCAGCGAGTTCCCTCGGTACACCTGGCATGTCTGAAGGCTTCCATGCAAAATGTCCCGGTTCCCACAGATGAACTCGATGAGCGCGCTTTCCTATTTCGAATCCATATTGGCGCTGATACTAAACTGTAACAAAATCGACCTTCTTGGTGTCGTCTGCCGACTTAAATTTCAACAAAGGGTCATGCTTTGTGGTTGGCTTCTTCAAGGGGGTCATATCCGCCGGGTCAACATTATCTTTGTAGAACTTCAACTCCTCTGTTGCACAAACAGATTCAGCATAGGCAGCATCGCCCTCTTCACACTCCAAAGCAATCTTCCTGTCACCATGCACTGCGATGGTACCCTTACAACCCGACATTTTAAGCTGTAGATAAACATGACAAGGCCGTGCCATAAATTTGGCATAAGCCGGCCTTCCAAACAGGGCGTGATAAGGGCTCTTGATCTTGACCACCTCAAAAGCTAATGTTTCAGCCCTATAATCATGCTCATTGCCAAAAGACACTTCCAAGGCTATCTTACCCACCGGATATGCCGACTTCCCAGGCACCACCGCATGAAAAATAGTAGAAGATGGCTTAAGATCTTTATCACTCAAATTCATATGGCGAAAAGTATCATAGTAAAGGATATTGATACTGCTGCCTCCATCCATAAGCACGTTTGTGAACTTGTATCCTCCAACCTGAGAAGCAACCACAAAGCAGTTGACCCGGGCTGTCAACCCGGGGCGGGTGATCCTCACGGCACCATACAATAGGCTGCTCGGACCATCGCAAGTACCGAGGGACTGCCGGCTCAACCGTGCTTACCGCCCGCTTATGAATCTTCTGGTCTCGCTTGCATAAGCTCGTGGTAAACACATGACATTGGCCACTATTCAGCTGCTTTGGATTACTCTGATAGCCGTACTACTGCAGCTAATTACCTTGAGTAGGTTGCTGATTGAAACCGCCATGATGGCCTTGGCCCTAAAATCCAGAGTTTGAACCACCACCTCCAAAGACGGGCCCATGAGAGCCGGATCCTGACCCGCCATGTGGGTCGTGATTGTCCTGATAAAGACCAGAATTTCTATACTCCCGCGTGATGAAGCAATCTTTCCATAGATGAGTGTCCAGTTTATCTTGAGAACCGTGCTTTGGGCAGGGCTAATTCATTATCGCCTCAAGGTTAATTTTGGCCCGCCAAACCGGGGCACTGATGATTTCCCCTTACGACGCTGATTATTACCCTGTGTGCTGGTATTAGCCACAAAGTCTGAACCGCCGTCGGTTTGCTTGCGCTTACCATTGTTACCTTGACTCGCTGTATTGTGCTGTTGTCCCTTTGTATTACCGTTCTTCTTCCCCTTGTCAGCCGTCTCTTCATCAGACTCAGGGTCTTTCGTATTATTAGAATCGGCGTATTTAATGAGAGCCGCCATGAGCTCTCCCATATCATTGTAGTGGCGCTTAAGCCGCCCCAGCTTTTGTTTGAGGGGAAGGAAACGACAATTTTTCTCCAAAATCAGGATGGCTGAACCGGCGTTGATGCTTTCCGATGAGTGGATAATGGCCGAGATCCAGCGTACCCAATGGGCAGTTGACTCGTCCTCCCTCTGGATGCAAGTTTCTAAATCAAGAATCGACGTAGGCTGCTTGCATGTGTCCTTGAAATTCTGAATAAAGCATGCTTTCAATTCCGCCCATGATCTGATGGAGTTAGGGGCAATCCCTTTAGCAAGGTGCGAGCCGGCCCATCCAACATCATGGTAAAATACTTAGTGCACACAGCGCCATTGACATCCAACATCTCCATGGCCAGCTCATAGCTCTCAATCCAAGCCTCCGGGGGTTGATCCGCTGTGTAATTGGGCACCTAGCGGGGGCCCTTAAAATCCTTGGGCAAACTCTCATTACGCAAAGCCGACACTAGACACGGCAGACCTACGGTCCTAGAAGTCATCCCAGCTTCTACAGACACCGATGGGTTATGCCGAGGTTGCTGATGAGCCGCTAACTCAGCCTCTCGAGGTGCCCTGGCCTGATCCACCAGAGCATGGGCATCGTTATCAGCACGTGGCAGGTCATGCCCACGGGGATGGTTACGGTGTCGCTCACTGCTTGAAACTGCCGGCGACTCAATACGCAGGCTGTAACTCCGACTGTGGCGTGGAGTTGAATGAATCCGCTCACGGCTGTACAAATAAGCCGCCTGCTGAGCTACCGCTGTCTGAAGATGCTCCACGGCCTTTCGAGCTTCAACCGCCGTGGGAGACTCACCTTGCACCGGGAGAACCGCCAGCCGCGATGCCGCAACGATCATGTTATCCAGAGGGTTAGAAAAATGACCCGGTGGTGTTGGCACTCGCTGAGGCGGGGTCAGATTCAAACGAGGCGGATCCGCAACCCAGGGTTGAGCCGTCGCTCCTGCTGTCGGTGTTAAAACCGGCGGATCTCGGGTAGGGGGTCCCGAACTGTGCGTCTAAGGTTGATGGAGGAGACAGGGGACACGATGTTTTCCCAGGTTCGGGCCCTCTCTATGGAGGTAATACCCTACTTCTTGCTTGATTGATCTTGATGAATATGAGTATTACAAGAGTTGATCTACCACGAGATCATAATGGCTAAAACCCTAGAAGTCTAGCATGTATGATTATGATCGCCCCCATGGACTAAACCCTCCGGTTTATATAGACACCAGAGGGGACTAGGGTTGTACAAAGTCGGTTACAGAGAAAGGAATCTTCATATCCGGACGCCGAGCTTGTCTTCCACGCCAAGGAGAGTCCCATCCGGACACGGGTGAGAGTCTTCGGCCTTGTATCTTCACAGCCCATCAGTCCGGCCCATGTCCAACAGGCCGGACGCCCGAGGACCCCTTAGTCCAGGACTCCCTCAGTAGCCCCCGAACCAGGCTTTCAATGGCGATGTGTTCGGCGCGCAGATTGTCTTCGGCATTGTAAGGCGGGTTCCTCCTCTGATGACTTCAAAGAGTTGTATTCGGCCTTCCATTTAATGTTGTACCCATCAGCTTCTGTGCATCCATATCTTCAGCTTCCACGTGTCGAGCGAATACGGGAGGTCAGGGTAACTTTTGCATATAACACCCCGGCCATGTAAGAAAAGTGTCTATTTAAAGGGATTGGATCTCAGATCTGTTCCACATCACGCGGAAAATCCTCAGAGCTTGCTAGGAGAGACCACTCCAACATGGCTAGCGCTCCCAGTTCTTCCTCCCGTCCCCACGGCCCTAAAAAAGGAGATTGGGAGAGATGTTCCGTATCCCACGGTCAGCTAGTGAAGCTGCAAACACAGGGATTTCTTCCCCCCGCGGATCTAGTCCCCGTTCGAGCAGGATTGAGTTCCTTCAACGGCGGGGCTCAGGCTGAGAATTTCCCCAATCCATACAGGGGGGAATGAGTGTGCTTCGTTCCCTACCTGCTAAGAGGCGTCGGATTTCCAATCCATCCGTTCCTTCGAGGACTTCTGGAGTATTATGGCCTCCAACTGCACAATTTCACTCCTGCCTCCATCCTGCACATCGCGGGTTATGTCGCTCTTTGTGAGCTATTCCTGGGCTGTGAGGCCCATTTTGAATTATGGAGGAAACTATTCTACCTCGTCCCTCGTAACCAAGAGGGATCAATATTAGAAGTGGGCGGAGCCGAGGTATGGCGCATCGCCGGGACCGGATACCTGTCCGGCACGCCGAAGAAGGCGTCCGAAGAGTGGCCTTCCAAGTGGTCCTATATTGAGGACGCGTCCTTCTTGACCCAGTCCGAATGGGTCTGCCCGAATTTTCAAGCGCTCCGTTGAAGAAACGCCACAGCTGGCGCCCTCGGAGCCTCGAGGAGGAAGACAGCGCGGAAGTCCGTCAATTGATGGACAAGATAAAGACGCTCGCCCAGTACGGATTATCAATAGTCGAGGTAATGGCGACTTCCATAGCATGGGGGGTTCAGCCACTCCAATACAGAGGGCTTCCCATGTGGCACTATAATGGGGAAGATGACGCCTCCCGTTGCGGTCGGAAGTGTCCAGACACCCCCGCCGCTTTGGCCGAACTGTACAAAGGGGAGAAAGAGGAGTTTACTCGTATCAAACGTCGAGATAGATTTTCCATGTACAATCCTCCCAGCTGGGTGAGTCATAATCCCACCAGTTTACTCAATCCTCTCCCTGAGTCACTTTCAATGGACTTTTAACCCATCAATTTGTAACAGGAATGGCAGAAGGTTACCGAGGGGATCCATAGCCCCGCCCCACAGCCAGAGGATCACAACCGGGACCTTGACCCCGGATTCGAAGAGGATCCGAACATTTTTGTGGAGCTTGAGGATGGAGTGTTCTACCAGATGAGCTATGACGGCACGGAAATGGCCATCATCGCCGACTATCCCGGCCTCCTCCCTGCCTCACATGTAAGTGATCAAGAGACACCTTCTTTGAAAGAGCTTCCTCATTACGCCTCACTCATCGCACTATTTCGTGCTCCAAAGGGGAGGTGTCTGACGCCTCAACGTGCGCCAGAGGTGTCTCCTAAGAGAGCAGCGCCCGCACCGGGCAAATCTTCGAAGAGGAAAACAAACGTCAACACAGCAGAGCCTTCAACAAAGAGGTATGGTTTTTGATCATGCCCCCTGGCGGTCACATCAAACTGTGACATTATGCGCTGTGTCTTATCAAAAAAAGCGTTCGCCGGACTATGTCCGGGGATCTTGCCGGCCGCGCCTCCGAAAGTCAGGTTCCCGACCCTGCTTTAAAGGCAAGGGCTGATACAGGAGCGACGCCGGATTGTGCTTCGGCTGAGGAGTCGGATGATGTATCCATCACAAACTCTGAAGTGGAAAGCGCCATGAATCATCGGCGTCGGCAGGCCGCTCTTCGCGACCCCAGCTTTACAAAGGAGGCATTCAACGCCTTCAGCTCGGCTGATGCATACATCCGAGCTACTCGAGACGGGCTTACTAGAGCCACATGCCAGCATTTGAAAGATATGCGGGTAAGTACATATTTGTACAAATCTGATAATTATATACCAGTAGCCCCCGAGACTTGAAGCAGTTATACAACTGATTTAAGGATCGTCGTATAACCAGGTGCTTACGGAAAAGAACAACCTGTTGTCTCAAGAACTAGAAAAGTGTCGGACCCAGCTAATTGCTGCAACCGCCGAACTGGAGAAATCCAAGAAGGCATCGCCTGGTAATTTTCCCCTCCATCGAGAAAATATAATCATATACCAGCAATACTAATCCTGCACATCTCGTAGCAGGATCATCAGATCAACTGATGGAAGAGCTGAAAGTCGCGCAAGCGGGTGAACAAGAAGCCAAAAGACTACTGGCCGCGGGCGAACGTGTGCTAAAACGGGTCAGGGAGGATAAAAACAAGCTACATGATTCCAACACCCTGCTGGGCGAAGAACTGAAAGATGTTCGAGCCTAGCTAGATGACTCCATGAAGGAAAATAAGAGGCTACGAGGCAGCATATTCAATATGCTTTCGAATTTACCTCTGTGCAATTCGGCGAGGAAAAGAACTGACAGATTTATGTTTGCAGGTATGCTGACTGGCCATCCCAAAGAGGAAATGTCCGGATCTCAAGGCGACCTGCTACAAGAGCTTTCCCAAAGGCACGAGCAAGTTCGGCAAGCAATGCGGAGTGTTGCCAAGGCTTTATGGCCATCCGCCTCCCCTCCAGGAAGTATGGCAGAGCTCGTGGAGCTATTCAAGGGAGCCCGGCGGCGTATTCGATTATGGAAGATATTAGTCTGCCGAGAAGGTGCACGAGAGGCCTGGGCCATGGTGAAGACACGGTACACCAAGCTTGATCCAAATAATATGGCCCGGGTTGGACCTCTAGGGTCGGACGGAAAGGAAATTCCAAACCTGGCGATGGGCCCACCGCAAACCAGATTTTAGCGCGTTGGGCGCCTATTGGAGATGCTCTGGCCGGACGGAGTTCAAGTCTGTCTATGTGTGCATCCCTAAAAGAAGAAGAGTGGAGGAAAAAGAGAATGAAAACTCTCACTACACGGATTTACATGATCTGTTCCGTTCGATGCTGCATGGCACCCCAAATTTGTTTTAGGAGGCCTTATACCGGTTTTAGGGCATCTTCATCGGCGATCTTCAAACCGTCGCATATGCCCGGACTACGCTGTTCGGGCCGCAGAAGCCATCCAACGTGGGCTTGTATCGCTTCGCAGGGCGGTTCAGACGCACATTCTCCCACAAACCGGAGATAAATATAGGGGTGCTTCGTGGGTGTTCGGACAGCCGCCACGCCTGCGCTTGACCGCCCTGGCCCACCAAAAAACCATCCGCCTCTCCCGCGCTTTCCATCGAACGCCCGCGCCGCTTGTCGGGCCGCATTAATGCCGGCCTAGAGCATGCAGCGGCCGACATTGATGCCCGCGATTTGACCGGGTGGAAGGGCGGCACAGACGGACGCGACCTCTCACTATCGGCATTGAAGCGGCGCCCCGGCCAAGAGAGCGCCGCCCGCTGCACGCCCGACTGAACAAGCCTACTCGCCGCATTCAAACAGCGACAGACTGCCCGCCTTCCTCTGTTAAACTCGCGTGCGCCAAGAAATCTACTCCGGCCACAGGTTCGTTCACGAGCCTCCTGTCATTAAACACAACGCCGGTTGGCCCCGGTTGTCCGCCCGCTATTTAAACGGGCGTCAGAGGCCGGGCAAAACACAAACCACACTCCACTCCCATCTCCTCCTTGCACCATTTTCTCCACAATCATCATGGCATCCAGCGAGCAGGAAGAGGAGTTCTCCGACATAAAAGCCGGTTGGGTGGCCCGTCGAGCCCGCCGGATACGAGCCAGGCAATGCTTTGCTCCACCACCCTCGACGATCCAGGCCGCTGCAGGCCAGCTTGCGGATGCAGAAGCTCCAAGTTGCCGCGTCGTTCAGCAACTTGCTGCTCCAAGCGAGCTCGTGGGGAGCACGATGGCACGGGTATCATGGCTGTCGTGGACGATGTCGTGTCATACCGCTCCTCCCATGCCTGGGACCGTGCCACCCGCCGTCAACATATGCATAACCACCCCTGCCAGCAAAGGAAGAAGCCGGCTTCACGGAGATGGACGATACAGAGGCTAGCATGTCCGCAGCCGCCGCCATAATCAAGGAGAAGTAGAGGCCGCCGCCGCTTGTGTCCCATGAAAGCCACCACCTAAGTGACGTCGGCGTACACAGTCGATGTCTTGCCCGCTCACAGGCCATCGTTGTCCCCTTCCCCTTTGGCTGAAGCATATCACGGGGGTTCCACTCCAATGAGCAGCGCTCCTGAACATGGAGAAGACAATGGAGACCCGCCGCGGCCGGCAGTAGACTAGTCAAAGGTATCCGTGTCGTGCGCATGGATATACACCGGCGCCAGCCACAGACTAGTTTTAAGCGTTATAATTTTTAGTTAAAAAATGTCCAAAATATAATAAATGTCATCCGGTTTATATATAATCCACTGTGTTTGCACGAATTTCGTTCGAATGGTTCAAAAATTTGTTGAATGTATGCAGGCAGCGTTGGATGGACGCATCCCGCATCCTTGTCTACGGACCACTCCCCTTTTATACGCAGACGGATACAGGAGGAAATTTGCTGGTTTCCGTTGGAGATGCCCTTAACACGTTTTGGCCAGATATGCTAGAGTTGCTCTAAGAGCAAGTACAATAGCAAGCTTATAGCCCGCTTACATGGCAATTTTGCCTATGTGAAGGAGAGAGACATGAAAAAGTAAGGGGAGAGGGCTCTCATGCAAGAGCCTAGCTATACGCGTGCTCCTAGAAAGATGCAATAAATGTGAAGAAAGAGATAGAGAGAAGATGAGAAAAAGTACTAATCTTATAGCCAATATTATAGCTAACCTTGTTGTATGAGTGACTATAAATGATGACTATAGATGATATGGCAACATCTTACAGCCAACAGTTGGCTAAGAGTGGCGTTGCAGCACCTGAGCTCCGGTGCTCTCTATATTTGATATTTTCAAATTCGTGTTTTTGAAGTTTCAAAAAAATGTGAATTTTTTCCCGGGGATACATATACACATTCCGAATACCCGTGGCAAGTTTCGGTAGAAATCTCGTTTTGTTTTGGGCTATAGAAGAAAAACAAAATTCTAATAGTATATACGAGAAAAAGGGTGCCATTTCTGTCAGGAATTTCTCTTTTTTGTATTTCCAAAAATACAAAATATTTCTTTTCTAGATTTTTACCAGGCCTTAGGAATATGTGTACGTATTCACATATTTGTTTTAATATTTTTTTGAGCACGGAAAATGTGTTTTTCAAAAAAATTCAAATACCAAGAGCAATGAAGCTTGGTAGCTGCAGGCACTTTTCGGCAGTTGGCTGTCTTATTAACCATGCTCTAATATGAACTACAGTGTAGTACCGCTAGACGACGACAATGCAACGTGCAGTCTTCAAGACGTCAAAGAAAAACGCGCAGTCTTCAAGAGGAGAAAAATACATCGTGTCACCAGCCGCATACAGTAATGGCACGACGCTAAGTACATATGGCTTGCGGCTGTCTCTAGACGATCCCTCCAAAAATTATATTCACGCTAGAAAATTTCATTTTAGGGATTAAGTGCTAGCAAATTTCTCAATGTTTAGTTTTTCCAAATATAGCCTTTTATCCCTAAATGTTCGGGTCCTGATAACGCGCACACGTGTGGCATACTAGACATCTGCCCACACACCATGTGTAGCGTGAGGAGGAGGAAACCCATATGGGTTGTGTGTGGGCGAACATTAGAATTGTCCACACGTGTGGGCGCAGCTACTTCGTGCCATACGCCTAACAAGTACTACTCATCTTCACCTCGCGCGTGTGGCACGAAGCAAAAATGCCCACACTTCCTAGCGCAGGTAGGTTAGGTACCGGCAGGATGACGATTTAGTTGCCATCCGGGATGGCATATGTAGTTATCCGGGATGGTAAATGTAGCTGTAAAAGCATGGCAACTATATCTGTTTTGGTTTAACTATAGTTGTCATGTCTAATTTATGATAGTTGCCGCATGTAAGCAAACCATAGTTGCCGTGTGTGATTAACTACTTGCCACATATGGTCAGATAGTAGTTGCCATGTGTGTTTACCTAGTTGTCATGTGTGGTTCAACCATAGTTGCCATGTATGGTTAATCACAGTTGCCATGTGTGTTTATCTGGTTGCCACGTATGCGCAACTGCAGTTGCCGTCTAGCAATGAATCATAGTTGCCACGTGTTTACCTAGTTGCCACGTACGCGTAACTGCAGTTGCCATCCAACAACGTACGAGTGTCGTGTGCGCGAAAAGCAGTTTACCCACACGCGCGTGGACTAGGTTGTAGCTGTGTGGGTAGAAACTAGTTCGCCCACACAGCGCAGCTGGCAAACCGCGTGCTGTAGGGCGTGTGGGCGAACTCTCCAACACCCACACACCAACCCCGTCCTACATGGCATGCAAATTCTACCTCAATGTGTCAAGGTTCGTGCAAACTCGACTAGACGGTGGTGATCCACGCGTGTGGGCGAGTTGCAAAACTGCCACACGTGTGGGCGTTATCATTTGGGAAATGTTTTCTCTCTTAACTTATTTTAGTATAAGAGAGAGAACTCTCGATAAAAGTATGGAGACCGTTCTGCTCCACATTCATGGTGTGTGCTGATTGGCACAGCTGCAGCTGCAAAACCGGCGCCGCCGACCTAAATGTTGGGGAACGCAGTCATTTCAAAAAAATTCCTACGCACACGCAAGATCCATCTAGGTGATGCATAGCAACAAGAGGGGAGAGTGTTGTCCACGTACCCTCGTAGACCGAAAGCGGAAGCGTTATGACAACGCGGTTGATGTAGTCGTACGTCTTCACGATCCGACCGATCTTAGTACCGAAAGTACGGCACCTCCATGATCTGTACACGTTCAGCTCGGTGACGTCCCACGAACTCTAGATCCAGCTGAGTGTCGAGGGAGAGCTTCGTCAGCACAACGGCGTGATGACGGTGATGATGAAGTTACCGACGCAGGGCTTCGCCTAAGCACTACAACGATATGACCGAAGTGGAAATCTATGGAGGGGGGCACCGCACACGGCTAAACAATCAACTTGTGTGTCTATGGGGTGCCCCCCTCCCTCGTATATAAAGGAGTGGAGGAGGGGAGGGCCGGCCCTCTCTATGGCGCGCCCAAGGGGAGTCTTACTCCCACCGGGAGTAGGATTCCCCCCCTTCCCTAGTTGGAGTAGGAGAGGAAGGAAGGAGGAGAGAGGGAGAAGGAAAGGGGGGCTGGCCCCCCACCCCAATTTAGATTGGGCTTGGGGGGGCACGCCCCCACCTTGGCCGCCTCCTCCTCTCTCTCACTAAGGCCCAATAAGGCCCATATACTCCCCGGCGAATTCCCGTAACTCTCGGTACTCCGAAAAATACCCGAATCACTCGGAACCTTTTCGATGTCCGAATATAGCCTTCCAATATATCGATCTTTACCTCTCGACCATTTCGAGACTCCTCGTCGTGTCCGTGATCTCATCCGGGACTCCGAACAAACTTCGGTCATCAAATCACATAACTCATAATACAAATCATCATCGAACGTTAAGCGTGCGGACCCTACGGGTTCGAGAACTATGTAGACATGACCGAGACACATCTCCGGTCAATAACCAATAGCGGAACCTAGATGCTCATATTGGATCCTACATATTCTATGAAGATCTTTATCGGTCAAACCGCATAACAATATACGTTGTTCCCTTTGTCATCGGTATGTTACTTGCCCGAGATTCGATCGTCGGTATCATCATACCTAGTTCAATCTCGTTACCAGCAAGTCTCTTTACTCGTTCTGTAATGCACCATCCCGCAACTAACTCATTAGTCACATTGCTTGCAAGGCTGATAGTGATGTGCATTACCGAGAGGGCCCAGAGATACCTCTCCGATACACGGAGTGACAAATCCTAATCTTGATCTATGCCAACTCAAAAAACACCTTCGGAGACACCTGTAGAGCATCTTTATAATCACCCAGTTACGTTGTGACGTTTGATAGCACACAAGGTGTTCCTCCGGTATTCGGGAGTTGCATAATCTCATAGTCAGAGGAATATATATAAGTCATGAAGAAAGCAATAGCAATAAAACTAAACGATCATTATGCCAAGCTAACGGATGGGTCTTGTCCATCAGATTATTCTCCTAATGATGTGATCCCGTTCATCAAATGACAACACATGTCTATGGTCAAGAAACATGACCATCTTTGATAAACAAGCTAGTCAAGTAGAGGCATACTAGGGACACTCTGTTTTGTCTATGTATTCACACATGTACTAAGTTTCCGGTTAATACAATTCTAGCATGAATAATAAACATTTATCATGATATAAGGAAATATAAATAACAACTTTATTATTGCCTCTAGGGCATATTTCCTTCAGTCTCCCACTTGCACTAGAATCAATAATCTAGTTCACATTGTCATGTGATTCAATACCAATAGTTCACATCTTTATGTGATTAGTTCACATCGCCATGTGACTAACACCGAATAGGTTTACTAGAGTCAATAATCTAGTTCATATCTCTATGTGATTAACACCCAAAGAGTACTAAGGTGTGATCATGTTTTGCTTGTGAGAGAATTTCAGTCAACGGGTCTGTCACATTTAGAGCAGTATGTATTTTGCAAATTTTCTATGTCTACAATGCTCTGCACGGAGCTACTCTTAGCCAATTGCTCCCACTTTCAATATGTATCCAGATTGAGACTTAGAGTCATCCGGATTGGTGTAAAATCTTGCATCGACGTAACTCTTTATGACGAACTCTTTATCACCTCCATAACCAAGAAATATATCCTTATTCCACTAAGGATAATTTTGACCGATGTCCAGTGATCTACTCCTATATCACTATTGTACCCTCTTGCCAAACTCATGGTGAGGTACACAATAGGTCTGGTACACAGCATAGCATACTTTATAGAACCTATGACTGAGGCATAGGGAATGACTTTTCATTCTCTTTCTATTTTCTGCCGTGGTCGGGTTTTGAGTCTTTACTCAACTTCACACCTTGCAACACAGGCAAGAACTCCTTCTTTGACTGTTCCATCTTGAATGAATTCAAAAACTTGTCAAGGTATATACTCATTGAAAATCTTATCAAGCATCTTGATCTATCTCGATAGATCTTGATGCTCAATATGTAAGCAGCTTCACCGAGGTCTTTCTTTGAAAAACTCCTTTCAAACACTCCTTTATGCTTTCCAGAAAATACTACATCATTTTCGATCAACAATATGTCATTCACATATACTTATCAGAAAGGCTGTAGTGCTCCCACTCACTTTCTTGTAAATACAGGCTTCACCGCAAGTCTGTGTAAAACTATATGCTTTGATCAACTTATCAAAGTGTATATTCCAACTCCGAGATGCTTGCACCAGTCCATAGATGGATCGCTGGAGCTTGCACATTTTGTTAGCACCTTTAGGATTGACAAAACCTTCTGGTTGCATCATATACAACTCTTCTTTTATAAATTCATTAAGGAATGCAGTTTTGTTATCCATTTGCCAGATTTCATAAAATGCGGCAATTGCTAACATGATTCGGACAGACTTAAGCATCGCTACGAGTGAGAAAATCTCATCATAGTCAACACCTTGAACTTGTCGAAAACCTTTCGCGACAAGTCAAGCTTTGTAGATAGTAACACTACCATCAGCGTCCGTGTTCCTCTTGAAGATCCATTTATTCTCAATGGCTTGCCGATCATCGGCCAAGTCCACCAAAGTCCGTACTTTGTTCTCATACATGGATCCTATCTTAGATTTCATGGCCTTAAACCATTTTGCGGAATCTGGGCTCATCATCGCTTCCTCATAGTTCGTAGGTTCGTCATGGTCTAGTAACATGACTTCCAGAACCGGATTACCGTACCACTCTGGTGCGGAACGTACTCTGGTTGACCTACGAGGTTCGGTAGTAACTTGATCTGAAGTTTCATGATCATCATCATTAACTTCCTCACTAATTGGTGTAGGCATCACTGGAACTGATTTCTGTGATGAACTACTTTCCAATTCGGGAGAAGGTACAATTACCTCATCAAGTTCTACTTTCCTCCCACTCACTTCTTTCGAGAGAAACTGCTTCTCTAGAAAGGATCCATTCTTAGCAACGAATATCTTGCCTTCGGATCTGTGATAGAAGGTGTACCTAACAGTTTCCTTTGGGTATCCTATGAAGACACATTTCTCCAATTTGGGTTTGAGCTTATCAGGTTGAAGCTTTTTCACATAAGCATCGCAGCCCCAAACTTTAAGAAACGACAGCTTAGGTTTCTTGCTAAACCACAATTCATACGATGTCATCTCAACGGATTTAGATGGTGCCCTCTTTAACATGAATGCAGCTGTCTCTAATGCATAACCCCAAAACGATAGTGGTAAATCGGTAAGAGACATCATAGATCGCACCATATCTAATAAAGTGCGGTTACGATATTCGGACACACCATTACGCTGTGGTGTTCCAGGTGGCGTGAGTTGCGAAACTATACCACATTGTTTCAAATGAAGACCAAACTTGTAACTCAAATATTCACCTCCACGATCAGATCGTAGAAACTTTATTTTCTTGTTACGATGATTTTCCACTTCACTCTGAAATTCTTTGAACTTTTCAAATGTTTTAGACTTATGTTTGATCAAGTAGATATATCCATATCTGCTCAAATCATCTGTGAAGGTCAGAAAATAACGATACATGCCGCGAGCCTCAACACTCATCAGAGCGCATGCATCAGTATGTATTATTTCTAACAAGTATGTTGCTTGCTCCATTTTTCCGGAGAACGGAGTCTTAGTCATCTTGCCCATGAGGCATGGTTAGCAAGCATCAAGTGATTCATAATCAAGTGATTCCAAAAGCCCATCAGCATGGAGTTTCTTCATGCGCTTTACACCAATATGACCTAAACGGCAGTGCCACAAATAAGTTGCACTATCATTATTAAACTTATATCTTTTGGCATCAATATTATGTGTATCACTATGACCGAGATTCAGTAAACCATTTACATTGGATGTAAGACCATACAAGGTTTTATTCATGTAAACAGAACAACAATTATTCTCTGACTTAAATGAATAACCGTATCGCAATAAACATGATCCAATATTTATGCTCAATACAAACACCAAATAACATTTATTTAGTTCCAATACTAATCCCCGTAGGAAAAAGGGAGTGTGCGATGGTGATCTTATCAACCTTGGAATCACTTCCAACACACATCATCACCTCGCCCTTAACTAGTCTTTGTTTATTTTGCAACTCCCATTTCGAGTTACTACTCTTAGCAACTGAATCAGTATCAAATACCGAGGGGTTGCTATAAACACTAGTAAAGTACACATCAATAACATGTATATCAAATATACCTTTGTTCACTTTGCCATCCTTCTTATTCGCCAAGTATCTAGGGCAGTTCCACTTCTAGTGACCATTTCCTTTGCAGTAGAAGCACTCAGTTTCAGGCTTGGGTCTAGCTTTGGGCTTCTTCATGGGAGTGGCAACTTGCTTGCCATTCTTGTTGAAGTTCCCTTTCTTTCCCTTGCCCTTTTACTTGAAACTAGTGGTCTTGTCAACCATCAACACTTGATGCTTTTCTTGATTTCTACCTTCGCTGATTTCATCATCACGAAGAGCTCGGGAATCTTTTTCGTCATCCCTTGCATATTATAGTTTATCACGAAGTTCAAGTAACTTGGTGACAGTGACTAGAGAACTTTGTCAACCACTATCTTATCTGGAAGATTAACTCCCACTTGATTCAAGCGATTGTAGTACTCAGACATTCTGAGCACATGCTCACTGGTTGAGCTATTCTCCTTTATCTTGTAGGCAAAGTACTTGTCACAGGTCTCATACCTCTTAACACGGGAATGAGTCTGAAATACCAATTTTAACTCTTGGAACATCTCATATGCTCCATGTCGTTCAAAACATTTTTGAAGTCCCGGTTCTAAGCTGTAAAGCATGGTGCACTAAACTATCAAGTAGTCATCATACCGAGCTTGTCAAACGTTCATAACGTCTGCATCTGCTCCTGCAATAGTTCTGTCACCTAGCGGTGCATCAAGGACATAATACTTCTGTGCAGCAATGAGGATAATCCTCAGATCACGGAGCTAGTCTGCATCATTGCTACTAACATCTTTCAACTTATTTTTCTCTAGGAACATATCAAAAAATAAACGGGGAACTACATCACAAGCTATTGATCTACAACATAGATATGCAAATACTATCAGGACTAAGTTCATGATAAATTAAAGTTCAATTAATCATATTACTTAAGAACTCCCACTTAGATAGACATGCCTCTAGTCATCTAAATGATCACGTGATCCAAATCAACTAAACCATGTCCGATCATCACGTGAGATGGAGTAGTTTTCAATGGTGAACATCACTATGTTGATCATATCTGCTATATGATTCACGCTCGACCTTTCGGTCTCCAGTGTTCCAAGGCCATATCTGCATATGCTAGGCTCGTCAAGTTTAACCCGAGTATTCTGCGTGTGCAAAACTGGCTTGCACCCGTTGTATTTGAACGTAGAGCTTATCACACCCGATCATCACGTGGTGTCTCGGCACGACGGACTTTGGCAACGGTGCATACTCAAGGAGAACACTTGTACCTTGAAATTTAGTGAGAGGTCATCTTATAATGCTACCGCCGAACTAAGCAAAATAAGATGCATAAAGGATAAACATCACATGTAATCAATATAAGTGATATGATATGGCCATCATCATCTTGTGCCTTTGATCTCCATCTCCAAAGCACCGTCATGATCACCATCGTCACCGGCGCGACACCTTGATCTCCATCGTAGCATCGTTGTCGTCTCGCCAACTATTGCTTCTACGACTATCGCTACTGCTTAGTGATAAAGTAAAAACAATTACAGGGCGATTGCATTGCATACAATAAAGCGACAACCATATGGCTCCTGCCAGTTGCCGATAACTCTGTTTACAAAACATGATCATCTCATACAATAAAATTTAGCATCATGTCTTGACCATATCACATCACAACATGCCCTGCAAAAACAAGTTATACGTCCTCTACTTTGTTGTTGCAAGTTTTATGTGGCTGCTATGGGCTGAGCAAGAACCGTTCTTACCTACGCATCAAAACCACAACGATTTTTTCGTCAAGTGTGTTGTTTTAACCTTCAATAAGGACCGGGCGTAGTCACACTCGATTCAACTAAAGTTGGAGAAACTGACACCCACTAGCCACCTGTGTGCGAAGCACGTCGGTAGAACCAGTCTCGCGTAAGCGTACGCGTAATGTCGGTCTGAGCCGCTTCATCCAACAATACCGCTGAATCAAAGTATGACATGCTGGTAAGCAGTATGACTATTATCGCCCACAACTCTTTGTGTTCTACTCGTGCATATAACATCTACGCATAGACCTGGCTTTGATACCATTGTTGGGGAACGCAGTAATTTCAAAAAAAAATCTACGCACACGCAAGATCCATCTAGGTGATGCATAGCAACAAGAGGGGAGAGTGTTGTCCACGTACCCTCGTAGACCGAAAGCGGAAGCGTTATGACAACACGGTTGATGTAGTCGTAAGTCTTCATGATCCAACTGATCCTAGTACCTAAAGTACAGCACCTCCGCGATCTGCATACGTTCAGCTCGGTGACGTCCCATGAACTAGTAGGATTCCCCCCTTTCCTAGTTGGAGTAGGAGAGGCAGGAAAGAGGAGAGAGGGAGAAGGAAAGGGGGGCCGACCCCCACCCCAATTCGGGTTGGGCTTGGGGGCGCGCCCCCACCTTGGCCACCTCCTCCTCTCTCCCACTAAGGCCCAATAAGGCCCTTATACTACCCAGCGAATTCCCGTAACTCTCGGTACTCCGGAAACTACTCGAATCACTCGGAACCTTTCCGATGTCCAAATATAGCCTTTCAATATATCGATCTTTACCTCTCGACCATTTCGAGACTCCTCGTCATGTTTGTGATCTCATCCGGGACTCCGAACAAACTTCGATCATCAAATCACATAACTCATAATACAAATCGTCATCGAACGTTAAGCGTGCGGACCCTATGTGTTCAAGAACTATGTAGACATGACCGAGACACATCTCTGGTCAATAACCAATAGCGGAACCTGAATGCTCATATTGGCTCCTACATATTCTACGACGATCTTTATCGGTCAAACCGCATAACAATATACATTGTTCCCTTTGTCATCGGTATGTTACTTGCCCGAGATTCGATCGTCGGTATCATCATACCTAGTTCAATCTCGTTACCGGCAAGTCTCTTTACTCGTTCCCTAATGCATCATCCCGCAACTAACTTATTAGTCACATTGCTTGCAAGGCTTATAGTGATGTGCATTACCAAGAGGGCCCAGAGATACCTCTCTGAAATACGGAGTGACAAATCCTAATCTTGATCTATGCCAACTCAAAAAATACCTTCGGATACACCTGCAGAGCATCTTTATAATCACCCAGTTACGTTTTGATGTTTGATAGCACACAAGGTGTTCCTCCGGTATTCGGGAGTTGCATAATCTCATAGTTAGAGGAATATGTATAAGTCATGAAGAAAGCAATAGCAATAAAACTAAACGATCATTATGCCAAGCTAACGGATGGGTCTTGTCCATCACATCATTCTCCTAATGATGTGATCCCGTTCATCAAATGACAACACATGTCTATGGTCAGGAAACATGACCATCTTTGATAAACAAGCTAGTCAAGTAGAGGCATACTAGGGACACTCTGTTTTGTCTATGTATTCACACATGTACTAAGTTTCCGGTTAATACAATTCTAGCATGAATAATAAACATTTATCATGATATAAGGAAATATAAATAACAACTTTATTATTGCCTCTAGGGCATATTTCCTTCACTAAAACCCTAACCCACCTCGTCACGCACCCATTATCGGCACCGCCGCCCCAGATTTGGGTCTCACTCCCTGTCAATTCTTGTAGTCGTTACTTCCTTCCTCGAGCTTGAGTCGTCGCGCCGGTCGAGCTTCATCAGCTCTCGAGCCCCGCGCCACAACCACTATGCACGCGGACCGCGACCGCCCTCCTTGCCGGCACCATGATGTCTTCCTCGACTCTGGCACCACCGCCTCCCCGAGTCCTCCTCACGACGTCCTCCCCGACACCGTCGCCACAACTTTGAGACGTTGCACCATCTCCCCAAGGTCCACCACCGATGTCGCAGCCACCACCACCGCCGCTGAAGTACCGTGGCGTCCGTTACCGGTCATGGGAGGAATTTGTAGCAAATATCTACGGTGCTAGTGCATGGCGCGTGTGGCTAGGCACATTTTCCACCGCGGAGGTAGCGACACGTGTTATGAGTCGCCACACATCGCTTCTTCGAGCCATGGCGAAACTTAACTTCCCCATCGATGGCGGAGGCGGCCGATCTCGTCGCCCTCAATGTTCGATTTTTCTATTGGGCCGAGGAGAAGGACCACCAGAAGGTCGAGGCTGTAACAACCCAGATGTAATGCATACCATGTTTGCCATTTGTTCATGAATATTGCCATGTGAGGTTTGAGTTTCATATTGTTTCATCATGTATCTTGATTAACCTTGTGTGTTGTCTTTTATTTTGTTGCACTTCATGATCTTGTCTTTGTGCCATGCTACCTTGTCCCAACTCTTAAACTATGTCCCAACTTGGCTTCAACCTAGTTTCATGTAAACTCTATCCCACTTCCCTCTTAAGCATTTTATTTTATTCATTGTGAGTGCCATTTTACTTCTTCCATTTAGTGTCCAACTTGGCTCATAAATCACGTTATATGTGTAGAGTCACCTCCTAAAATTTCAGCCCAATTAGAGCTCATTTGAATGGGTTTTCAAATTCAATCCCATAGCATTTAATGGATTGAATTGGATTAAAATTTTCATCTTCCAAAATTCCTCAAATCATTTTTATAAAAACCTCCCTATTTCTCTGAGTCTAGGGAAATATCTCCCATGGTGAAATACCATGTCTAACCCCCTCTTTCTTTTCCTTTTAGTTTTCTGTTCTGAGAAAAAGAAAAGGAAAAGAAACTAGAGGGAGAGAGGATCCAGCCCAGCGCCAGCCACAACACACCTGACCCCCACTCCTGAAACCCTTTTCTCACCGAAGAACCCAGCCACCCACGCAACCATTTGGCCACTTGGCACTGCGGGTGCCACCCGCTTTCTTACTCCTCGCACGTCCACCTTTCCAGCTCGACCATGTGCGCGGCCGAGGGCACGCAACACTCGCTTCGCCTCTCCGCGGCCTTATCATTCCCCTCTCCACGCCAGGAGCATCCCCATCCACTCCTCATTTCCCCTCTCCCAAGCCGGCTTGGGAAACCCCAGATCGGGGCAATTCCACCAGCACCCTAGAGTTTCTGGAGTGTAGCCATGGTGCCCGCATGAGCAACACCATCCCCAGCGCTCGGCTCGTGTCTAGGGGGTTCACATGCGTCATCTTCTTCCACGACGTCCTCTACCGCACCCAGGGACGCCAAGTTCAAGCCGTCTTCTTCATCTTCTTCATTTACGGCCGCCGGCGTTTCTTCCTCCACTCCGGCCATCCCCGTCCACCTCTCGCCGAGCGGAGCACACCTCCGTACTCCTGGTACAACACCCGTCTTCCCCCCCTATTTTCACGCCCAATTCATGCATGCCTCGTCCGTTTGTGAGCCCGAGAGCTCCTTCGTGCGGCCATGTCGCCGGAGCTGCTTCGACGACCTATGGTTCGACCCCTTCGCTCTGTCTTATTCGCGCGAGTTCGTAGGTACTCATGTGGCGTTAGATCCTTCATTTGCCCACCATGACCTCGATTCTATGCACGTCTGAACGCTTCCCCGCTCCGGCTTGTCCTCGGCGTCACCTCAGTCAATGTTGGGAGGTTTGATAGGCACCCGAGGATGCAACTTTTCCTGTTGCATCCACTGCACGCACGAGAACAACAAGGGCGCGTTGGAGATCTTCTCTGGCAAGGCCCTGCCATGAGTTTGGTCGCAGCTGGTGCTAACTCGGTTTTGCTCTGTTTGTTTTGAACACGAGCACATCACCACCGTAGGATCTGCTCTTGATGATCGCGATTAAAACCCTGCGTACCCCTTCGCTCGTCTGCATCACGTGTCATCACCATCATGCTGACGCATGGGCTCCAGTCGTCGGTGCCTGGGTCAACCACATAAGGCCATGCACCTATTCCCGTTGAGGCGTGGTAAAAGCCCCCATTCTTTGCACTTTCTCTACCACTAGCACGTGGGCTCCACCACCTACTTTTCATACACAACACGCACACACCCACTGTCCACATAGCCCCATGGCCCACTAGTCATCCTCATTGACTGTTTGAGCATGGGTGCCCATTGGTTTTTCTTTCTTTTTTATTTTCTATTTCTGTTTTCTTTTTTTCTTCTAAAAATGCATAAATCCATCCAAATTTGCATAAATGAAATGTGACTAATTCAAACTTGAACATATGCATATAATATATGTTTCTGGGGCAGAAAAATCCCAGGAATTCGAATGTGGCATTATTTCTCTGCTTTGAGCAAGTTTTTCCAACATAAAGTAGCATCTTGAAAATTCATATAAAATCAACCATGCATAATATGAACTAAAGTTATATATGTAAATTGCTCAGTTTATGGCTACTTTCAGGGTATGTAATATGTTGCCATGTTAAAACCGTTAACATGCTGTTATGTTGCATTAAAGTGGGCATGTTGATGTTTGTGGCAGATTTGACATCAAACTTTGCATGAGCATATCTTGGGTTTTACAAAACTTCTTGGCACAAATTTTGTATGTTTTTCAACTAGAATTTTGTGTTCTATCTAATGGTGCACTTTGTTCTCAGGTTTGATCAAACCAAATTATTGTTTGACTCAGATTTGCACAAAACACCTTTTTCCTTACACCTAGCATATCTTTTGCACCCTAACTCCAAATCATATAATTTCTAAATGAATTTGGGGCTACTCTTTCCAATCTATCCACTGGCACTTATCGAAATCTATTGTATGGCCCACAGCTTCCTTTTCTTCTTGGTTACATTTGTGGCCATCCGAACTTGTTGTGATCATACTGGTAGCTCCGTAACTCCGATTGTGATGTTCTTTATATGCTTTTGCACTAGAATAATGTGCAGATCATGATTTTGCCATGTTCATGCATCATAAATAATCCATGCTCACTGCTTATCCAGAATGTATAAATCCATCTAAATGCACATAGAGTTCCAATTGGTACACTTCACCTGTGAATCAAGGCTTCATTTAAAGTTGCTAGAAGTTGTTTACTTTTCAAAACCATTAAAATGACATGCATGCACAATATTTTGGACCGAAAAACTGTATTTTCCAGTTTTGAGACTAATTTGAACGTAACACGCAAGTTTATGCATTATTGGTGTTTTTTACATGGAATAAAAACATCAACCGAACTCCATTTTCATTATAGTAAAAACCAGTGTGGAACACGGCTATATCAAACTAAGGGCATCTCCACTCGCTCGGCCCCCCCAGGGGCTTGAAATAGCACCGCCTGGGGCGCGCCGGCGAAAAAATCGGTGTGGGGGCGGTCGGTTTCCCAACCGCCGCCCCAAGGCCGCCCCAGACGCCTTTTTTGAAAACTAAACTCGGCCGAAATTCGGCCAAACGCCGACCAAACTAGATGATTTCATTGATATTTGTACAAAAAGCTGAAAACATAAATTAAAAACAACAACAACTAAAATAGTACTACTACTACTAAAAAGAACTAAATACTAAAGCCGCCGCCGCCCACCTTCTACATGCCGAGCAGCCGATAGAACTTGGTGTAGTCGACGCCGTCGTCGTCATTGTCGCCACCGTCCTACGTGTCGCCGCCGTCCCTGCTGCACCCCTGACCAGGGTCGCCGATGCGTGGGGGGTTGGACGGACAGGGAGCTTCCTCGTTGCTATCATCGAGGATGACGACGCCGCCCTCCTCGCGTCTGAGGTGTCGAGCGGCGATCTCCTCGAGGGCGCGGCGCTGGCGCGCCATCTTCTCGCGGACGTAGTCCTCCCTCGCCCATTTGAGGGCGTCTCGTCAGTGGCGGCCATGGCCTTGTGCTCCTTCACGGAGAGAAGCCCCGGCTCGGTCTTTGGCCTAACGAGCCGGGAGGAGGGAGGAGAGGGGCCACGGCCACCCTCGTTGATGGCGAGGGCGCCACTGCGGGTGCGGCGCCTGAGCGGCGTCTCCTGTGGCTCCGACTTGACGGGGCGGAGCGCCGGCGATCCGGAGGAGAGGCAGCCCGACGACGAGGATGTCGCCGTCTCCATTCGCCGCGACGTCCAGGAGCTGCTGCGGCGACGAGAGAAGGAGGGGGTTCCGGGTACTCCAGGCGCGGCGTGTTGCCGGCCTCGATGTACTCGAGGACGGCGTCGAGGGTGCGGCCGGGGATGCCCCACCATTGGCGCCGCCCGTCGGAGTTGAGGCGGTCGCGGGGCTCGACGCTGTTGGTGGAGGAAAGCTGCTCCTCGTGGCGCCGGTCGAAGTACGCCGTCCACAGCGCGTTGCTGTCGGGGGCGTACCTCGACTGGTTCTGCGCCTGCTCCAGCAGCGAGGACCGGATGCGCACGATTTTGGCGCGCCGATCAGCTCCAATGGACGCTAGAGGCACCGGGACGCCGCCGACGCTGAGCCTCCAAGAGCCCGGCACCCGCATGTCCGGCGGCGCCGGGTAATCGGCCTCGTAGAGGAGGCGTGCCTCGTCCTCGTGTAGGTGGCGACGGCCGAAGCCGTTGGCCATCGCACCATCGCCTGGGTAGCGCTCGGCCATGCTCATCGTCGGGGGAAGAGAGGAGAGACGTGCGTCGGCGGTGAGAGGTCGAGATGGGGAGAGGGTTCTGTGGCGATGGAGTATGTTCTCACCAGTGAGGGGGCGGCTTTTATAGCCGTGCGTGGGCGGCGAGAGGGTAGCCGCCGTGTGTACGCATGGCGGGAGTGGGCGGGACGCGCGTCGCCGCGCCTTCACTGCGCCGCGCGTGAGGCATCAATGGAAGGCTGACCGGCGCGGCAGCGCGACAGACTTGGCATTGATTCTCCATGGGAAACCGAGGCGATGAGGATGACGAACGCGCCTGGTCGCTGACTCGGCGGGCCCGCCAGGCTTTTGCGCCAAATCTGTTTCCCCCGAAGCCCCAGGAGCCCCCCAGCGCGCCGGGTCCGGCCTGGGTTCGCCGGCGCCAAATTTGGCCATAACCGGCGAAAAGTGGGCTTCTGGGACGTGACTTAGCCGATTTTTCGATGCCGGCGATAAAAAAGGCTTTAGGGGGGGCTTGTTAGGAGCGCGGCCGGAGATGCTCTAAGCACCATTCCATCCAGGATGGTCTCAGTCATCTCTTGTGTGGGCATAGCACCTCCTGTTCCATCCAATCAATCAGGCATGACCCCACCCAGGCTCTTCATGTGCGATCTCTTGGATCTTAGGTCCTGTAAGTGTAATTGTTATGATTATGAATAAACTAACAGGTGTTTCTAAAAAAATATGTGATCTCTCCTCCGCTTCCCTCGCATAGAACCCCACTGACCGCACTAATTGACCACAGGTCCATCTCACAAGTGACCCCCCGGCAGTCGCAGCACCACTGTATATGCCACAGAAAAAAGGCAACGGGAGAGTATTACATGAGCCAGAATCAAGCTCGGGGCACGGGAAAAAAAATTCCAAGGTCAAATCAGGATTGAGCGAGAGGGATTAGAAACAGTTTGATAAAGAGGCTGTCAGAATTTACAACTGCCGCATGCTCACTACTCCCTCCGTTCCTAAATACTTGTCTTTCTAGGCATTTCAACAAGTGACTACATACGGAGTAAAATGAGTGGATCTACACTTTAAAATATGTCTACATACATCCGTATGTGATAGTCATTTGAAATGCCTAGAAAGACAAGTATTTAGGAACGGAGGGAGTAGATGATTTCATCTTGAAATGACTACACCAAGATTTCTTAGCACACTATCCCTCAAATAAGAATACGACTTTTCTTTCTACGATCGAAATAAGAATATGACTTAGGCTAAGTGCACCTATGCCAACCCAGGATATTCGGAGGTACCACATGTCTTTGTCCGAGGATGTATGAACGTTAATTTTCTTCCATTTGCAGGTCCAAAAGACGGAAAATGAGGCCACATTGTCTCTCTCGAGCATTTTATTAACAGGGACTGGTTCTATTGAGTCCAACCAAGAGTCAAAGAATATTAAATAGACCTCCAGCTTCTCTCTAAAAAGAATTGCAGTCATTCTAGGCTTGCTGTTGCATGATTGCATGGTTTTAACCACTAAAATAAACGCGTGCGAACAGCTGAGATAGTGTAGTAATCTTTTTTTTTCCTTTTTGCCAAGAAGAGATAGTGTAGTAATCTACCAGCACCACCTCTAGAGAATCGCCATTCACCAGTCAAAAGATTAAAAGTTTATTAAAACTAAGTCTCGCCATCGACGAACGCATATGCATACCTCACTTCAGCAGCCACGTGGAAATTTTTATAGCCGTCTCCGGCTGGCCGGATCAATGCCGGTAGCCGAGGAGGGAAGGAGGCAGCGCGGCGTGTAGGAGCCGCACGGATCCTGGTGTCTGCCCGGCGTGGGACTACCGTACAAGACTCCGGTTCCGTACGGGGTTGTGCCCGTGTGGGTACCTGGCACGAGTGGCTGTTAGTCGGTGGGGCCAGTGGGCAGCCTCACACTAGACCTCTACTAGTAGAATGTCCGTGCGTTGCTACGGGCTTTTGAAATATTTTCCTTGAGTTATGTAAACATCATTGAATTTACTCATTAGAATATCAGTTGGAAATAAATGTTGCCATAAACATTTATCGTAATTCCAGCCGGTTTGCTTTATTTTGAGTGTGTTGTTGTTGTGGGATATCATCACTTGCACATCTTTTTGTTGTATAAAACATGGTGAATTTTTGTCCCTTTCCAATGACGTCACCCCAAAAACCCTCTGAATGGGTTTTTTTTGAACCCCGACATGATCCATCATCTCTCTCATATTCTACAAAATTAAATATATATAGAAATATACCTTTTAAGTATTATATCATGTGCAACATACATACAAAGAAGAACAATTATTTGCATGCACCTTTTTTGGTTGTGTAAAACTCGTTGAATTCTTAGCCCCCTCCATCATCGTTACATCAGGGTCTTTGTCAGTCGACATCTCCGAAGCACAATCAAATCCATCAGTTTTTATGACCTACAAAGGTATTCTAATATAAACAAAGATTAGAATAATTTTTTTATGATGGTGGTATGGAAAATATATATTCATTGGACAAATGCTAGAAATGAGCAGTTTCTAGTAGATTGAGTGGCATCCCAATTTTAATAATTTTAGGCTCACCTCTAAATCACATGTTGGTGGTTATTCTCATGAATATCTACTATTTAGGGTATGTGGTATATTGCCCATAAAATACTATGTTACATTTCTCCACGAGCAAAGAACGGATTTCCCCTTTATATAATGATAGTCGGTCATCCGTAATTTCTTGGATATTTTTAAGTAATTTATTGAGAAAATATTTTGTGCTATTCTGAATATATATAGTGTACAAGTATAAATAAAGTTTTATTTTTATGATATTCCCATTATACCCCTCCTATACGACTTGATGTCCTCTCCCGCACGATCGCACTCTATCCACTCCCTCTCCGCACCACTCACTCTCTTGTTCCCCTCCCTCTCTAGATCCATAGACTTCACCGGCGTCGCTCACTCTCATCTCTCCGCCTTCGCCCCCACAACCAACAGAATCGGCGACCTCATCTCCCACCCCTCCTCCCTTTCATCCCTCCCCTCTTCTCACCAAAATTAGTGAAGGGGGGGGGGTCGAGAGACCAGACGGTTGCCTGATCCGCCCACAAACCGGCGAACAACATCACGCCAAGGTCACCAACGCCGTCATGAAATGACAGGCTTCTTCCACCTCGACAGACTTGCTCACGCACCAAGATATGAGAGGGGGCCTTCTACTTCTCCCTCGCTCATCACCCCTTTGGCCAAACCATGGATCAACCTTCCTCTACTCTGACCCATGCCATGGACCGAGCTCACTTCCCTCCTCAAGGTCATCTCTTCACCCCTTTCCTCGTGTGGCATGTTGCACCGCTAACCCTCACCTTATCTCCCTCCCTTTCCTCCCATATCGAGACATGCATGTGTTTCTGCTCGGCCGCTTCACCTCACCGCCGCCTTCATCTCCTTATACAATGTCGTATCCGCCGCCTTCTGCTAGCTGTAGAAGAGCATGTTCGATTCTTGAAACTACAAAATATAAAATGCTGAGGTCAACAAGTATGAATTTCTCTTGTCTCTAGTACTATATTTTTATACATGCTTATTGCATAACCAACCTGTGTGTCGTAGTGTACTGTGGACTTGCTGAGCTGCTCGACCTTGAGCTTGTCAGTTTGGCAGAGCACGTTCTTCATCTTAACCTCCATCTGCAGCTCGGCATCGCGCATGGAGACAGCCTTGGTGGCCTCAACCTCGGCGACCTTGGCCAGCCAGCCCAGCCTTCCCCTTCATGGTGAGGTCGGTCATTGAGGCGGCATTGTCGGCCTTCCTAGTGTTCTCAAACACCCGCACCTCCGCCTTGACCTTGGCCTTCTCCTTGAGCGCCTCGCCCTGCTGCCGCACAGAGAGCACCTTGTTCTCGGCGTCCACCTTGGCGACGTTCTGGCACGTGAGGCCATCCCGCTCCACAAACATCCACCTTGGCCCTGCTCGCTGCCTCCTGTTGTGTCTTCTCGCCGAGGTAGGAGAAGTACTCATGCCCCGTCACGTCCACCAGCTGCTTCACGGTGGCATTGTAGATGAAGAGGCCGAATTGGTCCAGCTCCTTCTGCACGCTGCTGAACACCTCCTGCTTGAACTTTTTGGTGCAGGTGAAAATCTCGTCCATGGTTAGCTGCGCCACCAGCATCCGGGTCTCACCCTCAATCAGCCCTTTAGCCCTTCACCATGTTGTGCCCGTGGCTCCTACCGTACGAGTGCAACAACGCGATCAACTTCACGTGGAGTAGGAGCTTCGCTTCGACGGTGGGCAGGGCTGGACGTACCGCTCGTGGCTCCATCGGTGTTTGACACGCTCGGTCCTGGCTTGTTAGAGAAAATGGACGATCTGGTCTGCTAAAATCGGCCTGGAAAATTGTCGGTCCGATCCGGTCTGGTCTTCAACCAGTCCGACCAAGAGGACTGAGAAAAAATGTCACTGTCGCCGCCATTCAGCGTGCCGACCGGCAGCCCCCGGGTAAACTACCATGTCCCCAAGCTTCCCCTCTCCTTCTTTTCTCTCCTCCCCATGCACCATAGCCTCTCGCCGCCGATGTCGTGCATGCACCACTGACGATCTCGAGTTCTCAACTTGGCGCTGGCAGCGTTCTAGCTGCGAGTTTCGCTGCCATGGCAGCGACCGTTTTAGCACAGCACACATGCAGGCCATCAACTGGGGAAAACGGTCGATTGGGTGTGAACTTCGGATCGTGCGAGAATCGCTCAGCCGTGATTTTCGCGTGAGATTTAATAGCCTCCGCCTATAATCACGCACCATGATCCTACGCTGCCGTTTTCTTTGTTGAAGCATATGTGCAGGTCCACCTGCCGCCACGTGGTTCTCTCTCTCCCATTGCTCTCTCCGTAACAACCTTTCCTTATCGTCTGCGTCTTTATCGCGAGTAAAGGATTAGCAAGGTCAGCTCAGGAGTTAGTTGGGTTACTGGCCGCACCTGCCTGTGTATATCTTGTATAAATGTATACCTCTATAACTGAATATGACTGCTTTCAGTCGTGTTGGTGTGTTCACTTTCTGCACTTCTATTCAGTCGAACAGGAAATAGGAAGTACAAGAGAAACATGGCTTGATCCGAAAATCACGGCACCATTTGACAGCAAACTGAACGTCATGTTTTTTTCATGGTTAATCCCTAATTATGGCAAGGCCCGAACACAAAAAAACATGGGCTCATGAAAAAAAAACCTGCTACGGAAGGTTCATGGCTAACAGTCGCGCACTTGCCGCGGCACATCACCGACCTCATCGTTGGTGCTCCCGCATGTCCACCACCTCGCCACAGCACCCGCACACGCAGCCCACCTCGCCGCTGCCCCAGCACGTTGACGCCGGTGGTGTTTGGCCGGTCCAAATGGTGGCTCGATGAGGGACCGAACCAACCTGGACCGTGTCGCCTTGGTAGCGTCGCCGAGTTCCAGGGTGGTCACCCAGGGACCGATGGTGAAGACTGCGGGCAGGACGAAGGGCAGCTTCTTGGAGCTCTACCAATACCCACGCCTTCTTCACCAGCGTTAAGTCCTCGATGCCCCAGCCGGTGATGGCCAGGTACTACGACGCATACGCGGCGATGAAGCTCGCCGTTGACTGTTTTGCCGGCTGTACCGTTAGGTTTTCTTTCCTTCTTACCTACATAGGACATAGGAGTGTTGACCGATCAAAGGAAATAAATAGAACCTGTTAGTACATATAGCAAAAATGCCCGTGCGATGCAACGGACCTATCAAACTTGTTTTACGTGATCTCGGTTTATGTAATCAATTAATTACGTGATCTCTGTTGTATGTTCTTTCTCTATTCCAAAATTCCACTCACGCGAGTAAGAAGTATTTCACTGTCTTATGCAAGTAGTTCAGTGCATACATATGCTACTTGTTCGTAATTGCAACCTGAACAGAGTAAAAAAATCGGTTCGGTGCATGGATGGATTGATGGGAACACACTGTCTAATGAAAAGGATAAGAATCACATTGGCATGCATAGGTGATTTGAAATTTTAAAAATATAGCATCTACATCTGCGCATCATGAGGAACAATTTCAGAAAAAAAAATTGATCCAGTCAAGTGTATCTTTGGATATTTCATTATCCACTTAGGCCATATTAGTATTACTTCCCACGTGGTGCACATCATCATGATGCATGGGTGTGCCTCGGCGCTTACATTGCAAATGTTATTATTGCAGGAATAGCACACATTCATAAGCTAACGGTTTCACAATGCGTTCTTGCTGATAGTAATTGAACCAAATGAAGCGATGGACAAGCAGATTGATTAAGGAACTCTAGGTAATACTTCATGCCGTAAGCATTAGCTCAAAAAGTTAATTTGTAAGTAACAAAAAAAGGCCTAGGAGAATAGTTCTACCTAAATAAAGTTTACTTCTGCACATGAGAAGATTCACACGAAGCAGAGGGAAGGTGGAGCAGGCCGGTAACCAGGGGAAAAAGCAGAGTGGGAGAAGATTTACACCGCCGTCTCCACTGGATATGGTGTCTCCGCCACATCTGTGGAGGCGCCGCGGCTCCGCCTCGGATGGTGCTCGTGGCTATGGTGAAGAGGAGGGGCGACGCATGAGCGAAGAGGCAGACGGTGCTCGTGGCCAAAAAAGTGGGTCGTTCGAGCTGCGAGAGGGAGGAGGGATCGCCGGGAGGTGGCAAGATCGGTGGGCGGCGGCGGCGGCGTCCAGGTAGGGAAGTCGAGGTAGGGCGCTGTGTTTTTTAGGGGAATTGCTTGTGAAAATAACGTGCGACGACGACGTAGCGAGCGAATCCCCTTAAAAAAGACGTAGCGAGCGGATTCCCTTAAAACTGGTAGGAATGAATACGATTGATGACGTTGATAAATAGTGGTGAATGTTGGCCTAATTTACTATCATCATGCATGGAAACGAATCATCAAGAAAAAGAATACTTCCTATTACTGCGCTCATAGGAAGCTTCCTAATCTCTGCTACCAAACAGTTTCTGCCCAAACAAGGAAGGAAAGTTATGGACGTGATTCGAAAGGAAACAGACGTTATGAAGATTAATTAATTTAGATTTGATCTTTAGAGATTGATCGTGATTGATTCTTTTACATAAAGACATTACTAAATAATTTGCGTCAGTATGGAAAGTTCTGATCCGTTCAGTTTTTTTGTTGTGTGAGAGGGTGACGCATAAATAAACCGATGAAGTGGGGGAGGTGACGAAAAAAAATCTACAAAACCAGCAAAGGTGGGAGGAGGTACTAAAAAACCATGGTAGGTGGGTCGAAAATAAACCCGGAACGGAGACTACCAACTGAGACATTAGGAGTAGAGATATGCATGGACGGACGGTCGGTGAGTGACCAAATAAAGAAAAATCAACCCAGACCAGCTCCTCATACCGGTCCTATACGTCGGGGTTGTTGCCATCCTCATGTCCAGCCTAAATCTGGGCCGGATATGGGGAGGCCCAGGCATGTTCACCACATAAAACTGACTGCTAGGACACACGCGAAAACAGTCAAATATTCGTCGGCCTGATGGGCGTCTTCTCCTATTCTCGATGGAGCCGCATGGTGCCACTCCGGAGCGGCGCCCAAGGGCCCTAGTCCGGCTATTTAAGCCGGACGCCAGCACCCAAACCCTATCCCATCCTCATTTTCCTCCTCTACCCTCCGTCACCGTCACATTCCAATTTGTCTGCCGCTAGCAATGCCGAGGCACCAGACCACTATGTGCTCCATGCTCACGCCGAAGAAGCGGCTCGGTCTCCTTGAGAAGATCCGAGCTAGGCGTGAAGCCCAGATCGCAGCCGTCCTAGCTATCTCCTGACTCACCGGGGTCGGAGGACGACAAGGAGCAGGACCCAGCCATGAGGCGGAGGACACACGTGAGGCAGATATGGCACCTCCGGCTGCGAGCTTCGCCATGACCGAGGCGTTGGCGTGGTCGAGGTGGCCCAAGCGGAGGAGGCGGCGGAGAACCAGGCCATCCTTGACTCCATCTAGTCAGAAGGGAGGTGGAGGCCAACCGCTGTCTCCTCTGCTAGGCGAACGCGGAGCTCGACGAGGTCTTCGTTGAGCTGTCCGAGGACGAGTAGCCGGAGGTGCGGGAAGCAGCTATCCGTCAGGGGGCAGGGCCGTCTGGCACTGCCAGCACGGAGGTCGTTGACATCTCCGACGACGAGTAGTGTAGGCTAGCTTAGGTTATCTACATAGTACGTAGATTTTATTTTGCATACTTCATATGGGTTTGAGGTATCAAATATGAACTAGTTGGATGCAATAGAGAGAAAAATGAGGGGTGATCAGTAACAGTCCGCGGACGCGACCTTGTGCGTCCATGGACATATAGGGGGTCGGAATTGCCAAGTCTGTATGTAGATGTTTTAGGGGCATCTTCAACGATGACCCAAAATCGGCACAGTATCCATCCATTGACCGGTCCGAATCAGTCCGAGTACAATAATATGGGAGTCGAGCAATCCAACCGTGCTCGCACGCATTTGAAAGTAGATTTTAATGATCTCGACAAATTTCAACAAACACAATGGAATTCAGCAAAGTTCGGACATAATTTACATAAACGAATTATATTTTGTCGGTTTAACTAAAAAAACTAGTAGGATAACTTGTAGCGAATGATGATGTCGTACGCGTGACCGCCCTGGCCAGCCGCACTGCCATCGCCGTCCGTGCCGTCGTCATCACCGTCGTTGTTAAGAGTAGTCCTTCTAGTGGCAGAAGGGCGCGGGGCCGTAGCAGTCCTGCCCGACCATCGTCTAGCGCTCATGGAGGAGCTACTCCGCTTCCTCCTATGCTGTGCGGAGGGATGCCGCGACCAATGCCGCCCCTGGCTGTGGAGCCCTAGCAGCGGTCTTGCCCCTGGCGGCATTGGCGGAGGTTTCTCTTAATGACCATTCCTCCCTATTCTTGGCGAGCTCCCCATCTAGGTGGCGGTGGCGAGTGGCCATCTTTGCGGTGGTGACAGACTGGTTGAGGGCCTGGGCCGCCGCCAGGTCAGGGGCATTGCTGTGACGCCCCCGATTTGACCGTACACTAATCATGCACGCAAATGTGTACGGTCAAGATCAGGGACTCACGGGAAGATATCACAACACAACTCTACAACATAAATAAGTCATACAAGCATCATAATACAAGCCAGGGGCCTCGAGGGCTCGAATACAAGTGCTCGATCATAGACGAGTCAGCGGAAGCAACAATATCTGAGTACAGACATAAGTTAAACAAGTTTGCCTTAAGAAGGCTAGCACAAACTGGGATACAGATCGAACGAGGCGCAGGCCTCCTGCCTGGGATCCTCCTAACTACTCCTGGTCGTCGTCAGCGGACTGCACGTAGTAGTAGGCACCTCCAGTGTCGTAGGAGTCGTCGTCGGCGGTGGCGTCTGGCTCCTAGACTCCAGCATCTGGTTGCGACAACCAGGTAGAAAGGAAACGGGAAAAAAGGGAGAGAAGCAACCGTGAGTACTCATCCAAAGTACTCGCAAGCAAGGAGCTACACTACATATGCATGGGTACATGTGTAAAGGGCCATATCAGTGGACTGAACTGCAGAATGCCAGAATAAGAGGGGGATAGCTAATCCTGTCGAAGACTACGCTTCTGGCAGCCTCCATCTTGCAGCATGTAGAAGAGAGTAGATTGTAGTCCTCCAAGTAGCATCGCATAGCATAATCCTACCCGGCGATCCCCTCCTCGTCGCCCTGTTAGAGAGCGATCACCGGGTTATATCTGACACTTGGAAGGGTGTATTTTATTAAGTATATGGTTCTAGTTGTCATAAGGTCAAGGTACAACTCCGGGTCGTCCTTTTACCGAGGGACACGGCTATTCGAATAGATAAGCTTCCCTGCAGGGGTGCACCACATAACCCAACACGCTCGATCCCATTTGGCCGGACACACTTTTCTGGGTCATGCCCGGCCTCGGAAGATCAACACGTCGCAGCCCCACCTAGGCTCAACAGAGAGGTCAGCACGCCGGTCTAAATCCTATGCGCGCAGGGTTCTGGGCCCATCGCCCATTGCACACCTGCACGTTGCGAGGGCGGCCGGAAGCAGACCTAGCCTAGCAGGCGTTCCAGTCCAATCCGGCGCGCGCCGCTCCGTCGCTGACGTCAAGAAGAGCTTCGGCTAATACCACGACGTCGAGTGCCCATAACTGTTCCCGCGTAGCTGGTTAGTGCGTATAGACCAAATGGCCAGACTCAGATCAAATACCAAGATCTCGTTAAGCGTGTTAAGTATCCGCGAACGCCGACCAGGGCCAGACCCACCTCTCTCCTAGGTGGTCTCAACCTGCCCTGTCGCTCCGCCACAAAGTAACAGTCGGGGGCCGTCAGGAACCCAGGCCCACCTCTACCGGGATGGAGCCACCTGTCCTTTCAGCCCCCTCATCAGAATCACTTGCGAGTACTCAACGAGCCGACCCGATTTTAGTCACCACATGTGTTATGTATAATTGTA
The DNA here is from genome assembly GCF_018294505.1 of Triticum aestivum. Classification (NCBI taxonomy): domain Eukaryota; kingdom Viridiplantae; phylum Streptophyta; class Magnoliopsida; order Poales; family Poaceae; genus Triticum; species Triticum aestivum. The sequence goes on along the minus strand of NC_057799.1, from coordinate 158,144,126 downwards.
TATAGTATATACCCGTGATCACCTCCCGAAGTGATCACGGCCCAGTAGTATAGCATGGCAGACGGACAAGAGTGTAGGGCCACTGATGGAACACTAGCATCCTATACTAAGCAGTAGGATAGCAGGTAAGGGTAACAACTGTAGCAACAATGACAGGCTATGCAACAGAATAGGATTAACCGAAAGCAGTAACATGCTACACTACTCTAATGCAAGCAGTAGAGAGTAGAGTAGGCGATATCTGGTGATCAAGGGGGGGCTTGCCTGGTTGCTCTGGCAAGAAGGAGGGGTCGTCAACACCGTAGACGTACTGGGTAGCAGCGGCGTCGGTCTCGTAGTCTACCGGAGAAGGAGAGGGGGAAGAAACAGTAAATACGGAGCAAACAAAGCATCACAAAACATAAGGAGGCAAAACGCGGTGCTAGGTATGCCCTAACGCGGTAGGAGGTGATACCGACGAAGGGGGGAAACATCCGGGAAAGTATCCCCGGTGTTTCGCGTTTTCGGACAGATAAACCGGAGGGGGAAAGTTTCGCTATGCTAGGGATGTGTGGTGGACGAACGGGCTACGTATTCGGATTCGTCTCGTCGTCCTAAGCAACTTTCATGTACAAAGTTTTCCCATCCGAGTTACGGATTATTTTATATTCATTTTTAAAGATTTAAATTAATTTATAAATTATTATTATTAATTTAATCCGAAAATGGCATTACTGCATCAGCATGACGTCAGCATGACGTCATCAGTCACCAAAGGTGTTGACTGGATCAAGCTGACGTGTGGGTCCCATCTGTCATTGACACATTGCCCTAACTAACAGATTAGTTAGTTTAATTAGATATTTAGGTTAATTAAGTTTAATTAGTTTAACTAAGCGGGATTAATTAAGTTAATTAATTAATTTTATTATTAATTTAATTTTAATTTTTTTATCTATCTTTTTTCTAAACGTTTTGGGGCCGGGCCCCACTGTCATAGGCCTATCTGGCCAAGGCGGGGGCCCCTGTGGTCAGTGACCCAGGGTGGGGCGGCGCCTGTGGCCGGCCAGCCACGGCTGTGCCGCGCGCACGCGGCCACTAGGCGAAGCCAGGGCACGGCGAGGCCGGAGCGGGGGCGCGTGGGCGCCGGCGCCCGACGCGGCCAGCAGGGGAGGGGGGAGGAAGGGGTCGGCGCGTGGCCCGTGGCCGAGGCCGGAGCAGCGGCGTGGCGGGGCGAGGGGACAGGGCGGCGCGGCGGTGCGAGCAGGGGAAGCGCGGACCGCGGTCGGCAGCGTACGCAGGCGATGCGGGCGAGGCGCGCGGCAAGGCGCGGGGGCGCGCGAGCAGGGGCATGCCGGACGGGGCGTGGTACACGGCGCGGCGACGGGAGGAAAGGGAGGAAATGAGGGGGGGTTCCTCACAGGGGAGCTGCAGGGGGAAGGCAGCGGGCTCGGGGAGGTGGCAGCAGTGTCGCCGGCGATGGGGGCGGCGAAAGACGGCGCCGTTCGGGGGAGATGCCGGCGTCGGGGTCGACCCGGTCGATCCGGCGACGGAGCTCGTCAGTGGGGATGAGGAGGCAGCGACCACGACGATGTCGAGGCGGCGAGGGGCATCCGGCGAGGTCGCCGGCAGGACGCGCGAGGCCGGGGGTGGGTAGGAGGCGCACGGGGTGGGGCGGCACCGGGCAGTGGCGGCGGGGGCGAGTGCCCCGATCCATAAGCGGGAGGGGGAAGGATGGAGACGTGGGGTGGGGATCGTGGGGAGTGGGGGGGAGCGAGTGGGGTGACAGGGGGTTACGGCTAGGGTTTCGGGGGGATATGGAGAGGGAGTGGGCCGGCCGGTTTGTTGGGCCAGGTGGGCCGGTCGCCTGCTAGGCCTGAGCCCAGTGGGAGGGGTGTTAGCCTTTTTGTTTTTTTTCTTTCTTTCTGTTTTTTTTACTTTTAGTTTCTTTAGTTTTGTAAAACCTATAGTCAGCTCCTAAATTAGAAATAGTAATTATACCACTGCCACAATTAACTTGGCACCTAAATATAATAGTTTGTAATTGTTTATTATTTTAAAAGCATTTAAATAATTGTTTTTGCTACTGTTTTACTCATTTTAGAGTATTGAGACATTTTATAAAAGTGTGGTTTCTCTGCCATAATTACCTATGCATGTTTGACAAATTTGAATTTTTGACTTTAAAGTTGAATTTGAATACGAACAGTGATTTGGTTCAAGTGAGGATTGGCAACGATAATGTGATGACGTGGCACCATTAATAGAGGTTTACTGTAGCTTAATTATCCGGGCGTCACAATTCTCCTCCACTACAAGAAGTCTCGTCCCGAGATTTAAGAGGTAGAGAAGGGGGGGAAGGTCTAGTCACGAAATTCTAACGGATCTTCTCGGCCTTGGTTGCTCTTCTCGAAGAGGTCGATCCATTACATTGACGTCTGCATTTCTCTGCTTCAGGTCATCATGGTGAAGTCGTCCTTTTCTTTGGGAACTCCAACGTACTTACGAATCGGTAAGGGGCAGCTCGGCTACGGCAAAATGATTATGAGGGAAACAATCTGGGGTTAACCCATGAATGATCATAAGAGTATCTCTCGAGTTGAACATATAAAATACATCGAGAGTAAGGTACGAAGGTACAATAAGAGGTTGCAAGCGGATAGATAGTTGCTCGAAGTCTGAACCAGAGTGAGAAAGGGGTTCAGAGCAGCGAGAGTAAGTATTGCGTCTCATACCAGAATAGAGCACTAGGAAGGTGGCCCGCGAATTAAATACGAAGCCAAGTGTGAGGAATAACCATTAGAAACAGGGTTGTATAGAAGAGTCAGGTTTCGATCCTGTGGAACTGTGGGTTATGGGCCCACCATGTGGTTTTTTTTATAGGAGCAGTGACATATTGCACGGTCATGATAGCAAGGCATGTCAGAGAATACCCTGTCAGTTATGTCGGCAACACGTTGGTACCAAGGGCGAGGGACGAAGAGAACCATTTTCCTGCTCGTTGAAACGAGGCGGTCCAATAGGCAAAGTTCTCATCCATCGGTGGCTACCGAAATGTCATCAACAAAAGTAACATGGTCTACTGAGAGAGTGGTACAACGAGGTGCTCAACTAAGCAGGGAATTATCTCTGCTCAGCTAAGTCAGATTACAAGAAAGGTTAAACAAAACAATGGAAAGGAAAATATGATTATCAGAGTAAACAGTACAATGGAAAGGAAAATGTGTTTAAACACATATTTCAAGGGTATATCCTTCCCAAGGACAAGCAGAGCATGATATCCATGATAGGATATAATGCAGAAAACCCTTTAGGTAAGGGGAGAGCAATTTCATGACATTACCCATACAACGGTGTCTGGATAATTGAGCAGGAAACAATTAGCTTTGGGCTTCAAATGTTCCTGTTGAAAATCGGAGTACCATAGACATGCTTTGAGATAGCATTGACATGGTCAACAGGTGAAGATCAGAATTAGGAAACAAAAAGGATCCATCAGGACCAACTTATAGAATAAGTCTTACAATTTCCTCATGGAAGAATGGATAACCTTGCTGAAAAGGAATCTATAACAATAGGGCCAACCGGCCAGGTGTGCTAGGCACGACATCACCTTACCGGGTCACATAAGACCAATGTTATAACTCTTGGAAATATGTTCCAACCATCATATCTGACCGAGATTCAGATCTGATTGGTGTCAGGATAACTCAGACTCAGGATGCCTGAGAAGAAAGGTGCAACACAAATTGTCGAGATGACATTGTAAGATTCTCGAGAATTGAACTATGGAAGCGAGTTCCGAAACAAGAGTTCATCATTAAACCAAGGAGAGGATGAGGGGGTGGCTGATGGACTCAGCGGCAATTCCTCGAGATTAACAAAAGATGGATTTCCACAACTATGTGAACAAGGAGATAACATTTGTCAGATCAAATGGTATAATGATGTATGCTCGAGGAAAACATACACAAATAAACATTGGTTGAAAGGTGCACCCGAAATATGGGGTTAGGTAGCATGATCAATGTTAGAATGGTGGTTCAGCAACCGATAGGCTAAGAATGAATTATCGATCATTAACTTCAAAGCAATAGGGTTGCTAGAAGTGCAGAATCCAAACAACACCGTTCACTTGTGGGTACCCCGGTTGGAATCAACACGAGGACCAAGAAAGAATGGTGATGGTGAGAAGTATCATTATAGCGAGAATTCTTAAGAGGTGGAGCAATCCTCACAACATTCTTGACATCAAAGATGGTAATACTCCGCGGTAGAACTTAACATAAGTTGGATAGCGAGGAAATCAAGGTACAACACAAAACACGAACAAGTTTGTGTTGAATGGAAGGCAATAAAATGGTCGATGATAAAACAAATCATCGAGGGCAAGGATGTTATTTCTCATCCAGAATTCGATAGATATCTTGGAAGAGCTCAGAATGTTGATGATGTTCACGACACATTTGTAGCGAGAATTTATGAAGAGGTAATCGATCGGCGATGACATCAAGTCAAAGGAATGATGACGCGAAAGGTTATTGGAACCAGAGGTACGACACAAACTCGAAATCAAGCTTGTTGTTCAAGGCTAAATGATATGGCAAGGAAAATCGACGTAAGCTTAGCTCATCATCGAAGTGGTGCTCCAAGAATAAGGACCAGGTAGCACGGTTAAAATCACCACGACAATGATATAGCCATACAGGAATGGCGTGATCGGGTACAAACTCGTACTTAAAGAAGATTATCAAGTGTCGTTGAACCGTAGTGCGGACTCGGTTCAGTTATCGGTGTCTTTGAGTGTTTAATAACTGAGAGCCCGTGAAAAATTGGAATCAGTGAGAATATTAGTTGATGAAGAACTCACAAGAAGTTATGTAGTTCCGTGGTATTCTCGAGATACTTGAGGGTACTACTCAAGGGAAGATCAGCATAGAAACTGAACTGGAGTGCAGACTTGCAATAGCAGATACTTTAATCTTATCATGATAGATGAGGCAATGGAATGGTTTCCTTCCAGATGTATTGAATATGGTTAGAATGGTTGAAACCATAACTGCAAGGGATCCAATTTACTACACCGGAAGAATCATTCGAATGTTTAAATATTCTTGCAAGAAGCTTTCATGATAAGTTCCACATCGTGTCCGTGGGCATGAACACAAATGTTCAAGGTCGACTCCCATTTCTGCAATGCATAACCTTTCATTCACTTCTCGTTTACGAAGAAGTTGTAGTGCTGAAATTTTATCTGGCGAAGCACCAGAAGAGTATGACTCGTGAAAACTTTCGGGTTCACACGGATTAGAGAAGGCTTCAACCCATAGGGGCATCTTGGGAACATATACCGCAAACTTCAGGAGTAAATAACACAAGCTCGAAAGGAGAGCATTGTTGACAAAGCATAGGATACAATTTACCAAAGGCATTATGTATCCGAGAAAAGACTCACAAAGTTATTGAATATGAAGGACGTCGTCGGATAAAATCCAACAAGGTTCTGATGGTCCATAAGGGATCTGGTGTGAGCATCGGTACCCAACCAGAAGAAAAAGCATGTAAGGAGATCAGATGATAGAAACAACTGACTACTTCAGAGCTCATTTGCAAAAGAATTATGAATTCCAAGACAAGGGATCAGAAGCAATGCTCTGATTAGGGATGGATAAGCTGAATAGCCTTAGGGGTACAAACGACGACGATTTGATTGGTCGAGATCCAGCTCATGTTAAAAATGATGTCTGAGCCGGAAGGATGAATTCTAGGATCTGATTGAGGATTGTGAGCATTCGCAACATATTGAATCAATGGACTCAAAAAGATAATGACAAAGGGTGCCAATAAGATTTCGAGACTTATGGGATTAATCATAATGCTAGTAAGCAAGAATTTCAAGAGCAATAGGCTCCTGAGGATTTTCGGAAGATCGAATAGTATTTTGAAGACTATTGTGAAATACATGAATCAACTGGGGATGAGTCGATACTCGGTAGGTGCGAGTAATTATCCGTATGGGTATTTCTGCGGCAAGGAACTACAAGGCAGTGGTACAAGGGATTCTTAAAAAGCCGGAGAGCAATTCGATGTATCTGGTAATAACAAGAGAAACTCAGAGTAATTGTATGAACAACAAGTGTATGTTGTTATCCATATGGATATATCGGTAGTAGGGAATTGAAAAGGCAGAGGGCACAAGGGTCTCGAGAATGATCGAAGAGTATCTTCAACATCTTCTGGTGCAGTCGGCGACCATCTGTGATAAAGGGCTCTCCGGGAGAAAGTATTTACGAGAACCTACAGTTAGTCTTTTTAGCAAAATCATTTAACCCGAATAGGAGAGAGATCAGAGTCCCAGAGTATAGACAAGGAGTAAAAGATCCTAATACCACCCAATGGCGACGTGGGCCCGTAAGACACACAGCCATGTTAGTAAAAGTTTTGTAATGTCTAGACTCGACTTCGGCCAAGGAGTGTGGAAAGGGGGATTCCTACAGGCAGTTGGCTCTGATACCAACTTGTGACGCCCCCGATTTGACCGTACACTAATCATGCACGCAAATGTGTACGGTCAAGATCAGGGACTCACGGGAAGATATCACAACACAACTCTACAACATAAATAAGTCATACAAGCATCATAATACGAACCAGGGGCCTCGAGGGCTCGAATACAAGTGCTCGATCATAGACGAGTCAGCGGAAGCAACAATATCTGAGTACAGACATAAGTTAAACAAGTTTGCCTTAAGAAGGCTAGCACAAACTGGGATACAGATCGAACGAGGCGCAGGCCTCCTGCCTGGGATCCTCCTAACTACTCCTGGTTGTCGTCAGCGGACTGCACGTAGTAGTAGGCACCTCCAGTGTCGTAGGAGTCGTCGTCGGCGGTGGCGTCTGGCTCCTGGACTCTAGCATCTGGTTGCGCCAACCAGGTAGAAAGGAAAGGGGGAAAAGAGGGAGAGAAGCAACCGTGAGTACTCATCCAAAGTACTCGCAAGCAAGGAGCTACACTACATATGCATGGGTACATGTGTAAAGGGCCATATCAGTGGACTGAACTGCAGAATGCCAGAATAAGAGGGGGATAGCTAATCCTGTCGAAGACTACGCTTCTGGCGGCCTCCATCTTGCAGCATGTAGAAGAGAGTAGATTGTAGTCCTCCAAGTAGCATCGCATAGCATAATCCTACCCGGCGATCCCCTCCTTGTCGCCCTGTTAGAGAGCGATCACCGGGTTATATCTGACACTTGGAAGGGTGTATTTTATTAAGTATCCGGTTCTAGTTGTCATAAGATCAAGGTACAACTCCGGGTCATCCTTTTACCGAGGGACACGGCTATTCGAATAGATAAACTTCCCTGCAGGGGTGCACCACATAACCCAACACGCTCGATCCCATTTGGCCGGACACACTTTTCTGGGTCATGCCCGGCCTCGGAAGATCAACACGTCGCAGCCCCACCTAGGCTCAACAGAGAGGTCAGCACGCCGGTCTAAATCCTATGCGCGCAAGGGTCTGGGCCCATCGCCCATTGCACACCTGCACGTTGCGAGGGCGGCCGGAAGCAGACCTAGCCTAGCAGGCGTTCCAGTCCAATCCGGCGCGCGCCGCTCCGTCGCTGACGTCAAGAAGAGCTTCGGCTGATACCACGACGTCGAGGCCCATAACTGTTCCCGCGTAGCTGGTTAGTGCGTATAGACCAAATGGCCAGACTCAGATCAAATACCAAGATCTCGTTAAGCGTGTTAAGTATCCGCGAACGCCGACCAGGGCCAGACCCACCTCTCTCCTAGGTGGTCTCAACCTGCCCTGTCGCTCCGCCACAAAGTAACAGTCGGGGGCCGTCAGGAACCCAGGCCCACCTCTACCGGGATGGAGCCACCTGTCCTTTCAGCCCCCTCATCAGAATCACTTGCGAGTACTCAACGAGCCGACCCGACTTTAGTCACCACATGTGTCATGTATAATTGTATATAGTATATACCCGTGATCACCTCCCGAAGTGATCACGACCCAGTAGTATAGCATGGCAGACGGACAAGAGTGCAGGGCCACTGATGGAACACTAGCATCCTATACTAAGCAGTAGGATAGCAGGTAAGGGTAACAACTGTAGCAACAATGACAGGCTATGCAACAGAATAGGATTAACCGGAAGCAGTAACATGCTACACTACTCTAATGCAAGCAGTAGAGAGTAGAGTAGGCGATATCTGGTGATCAAGGGGGGGGCTTGCCTGGTTGCTCTGGCAAGAAGGAGGGGTCGTCAACACCGTAGACGTACTGGGTAGCAGCGGCGTCGGTCTCGTAGTCTACCGGAGAAGGAGAGGGGGAAGAAACAGTAAATACGGAGCAAACAAAGCATCACAAAACATAAGGAGGCAAAACGTGGTGCTAGGTATGCCCTAACACAGTAGGAGGTGATACCGACGAAGGGGGGAAACATCCGGGAAAGTATCCCCGGTGTTTCGCGTTTTCGGACAGATGAACCGGAGGGGGAAAGTTGCATGTTCGCTATGCTAGGGATGTGTGGTGGACAAACGGGCTACGTATTCGGATTCGTCTCGTCGTCCTAAGCAACTTTCATGTACAAAGTTTTCCCATCCGAGTTACGGATTATTTTATATTCATTTTTAAAGATTTAAATTAATTTATAAATTATTATTATTAATTTAATCCGAAAATGGCATTACTGCATCAGCATGACGTCATCAGTCAACAAAGGTGTTGACTGGATCAAGCTGACGTGTGGGTCCCATCTGTCATTAACACATTGCCCTAACTAACAGATTAGTTAGTTTAATTAGATATTTAGGTTAATTAAGTTTAATTAGTTTAACTAAGCGGGATTAATTAAGTTAATTAATTAATTAATTAATTTTATTATTAATTTAATTTTAATTTTTTTATCTATCTTTTTTAAACATTTTGGGGGCGGGCCCCACTGTCATAGGCCTATCTGGCCAGGGCGGGGGCCCTGTGGTCAGTGACCCAGGGTGGGGTGGCGGCTGTGGCCGGCCAGCCACGGCTGTGCCGCGCGCACGCGGCCACTGGGCGAAGCCAGGGCACGGCGAGGCCGGAACGGGGCCGGAGCGGGCGCGTGGGCGCCGGCGCCCGACGCGGCCAGCAGGGGAGGGGGTGGAAGGGGTCGGCGCGTGGCCCGTGGCCGGGGCCGGAGCAGCGGCGCGGCGGGGCGAGGGGACAGGGCGTCACGGCGGTGCGAGCAGGGGAAGCGCGGACCGCGGTCGGCAGTGAACGCAGGCGATGCGGGCGAGGCGCGCGGCAAGGCGCGGGGGCGCGCGAGCAGGGGCATGCCGGACGGGGCGTGGTACACGGCGCGGCGACGGGAGGAAAGGGAGGAAACGAGGGGGTTCCTCACAGGGGAGCTGCAGGGGGAAGGCAGCGGGCTCGGGGAGGTGGCGGCAGTGTCGCCGGCGATGGGGGCGACGGAAGACGGCGCCGCTCGGGGGAGATGCCGGCGTCGGGGTCGACCCGGTCGATCCGGCGACGGAGCTCGTCAGTGGGGATGAGGAGGCATCGACGACGACGATGTCGAGGCGGCGAGGGGCATCCGGCGAGGTCGCCGGCAGGACGCGCGAGGCCGGGGGTGGGTAGGAGGCGCACGGGGTGGGGCGGCACCGGGCAGCGGCGGCGGGGGCGAGTGCCCCGATCCAGAAGCGGGAGGGGGAAGGAGGAAGACGTGGGGTGGGGATCGTGGGGGAGTGGAGGGGAGCGAGTGTGGTGACAGGGGGTTACGGCTAGGGTTTCGGAGGGATATGGAGAGGGAGTGGGCCGGCCGGTTTGTTGGGCCACGTGGGCCGGTCGCCTGCTGGGCCTGAGCCCAGTGGAGGGGTGTTAGCCTTTTTTTTTTACTTTTAGTTTCTTTAGTTTTGTAAAACCTATAGTCAGCTCCTAAATTAGAAATAGTAATTATACCACTGCCACAATTAACTTGGCACCTAAATATAATAGTTTGTAATTGTTTATTATTTTAAAAGCATTTAAATAATTGTTTTTCTACTGTTTTACTCATTTTAGAGTATTGAAACATTTTATAAAAGTGTGGTTTCTCTGCCATAATTACCTATGCATGTTTGACAAATTTGAATTTTTGACTTTAAAGTTGAATTTGAATACGAACAGTGATTTGGTTCAAGTGTGGATTGGCAACGGTAATGTGATGACGTGGCACCATTAATAGAGGTTTACTGTAGCTTAATTATCCGGGCGTCACAATTGCGGAACCAGGCAGGCGCCTCGTTCGACTTGGCAAACGACACGACGCGTTGTGCTGCTCCTGCCTGTGACGCCCTGTCCTCGGGCGACACGCCGCCATGGCCACCAAGGTACTGGAGGACCTGGTCGCGCCAGTTGCGGCGTGACGGCGACCCAGACCCGTCGATCTGGGTGTAGCAACTGTGCTGCGGCGAAGTCGGCTCGTCCTTCACATGACGCTTGATTTGGATGACACCGTTGCGTTGGGGGGATGACGACTCCACCTTAACGCAGTGGAGATGCGACGTCGCCTTCTGCTTGACGCGATAGCGAGGCGGGGAGTTCGGATCCTCCGTACTAATGGCCCGCGATGGCGAGGGCGGCGTCGGACCACGTTCTCGGAGCAACCACTCTGTCAGTAGCTCCATTTGTGGGAGGAACACCTCGTCCGTGGCTGCGGCCTCTGAGAGGAGGCGTGGCTCCTATGACCTTGCCTGGTCCTCCACATCGCCAATTAGATGACGATCTCCTCTCTAACGAGGGCCGTGGAGCCCGAGGCCCCGGAGAGCAAGAGTGGCGGCACCACAATCCGATGGGAGATCCAGAGCCATCGCCACCTGCCTGCGTTGAGAACCATGACTTCGGCATGGTGTGGAGGCGATGTTGTCGCCGACGCTGGAGCGGAGAGGGTGGGAGCGGAGAGGGTCAGAGTGTGGTGCGGTGTGGACAGCGTGGGAGGCCTGCTTAAATAGGCGTGGCGGCCAGGCGAAGGGACTGGAAGCCGACTTCAATGCGGCGCACATGCCGGAGTAGGTTTCTCGGTTGCTGAGCCTGCATTGAAGCAACGCCACTTGCTCACCCGATCGCGTCACTCTGACTGGCATCAATGCCGGCCTGTCAAGTCTGGCGCTGACTGGCATGTGTGACAATTGATTTACCCAGGAGGTTTGTATGGGTGGAACTGGATCGTCGGATGCGTGCGTGGTAGTGGTCTGGACGCCTATATAGCCCCCGGTTTGCTTATTGTTTGCGGGAAAAGGACGCTCGGACTGGTCTGCGAACGTGTGTGGTACCGCGTTGGATGACAAAACACTTCCAGACAGCCAGGTCCAGACAAATGCTGCCGGTTTGAGGGCTAGCGTGCGAGATGCTCTAACGTCCGTCCCTAAAACGGATGTACTATTTATCCACGGACCCTCGGGATTAGTATATACGTGTTTGTGAGCGTCTGCATCTGTAATATGTTTTTAAAAAACTAGTATTTCTCAACGAAACCACAACCATTAATTATAAGATAAATATGGCAAATTATATAACTCGGCATCACTCGAAAGTGCCAAATGGAGAGCGAGCTCCATGAAAGCCACAATTTGAAAACCTCAAAATTCTAACCTTTTGGTCTTAAAAAATTCTGAAAAAATACACATATACTTAGATACATAATGTACATATGTGTAAATTTTCAGGTCGAACTACGTTAAAGTGAGAGCTACACAAGAAAAACGAATCTGGGGCTTTTTAGCATATGTTTTTTTTGCGGATAGTTTTAGCATATGTATTGTTCACCCTCAAAGTTCATAATTTTGTTCTTTTTCTGTGCAGCTCACAATTCAAGGTATTTCATCCTAAAATTTTATGAACATACACATGATGTCCTTGGACATGTGTATTTTTTTCAAATTTTTTAAAAAAGAAAATTTTGACATTTTCAAAATAAGGCGTCCATGGAGCTGTGTCTCCAAAATGCCCTACCTATACGGTTAGCGGTGAATGAGGGCGAACCTCATGTACGAGTAATTTTGTCCAAATTATCTGATTTTTTAATCTGGTTTCTTTTAAATCGCTTACAAATCTCCACCGTGTTGGAAAATGGAGATGAACCCGGCGCTCCCATCGTCTATAGCTTGGAGTAATTTTGCATGGACACGAACGGACCACCACGCACCGTCATGCCCCAAGTGTGTTTGCCGGGGGAGCATAGCATTTAGTAGGGCTTCATCATCAACGGGCAGGCAACACAAAGGGGCAGCTCTCCAACCATTTCCTTTTCTTCTCGGAAGTCAAGAGTCAGATTTGCCATGTCAAGGACAAGAAAACAAAACCTCAGTAAATTTACCACTGCCATTTTCTTGTTCGGTTTGCGCCAAGATCGTCCATTCGTCCTTTTTAATCAGCCGTCCCCTTTCCGGTTGAAGACAAGATAAAAAATTCTGAAAAACACCCCGTTCTCGACATAGTTTCTCCCCCCTGAGCCTCTACATCTATACTTTTCCGCGAGCCGTCGTTTTCGGCCATGGGATTGAACAACATTTGGGTCCAAACCAAACATGCTTTCTTGGAAAATCGGGCTGCCTTTTCCGAAAGGAATAAAAAAGCAGGGACGGGCCTGCATTTTCTAATGCAATTCCAGTCCCTTTTAGAGGAGAAGAGGAGCCACGCCATGATCCCGGTCTGATTTATCTACACCGAATAATTGTGGATTAGTATATTGGCATGGAGTGAGGTTAATTTGACCGTGTCATGATGGAATTGTAGCCTCGCCCGACTAACCAACGACAGTATCTAGGATCCTGTCACCCCTAGTGCGTACGTAGCCGCTTAGTAAATCTCATCTCGTGTGGGGTTAAAAACAGCGAGTTTATCTCTGGCTTTCCATTGATCTAATCTACTCCGATCTAAACTAAACCCAAGCTTAGCCTTGGGGTAGCCTCATCATCCTCACCCCCCTCCTCCCTCTTCCTTGGCTCCTTCCCATCTCTCTCTCTCTCTCTGTGCCCACACACACCATGTGTGCCCGCATTTCCCTAAATAGGCCGCTCGCTCCCGCGCCGATCCTCTCCTCCTCCCCCGCCCCCTCCCCCTCCTCACTCCCTATCCACTCCTCCTAGCAGCGCGAGCGCCAGCGCGCCGGCGAGCCAGCAGCTGCCTCCCGGGCGGCGCGGAGCGGGAGCTTTCCGCGCTGGTTACGGAGCCGGAGCGAGCCGGAGCTAGGATGATGGGCGCCAGGGCCAACGCCAGCGCCAACGCGGCCGACTGCGGGGAGTACGCGGAGCTCGACCCCACCGGCCGGTACGGAAGGGTACGGCGCCACCACCCCCACCACCAACAACCACCTCCCCTCCTCCTGCGGCCGTTTCTCAATTCGTTTCCCTGCCATGCCAGATCGCTGATCCCTTTGCTCCATGCTTCTTGCAGTACAACGACGTCCTCGGCAAGGGCGCGTCCAAGACCGTGTAAGATCCGCCGTCCTCTGCTCGCTCGCTCGCTGCTTGCTGTCGGTTCTTTCTTGCCCGCCGTCGCGCCGGCCGAGCTGACTGCTGACGTCGGGCGGCTGGTTTGGTTTCAGGTACCGGGCGTTCGACGAGTACCAGGGGATGGAGGTGGCGTGGAACCAGGTGAAGCTGTACGACTTCCTGCAGTGCCCCGACGACCTGGAGCGCCTCTACTGCGAGATCCACCTCCTCAAGACGCTCAAGCACAAGAACATCATGAAGTTCTACACCTCCTGGGTCGACGTCTCTGCCCGCCACATCAACTTCATCACCGAGATGTTCACCTCCGGCACGCTCCGCCAGTAATCTCATCTAGCCCTCTTTAATGCTCAATAAAGTTGTATCCTTGTACGCTCAATCTAAAGAAAATCTCCTTTCTTTCTGCCCAATTCTAGAAAAGAAGTATCTTCTCTTCTGTATGCCTTAATTGATTGCTTCTAATTCGCTGGTGATTAGGTACAGGCAGAAGCACAGGAAGGTGAACATATGGGCGGTCAAGGACTGGTGCCGGCAGATCCTCAGCGGCCTGCTGTACCTACACAGCCACAATCCACCCATCATCCACCGGGACCTCAAGTGCGACAACATCTTCGTCAATGGTAACCAGGGTGAGGTCAAGATCGGCGACCTCGGCCTCGCCGCCATCCTCCGCAAGTCCCACGCTGTTCACTGCGTAGGTAAGCTTCTTCCGATTAGCTACCTAGCATGGAAAAATGTTCTACGATCCCAAATGGTGATGGTTCTGTGGAAATTTGATGAGGTGGACATGTCGGATTGTTTGGGTAGGTACGCCTGAGTTCATGGCGCCGGAGGTGTACGCCGAGGAGTACAACGAGCTGGTGGACATATACTCCTTCGGGATGTGCGTGCTTGAGATGGTCACCTTCGAGTACCCGTATAGCGAATGCTCGCACCCGGTGCAGATCTACAAGAGAGTGATCTCTGTAAGAAGTGCCTCTTGGATCTCTTTAACCATTTGCAGCTCTTGTGATTCTGGTGTGTGGCTAGTTGGAAATTGTTTTACTGATGTCATCTAGTGGTTTGGTTGGTAGGGTACTAAGCCTGAAGCTTTGTACAAGGTGAAAGATCCAATGGTGAGGCAATTTGTCGAGAAATGCCTGACCACTGCTTCCGAGAGGCTCACGGCAAGAGAGCTGCTCAATGACCCTTTCCTGCGCATTGATGGCATGGCTCTATGTTCTGGGGATGGGGATTACACCCTGTTGAACAATTACCTTCGGCAGCCCTACCTAAGGCATGCTTATAGTAATGGGTCTGTGATGAGCAATGGGTTCTCAGAAAGCATTGACGAAGGTGCACCAACGGAGTTTGAAGATGACGACACTAAAGCCGATGGCATTGATCTGTTCAACGGCCACGAAGATGAGCCTCTTGGCACTGTGGACATCGCAATCAAAGGGAGAAAAAGTGAGGATGGAGGAATCTTCCTCAGACTACGAATTACTGATGATGATGGTAACACGCAATTTATGATGCCTAAACTCTTTGGTTGAATTCAGTGTGTGAAAATGTTAATTCAGATATTTTGTGAAAACTAATTTCTGATGTTTGCAGGCCGGGTACGCAACATCTATTTTCCTTTCGATGTTGAGGCTGATACTGCATTAAGTGTGGCAACTGAGATGATAGGCGAGCTGGACATAACTGACCATGAGGTTACTCGTATCGCTGACATGATCGATGGTGAGCTTAGTGCGCTGGTGCCAGATTGGATGGCCGGTCCAGGCATAGAGGAAGCTCCAGACGCTGCATACTGCCATAACTGTGGATCCAATGTGTCATCATGTGGTTCGCTTTTTGACTACATGTCGTCGACTTCTCGTGGTTGCCGATGCGCAGAACTGCATGGGAGGTTTGAGGAGATCACGTTCCAAGCTGCCGATGAAGAGCAATCTGGTTTGCATGACTCAGGGGGCAGCTCTGATGATGGAGGCGCGCAAAAGGAGCAACATGTCAAAGACAAGGAACCCATATGCCTGAATGGGTTTCCAAAGATGGGTAGAAGAGGTCTTTCTGATCGGCTTTGCTTCAGTTCTTTCCAGGAGCGGTCGTGCCCAACCGAGAATTATGAGAGCGATGCCGATCATCAGCCTAAGGGGTTCGACATAAAGCATGAAGTGAAGATGGCCAAGTACAAAGCACGGAAAATGGCACACCTGAAGAGAGCTATTCATCCATCTCTGGACTTCGACAACACCACGAATGGAGCAAGCAGGACGAAGCCTACACTGAGCAAGCTGGAGTCTTTCCATGTCGGTAAGCACCACAATTTCCGTGTACCGACCTGCCAGCGAAGCCCCGGCACAGCAAGTAGCCCTGGCACAGCAAGCACCGATCAGCATCCAGGCATGAGTAACCAAGTGTGTCCGAGCCCAGGAGCCCAAAGGGCCCTGCGCACCGAGAGCAGCCCGGATTGTATGTTCACAGCCAGAAACTATTATACTGGAGCTCAGTTGCCACCAAACCTCCCAAGAACAAAATCTGTACCCCTAAGCGCCATCGATGCCTGAGATGTTTCGCCATGTAAATTCTGCAGGGAACTGTACATTCCTTTCGTTCTTTATGTATGCGATATGAAAGATAGTCGGTAGGCATGAGGCTGTAATGTGGCTGTGGATTATGCCTGAGCTGTAAACTCTCTTCTGCCTTGTGGTAGGCTTGAGACTGAAATGTGGCTGCGGATTATGCCTGAGCTGTAAACTCTCTTCTGCCTTGTGAATCTAGAGGATACCAGTCTATGCTGTTGAGTGTATGCTGCTTCCCTGATTGGCTGTGTGCGTCGTATGATGTTGCAGAGGTTGGGGTTATCCCCTCCAAAAAAATGCTGCTTCCCTGATAAAGTCTGAGTTTGGTAGCAGGGTCGCTTTGATGCTTGATCTCATTGATATTGCCTTTGAAAGAGCCATGATCTGTCGCTGTACGACGGATTTTTTGCCCCCATATCTTGATAATAGATGCCGGTGTCCTTGCTGTTAGTTAATTATGCAGAAAGCAAAGCGCCTAAGCTATGAATCAGATCGCCAAGATTAGGAGCTGGAAGAGAAGAGCCCAGTCCTATACTAATACAGCCTAGTACCACATTGACACCTATGAAATGGGTACTCCACAGCCCATCTTGCCCTAGTTGCAGTAGAATAAACAGTGTAATCAATCAGAGCTGTATCAAAGGTGCCGACATGGTGCCTGATAATCCAGATGGGCAAGGACAAGGGTAGGGCCATCTCCATCACTCCACCGGTGCAGAGACTTATGGAGAAGACCTGTGCAGATCTCATTTAGGGCTCCAGGACCAGGGGATCTCTCTTTCATGTGGGCTCCGTCCGAGTTAGACAATTTTATGGTCTTGAAAAGCGGTGGTTAAAACACGAGTCCTGCTAAAGTGGCTCACAACAACTCTGTAAAGCCAGGATGATGCTTGAATCCTAGTAGTATATTTATTCAGATAGGCATCCCTTTTCCAGAAGAAAATTCAGACAGGCATTATCATGAACGCACCGAGGTTGGAGATGAAAAGCAGTAGTAAAGTACGGTAGCCTTTGATTCCCATTGAATAATCGAGATCAGGGCCCCAAAGCCCATTCATTAGGAGAGAATTATCAAGTTGGGTCTCTACCGCTTTGTGTGCTGGCCAATTGTAAGATTTTGTAGCAGTAAACTGGAGCAAACTTCCAACATGAACATGCTAGTTGATCTGGGAAATGCAGTGCATCCACTGGCCTAACTTCCTTCTTGTGGCATGCCTGACCAATGGGCTTCGAGCTAGGTGGCAAGAGCATGTATAGTAAGTAGGCCATGGAAAAGGCTATGCCAAGTTATCCGGAAATGTGGATGAGGAGGCTGCTTTTCTGGGAAGAACCAGAGAGATGGAAGTGAAGAGCCTACTGTCTATCGTCTCGTGCCTAGACTTGTATTGTCCCCGGAATCACCATACGGCAAGCCTTTCTTTTTTGGGACGGGAAAGGTGATTTGCGGTTCAACACCAACGGGGAAAAGGATATGCGGCAAGATAAGAGGATAAGAAGGTTAGGAGCCCTAGGCCGATCCAAGATCCAACTCATCCGTACGGCTGGCTGTACCGGCCGGCGATATTGGGCCAACTACCTCAGATATCAAAATCTCGGGAAATGCTTAAAAAATCAGCTCCATTATCCATGGATCTTCACCGATACAGTTCAGGCAAGTCTGTATTCTTACTTCCTTACGGTGTTGATGAAGCAAGCTTATTACTATTTTCTCTTGTTCTTGTCATATGAAAATTTTCAAGGAAAAAATTCAGAAAAATAAAAAGTTTTGTGCAGTGCAGGTACGGAATTCAATTTGAGCACGCGTCTTGGGCTCGCTGGAAATTCGCACTGCGCAAGCTGTTTGTGTACCTTGTGTTTCTTGCTGCGCGCGTGCAAAGTGGCTTTCCCGAAAGCTGCCTTGTCACTCATCACCGAAATGATCATGGCAGAAAGCGGCAGGCAATGCTGACGCAGATTTTGGCCGTACGCTTTAGACCTGTATGTGCGTCTGGCCTTTGGCGATCGCTATTTCGACAGCCATGCCTCGCCTAATTTGGAGTGCTTGGCCATCGTGCGCGTGGGCTTCGTTTGGTCTGGTGGGGGCGGCAATAGTTGTGATTTAGTGACATGTGATTTGGCCTGAAATTTTGTACATGTTTTTGTTAGTACTTTGGCGTCTGCAGCAAATGACTTGTTATTCTGCAAAAGGCGTTTTCTATTGACTGATAATGCAGCATCAAGGGGTTACGAGTGCAATGAGAACACAAATAGTCCTTGCATGAGTAGGATGCACACACCGTATTAGTTCCGGGCGCAGCGATGTGCGCCTTCCCCTCCATCACACATTTTGTGTCATCTATCTGTGCAGTTGTCACCTACTAGCTACTCCCTTTGTTTCTAAATATAATACTTTTTAAAAATTTCAATATGGATTACATACAGATGTATTTAGACGTATTTAGAGTGTAGATTCACTCACTTTGCTCCGTATGTAGTCTATATTAAAATCTGTAAAAAAAAAAGACTTATATTTAGGAGTGAGGAAGTACAACGCATCAGTTTCTCGAGATAGAGATGGAGAGATACGTACATGAAGGGTACAAGCGTACATCGGCCAAGCCTCAGGCAAGGTCACGTCTTGGACGGGGGCATACGGCTGCAGAGTTAACTTGGAGGTTTCTATTCACAACACGCATTACCTCTGTCTAGACTGTCATGTAGTACTAGCTGGGACACAACCACCGTAATTTTCTTTTTTGCGGGAATCGTATATATCCATCAGCAGTGTGATGCAAGAGATGGATGGATATACTCTAGCCATCAGTTTCATGATATAAATCAGCAATGCAGGATAGGATAAAGAGATATACAAAGTGGTACAAGTGTAGAGCGGCCAACCCTCATGCAAGACCACGTTTTGGATTGTGCCCAACGGCTGTAACGTTATTTTGGAAGCACCACCTAGCGGTGGACGGATAGGCAGCCGGGCCTGGCCTCTAGTGACCAAGGTCAGAAAGTGATGACACGAAACAGGCTAGTGTATGATGGAGTGTACTCCCTCCGTCCGGAAATACTTGTCGGAGAAATGAATGTATCTAGATGTATTTTAATTCTAGATACATCCATTTTTATCCATTTTTGCGACAAGTAATTCCGGACGGAGGGAGTACGTAATAGTAAATCTGGCCAGTACTCATCTAACGCCATGGTGGTTGGAAGCGGGAGATACCGCCGAAACCCACCCCTTGATCTTTATGCAATGCCCCGGTGTTGGGGGATACATCCGAAATACACCTCTTAATCCCTATGCCACGGTGGTTGGAAAGGGGGAGATATAGCCGAAACGCACCCCTTGATCACTATGCTATGCCCCGGTGGTTGGAAAAGGGGAGATATAACCGAAACGCACCCCTTGATCGCTATGCTATGCCCCGGTGGTTGGGGGAACAGCCGAAAAACACCCCTTGATCATATGCCCCGATGGTTGAAAAGGGGGAGATACAGCCGAAACACACCCCTTGATCATATGTCCCAGTGGTTGGAAAGGGGGATATACAGCCAAAACGCACCCCTTGATCCCTATGTCCCGGTGGTTGGAAAGGAGGAGATACAACCAAAACGCACCCCTTGATCCCTATGCCCCAGTGGTTGGAAAGGGGAGATACAATCAAAACACACCCACTGGTCCCAGTGCCCTGGTCCACACCGTCTGATCCACATTCTTGTATGTGGATGCGCGAGATGCAGCCGAAACGCACCCGCCGATCTCGATGCCCCGGTGGTTGGAAAGGGGGAGATACGACCGAAATGCATCCCCTGATCCCAGTGCCCCCGTCTGCACCATATATTTTGCTTTCTTCTATGTGGATGCGTGACATACAGCTAAAATGCACCCCCTGATCTCGATGCCCGATGGTTGGAAAGGGAGAGATACAATCGAAATGCACGCCCTCATCCTGATGCCCCGGTGGTTGAAAAGGGGGAGATATGACCGAAACGCGTCCGGCGGAGATACAGCCGAAACGCATCCCGAGGGAGATACAGCCGAAACGCACCTGTTCCCTACGCCCGGCCCGCACCATCCGATCCATGTTCTCGCACGTGGATGCGCGTGTTACGCAATCAAAACTGTCCGAATAAATGGAATGTTCTTTCTTCAAGGAGGGATAAATGGAATGTTAAGCCCGTGTTTTTGTGATGGCTTGGCTATGTATGTGTTGGACCTAATGCAGCATAGGGATGGGCACGATACGAGTGGGGGATACTTGCAGTGCAATTAGAGCACCGTGCAGTGTAAAGACGTACTGGGGCCCATATGAACAAAACCTGTGTTATCCATACTAGGCAACTTTTGAATTTCCCCCAAAAAAGGCACCCTTTGAATGGCCAACTAAAAAGGGCATTCTCTGCATGAGAGCGGAGCAACATTTTGGAGGACATGCTGTAGGGAGCTTGGAATTTGAAATTTGGAAATATTGTTTAAAAGTTCCAAGAAAGTTTGATTTTTATACAAATTTGTATACATGTTAACTACCTATCTGCAAAATTTCATCGAATAATACAATGATTTTCAAACTACATAATAAGACACAATTCCTGTGAAAAATGCCACACCACCACTGCAACAATTTTTAATATATGTATTTGTCTTCTTTTTGTATACCACATAAGTAAATATATGTTGATGAAATTTCATATGTGTATACTCTATGTATTTTTTTCATTGTTTTTTGAGGTGTGGAAAAATGCGTTCGATGAAAAAAGGGGCTACCTAGCGCCCGTCTATGAAACACTTTTCACTCTATGAACTGACTTCGAAGTGGAAGAGGAGGAGAGGGAGGAAGAAGAAGAAGAAGGAGACGAGTATCACTATCTCTATTCTATATACGAATCTTTGTGGCCTTTAGCCCAAAAGCCAACGTTAAGTGTGTTATCTAAAGAAAAAATCTCACGAGGTCCATGGATTGAAAATAACATGTGAACACCAATTCCTTACGAAAATCATGCGAACACCAAAATAAGAAACAATATGCGTAGAGAGTAATTGTCGGCAGGCATGAAATGAGTTAACTAACCGCTGAAATGGGTGAAAGGAGAACTTTTTTTGGATCAGTGGTGATCTTCACCCCGCCCTTACTCCTAGCGTGCTCCTTATATAATTTTGTTGGTTGACACCTCCATAGATCTTCCCTTCCAGGGCATCCAGAGTTCAACGGGGTCCTTGTTATGTATTTGACCTAGGGTCAAAGGAATCAATATTGTAGCGTTGGGTAGCTTGGCGAGGGACACAATTGGAGGTGCTAGCAGAGAGAACATCTCGACTTGGTAGCGATTTTGGGGTCTGCGGTGGGGAAATGTTTGGGAGTTCCGGCATAGATGATATTATGAGAAGACGGTGAGAGGGGAGCGGCCGACAAGGTAATGATGAAAAATCTACATGTGGCACTAAAGGCGATAGTAATGGTAAGAGGCGGTCATAGAGTGAGGTCATGGAAGCCAGGGTGGTTGGATTGTCACTTGCTTGCGAACCAGTAAAGCCCCCGTGAAAGGAGATTACTATAAGTTTTTACCGATAAGCAATTTTTTGACAAATTAGGCCCGCCAATAATCATGGCAACCAATGTGAAAGATAAGGCATTTGGTTTAACATCCCAACTTTTTAGTTTGTAATGTTAATAGAAATGATATCGCATGCATACCATATTTGGTTTATTTGAATTTGAATTTCAAAGCCATTTGGAATTTTCCAACTTGATTCAACTTATGTCAACTATAGAAATTATCACAGACGACTCTCATTGCACATCGGATGCTCGAAACCGAAATATGAATATATAAACCCTAGAAAATAATTTTAGGGATTTATGAAGGGTCTATATGGATATTTTCAAATATGAAATGAATTGTAGAATTATTTTTAGGTGGAAAGTATATTTCTCTCATATAATATAAGTATTTTGATTTATTAGACTATTCTTGGAATTTTTGGTAGAGATTTGGCAACTATAAAAGCCACAATCATTTTGCAAAATTATTTTAAATAGGAAAAGTTTCCAAAATCCAGAGAAGCCAATCTTGCCCAATTTAGCGATTTCTTCCCTATCTCGTGAGTCGAACTGGGTCGAGCCCATTAACTCTTCAAAATAGCTAAACTATATGATTTAATCATGGTCACTCAACCCAGATCTAATGGTCATGCATCACCCCGTCTCTCTCTCTCTCTCTCTCTAACAACTTAACTCTTTTGGTTTTACTACTGTTAGGTTATTCTGTCTTTTTTCATAAATACATGATTTTATTAAAGTGATCAATTTCTAAAAAATGCAAACATGTTTAAAATGTACATGAAATGTTTGAAAACTGCTAGCATTTTTTGAAAATTGTGAAGATTTTTTAAACAAACATTCTTTCAAAATACTGTTTTTTAAATGGTTGGGAACATTTTCAATAAAAAACATCATGTGTTTCCCGTTGGATTTTTTTCATGGGCCAGTTTTCACGCGGAAGGTATGGTTTTCCTCGCTTTTCCTGGTTTTGTATTTTCTTTTCTTTTATTTATCTATTTCACTTTGATATCATTTTTTAAGTCCTCTTTTTAATGTTTACTTCATAGAAAAATAGAAACATTCTTTTTTAAATACATGGACAAATTTTCATTCACTATGAAATTTTTAATTCGCGATGAGATCGTTTTAATATTGTTTTGTAAAATATACAAAGACCATTTTTATTACATAATTACTATTTTAATACAAAAGAATATATTTTGAAACACACCAGTTTTAAATACATGATAAAAAAATCTAGTTACATATTTAACATTTTTAATACATGATGGATGTTTCTTTAAATACATCTTAAAAATTCTTATTGCATGATGAACATTTTTTGAAATACGGGATGAATATATTTTTAATATAAAATGAAAGTGCTCTCAATACATAATAAAATTATATCAATACAGGACGAACTTTTTTTATTCTTAAAGAGATTCTGAACATTTTTTTAATGCACAAATAATCTTTTTGAAATACCCTATGGGCATTTTCAAGACAAGATGAACAATTATAAATTCACAATGAGCAGTTTGAAAATACACGGATGACTTGTTTTACACACTCGATGAACTTTTTTAAATACACCTGAACAATTTTTTGAATTAATGATGATTTTTAAAAAATAGACATGAACATTTTTATATTAACAATGAACACTCTATGACTGTCGACGGACAATGACCTTGGCCATATAGATAGTGTTCAGAAACTTGTTCTTGAATCCAATTGTGCGGTGGTGGTTAACCAGCTCAATGCTCGCGAGAAGGATCTATCCTCCCTCGGTCCTCTAGTTTATTTTGTGTGAATTGGACTTTCATTGATTAACCAGGCGAGTAACAATCCATATTGCAAACATGAGAAACTCAATTAGTGCATGGCACAACTAGATATCAGTTCATGGTGAGTGGCCTATCTCGGTGTTGACATCAGATTTTGGCATGGTACGAAACGCAATTAAGATGGCCCCAAATTAGAAGGGTTTCAACATAAAAATGATTGTATCATCAAATTGAGCAACTTTGATGTTTGGGTCATCATCATCCGAACTCATCTTAGGAGTCAAAACTGTGTTCAAAGTTCTAAAATTTTATGTTCACATCACTGTTTGGCTGATTACAGCCCCCAAGACAGACTCATGAAAAAAATGATCTACATGAATTGTCTTCGTCTCATCGAATCGGTTGATTTTGATATAAAAATTATCCTAATCCGAGTTCAGATGCAAAATTTAGAGACAACACTTTGTGGGCCGGTCCTGAGTGAAAAAGTGATGCGAGGGACCAGACACCCACCTAGGTGGTCTCTGATGGGTCACGTGAGTTATTCGGCCTTTCCAGGTGTGAAGCTTGCCGACATGGAAATCTTGCCGGCGTGAAAAAGCTTGCTGGCGTGAAAGCTTGCCGGCATGAAAAGCTTGCCGGCGTGAAAGCTTGCCCGGGCCAAGTGGAAAGCTTGCCGGCGTGGAAACCTTGTCGGCAGAAAGCTTGCTGGCCAATGTGGAAACTGTCAAGGCCAGTCCGACCAGAAGCTAAAGATGGGATGAAAAGATTATCTAGATGGCCTCGGATGAAAAAGTGTTCTACACGGAAGTTGTGCGCAACGTTGAAATGGTCAACTCTGCTTTTGGAGTCATCATCATCTGAGATAGTATACGGCCTGCAAGGTTGCTACTAAACTCAGAAAAACAGAAAAAATGCATGACCGAGTCCGGCTTGAAGTTAAAGATAGCCCTATAGGGTATTGAATATGGCATCAAATCAAAAATCATTCAACATGAAAGTTGTTCACCTCGTTGAAACAGATAAATTTGCTTTTAGGCTCATCTTCATACGACGTCGTTTGTGGCCCATGAGACTCAAAAATCCAACTGTTGTCTCAGACTCGCCTAAATCCGAGTTCGGTTAATTTTGGAAAGATTTGGAGTCCTTTTGTTATACGAGAAGTCCAACCGTCTCATAGATAAATAAGAGGTTACGGCCGATTGAACAACACACAATGGACATATCAATATACTATTTTTTTATCTATGTTTTGTCTCTGGCCATTTCTCTCTCTCGTTCTTCGCTGTTCTTCGTGTTTGAGAGCTGCGAATCCCGAGGCTCTAGGGGCGAGCGAATCGACCTAGGCAGCCCATAGCCGCCGCACTCCCTGATGGGGTCCCTGCCGGGCATGCGGGGTTTCGGGTCTTCAAAAGCATCCGCCGACTGTCCTGCGTATCGCGCTGTCGGTCGGATCTCCTTCGACGTGAGTTGCGGTGCATCACCCCCAGCGTCGAGGGTACACGTGACGTGTTCGTGCGTCAACAATGGGCTAAAAATGGGCGGCGGCGTCGACAATGAAGGAGGCGGGTGAGGGTTTGCTGTTGGAATGGGAGAGGATGGCCAATGTGCCACCGACCAGCGGGCCAGGGGGAGGAGTAGGCGGGCGCACGCGCGTCCGTCTGGTGTCCGCGCCGACGCAAGTCCGGCTCAAAAATGGGCCGAAAATGGATCAGCAGGCGGATAAAGAGCGGACACACGTTCGTTTGGGTCGGCGCGTTGGACCGACTTTTCTTTTCGCACCAACCTAAATGGACGCGCGCGGACGAAATGGGTCGGCGCGTTGGAGTTGCTCTTATGATTGATCTCCCTTCCCACATGTGATATGATATCACCTAAAAAAACATGTGATATAACATGCTTACTTCCAAGTCCCAGCGGCCGTTTTGTTTCCTGTATGTAAGACGTCGCGGCGACCTATTGATTGTATCACGTGTGTTCATATCAGCAGCAGTAAGAATACCCACAGTGGGAGTAATATAGGTGGTAACATCACACATTTTTAAGCAAAACAGATGATGTGGCGAGTAATTAATGAGAAAAAAGAGCACATGATAACATAGCTAGTTATTGTAACATCACACATACCAAGACAAGATGAGTCTACAACCTAATAAATGAAGTATTGCATGGCACCACACATATGTTATAGAGGTAATAACATAGACTAGTAGCATATGCATGTTACTAGTATATAAGTTACTACCCATTGTGACTAGTCTAAACATACCTGCACTCCTTTCAAGCGCAAGAGGCACTCCCTTCCATATAGATAGCTAACGCAATGCTACAGAAAAAGGGTTCCACACTTAAGCAACTAACACCGATCACAGAGCAATTATTGAGGCGAACATTACATCAAACCGAAAAGAAATGATAAAGAAAAGAGAAATTAATGACAACAAAGGCAGCTCGATGAAGCGCGGATGACCCGCCACCGCTGCTCCCACCGGTGTCGTCCCACCACACTCCTAGATTTCGAACCACCACGTATCAAGCAGCACCTCCAAAAAGGAATGCGACGACGACGACGCTGCTGCCCGGACAAGTCCTAGGGTTTCCCCAGCACGCAGAGGGTAGTGAGGGATTGAAGGAAATATGCTCTAGAGGCAATAATACAAGTTGTTATTTTATATTTCCTTATATCATGATAAATGTTTATTATTCATGCTAGAATTGTTTTAACCGGAAACTTGATACATGTGTGGATACATAGACAAAAACACGGTGTCCCTAGTAAGCCTCTACTAGACTAGCTCGTTAATAAAAGATGGTTAAGTTTCCTAACCATAGACATGTGTTGTCATTTGATAAACAGGATCACATCATTAGGAGAATGATGTAATGGAAAAGACCCATCCATTAGCTTAGCATAATGATCGTCCAGTTTGTTGCTATTGCTTTCTTCATGTCAAATACATATTCTTTCGACTATGAGATTATGCAACTCCCGGATACCAGAGGAATATCTTGTGTGCTATCAAACGTCACAACGTAACTAGGTGATCATAAAGATGCTCTACAGGTATCTCCAAAGGTGTTTGTTGAGTTGGAATAGATCGAGATTAGGATTTGTCACTCCGAGTATCGGAGAGGTATCTCTGGGCCCTCTCGGCAATACACATCATAAGCTTGCAAGCAAATGACTAAGGAGTTAGTCGCGAGGTGGTGTATTACGAAACGAGTAAAGAGACTTGCGGTAACGAGATTGAACTAGGTATGAAGATACCGACGATCGAATCTCAGGCAAGTAACATACCGATAGACAAAGGGAATTACGTATGTTTTCATAACGGTTCGATCGATAAAGATCTTCGTAGAATATGTAGGAGCCAATATGGGCATCCAGGTTCCTCTATTGGTTATTAACCAGAGAGGTGTCTCGGTCATGTCTACATAGTTCTCGAACCCGTAGAGTCGGTACGGTTAACGTTCGTTGATGATTTTGTATTATATGAGTTATGTGATCTGGTGACCGAATGTTGCTCGGAGTCCCGGATGAGATCACGGACATGACGAGGAGTCTCGAAATGGTCGATAGGTAAAGATTCATATATAGGACAATGATATTCGGACACCGGAAGTGTTCTGGGGGTACCGGGTACATATCGGGTCACTGGAAGGGGTAAACGCAGTAGCCAGCAGGGCCTGTTGCGCCCCCAGATGGGCCGCACCTTAGGAGGAAGGAAAGGAGGAAGAGAGAAGGAAGGGGAGGGTACCGCTAGAACACACACCAACAATTGTTAGCTGTGTGCGGCGCCCCCCTCCACAGTTTACACCTCCGGTCATATTCACATAGTGCTTAGGCGAAGCCCTGCGCGGATCACTTCACCATCACCTCGCCGTCATGCTGACGGAACTCTCCCTCGACACTTTGCTGGATCAATAGTTCGAGGGACGTCATCCAGCTGAACGTGTGCAGAACTCGGAGGTGCCGTACGTTCGTTGCTTGATCGGTCTCAACAAGAAGAAGTTCGACTACAACAACCGCGTTGTCAAACGCTTCTGCTTTCGGTCTATGAGGGTACGTGGACACACTCTCCCCCTCTCGTTGCTATGCATCTCCTAGATAGATCTTGCGTGAGCGTAGGAATTTTTTTGAAATTGCATGCTACGTTCCCCAACAGTGGCAGGCATCCGAGCCAGGTCTATGCGTAGATGATATGCACGAGTAGAACACAAAGAGTTGTGGGCGGTGATTTTCATACTGCTTACCACCAATGTCTTATTTTGATTCGGCGGTATTGTTGGATGAAGCGGCCCGGACCAACCTTACATGACCATGTTCATGAGAGCGGTTCCACCAACAGACATACAACTAGTTTTGCATAAAGGTGGCTGGCAGGTGTCTGTTTCTCCTACTTTAGTTGAATCGAATTTGACTGCGGCCGGTCCTTGTTGAAGGTTAAAACAGCAAACTTGATAAATCACCGTTGTAGTTTTGATTCGTAGGTAAGAACGGTTCTTGATAGAAGCCCGTAGCAGAAACGTAAAACTTGCAACAACAAAGTAAGGGACGTCTAACTTGTTTTTGCAGGGCATGTTGTGATGTGATATGGTCAATACATGATGTGATATACGTTATTGTATGAGATGATCATGTTTTGTAAAAGTTACTAGCAACCGACAGGAGCCTTATGGTTGTCTCTTTATTGTATGAAATGCAAATGCCATGTAATCGCTTTACTTTATCACCATGCGTTAGCGATAGTTGTAGAAGCAATAGTTGGCGAGACGACCACGACACTATGATGGAGATCAAGGTGTCAAGCAAGTGACGATGGAGATCATGACGATGCTTTGGAGATGGACATCAAAAGCACAAGATGATGATGGCCATATCATGTCACATATTTTGATTGCATGTGATGTTTATCTTTTATGCATCTTATTTTGCTTAGTACGACAGTAGCATTATAAGATGATCCCTTAACTAAAATTTCAAGGTATTAGTGTTCTCCCTGAGTATGCACGGTTGCGACAGTTCGTCGTGCTGAGACACCATGTGATGATCGGGTGTGATAGGCTCTACGTTCACATACAACGGGTGCAAGATAGTTTTGCACATGCGGAATACTCGGGTTAAACTTGACGAGTCTGGCATGTACAGACATGGCCTCAGAACACTGGAGACCGAAAGGTCGAACGTGAATCATATAGTAGATATGATCAATATAGAGTTGTTCACCATTGATGACTACTCCATCTCACGTGATGATCCGACATGGTTTAGTTGATTTGGATCATATATCATTTAGATGACTTGAGGGATGTCTATCTAAGTGGGAGTTCTTAAGTAATTTGATTAATTGAACTTAATTTATCATGAACTTAGTCCTGATAGTATTTGCATATCTATGTTGTAGATCAATAGCTCGCGATATAGCTCCTTATATATTTTTGATATGTTCCTAGAGAAAAGTTGAAAGATGATAGTAGCAATGATGTGGACTGGGTCCGTGATCTGAGGATTATCCTCATTGCTGCACAGAAGAATTATGTCCTTGATGCACCGCTAGGTGACAGACCTGTTGCAGGAGCAGATGTAGATGTTATGAACGTTTGGCAAGCTCGATATGATGACTACTTGATAGTTTAGTGCGACATGCTTTACGGCTTAGAACCGGGACTTCAAAAACGTTTTGAACGCCACGGAGCATATGAGATGTTCCACGAGCCGAAATTGATATTTCAGACTCATACCCATGTCGAGAGGTATGAGACCTCTGACAAGTACTTTGCCTACAAGATGGAGGAGAATAACTCAGTCAATGAACATGTGCTCAGAATATCTGGGTACTACAATCGCTTGAATCAAGTGGGAGTTAATCTTCCAGATAAGATAGTGATTGACAAAGTTCTCTAGTCACTATCACCAAGCGTATAATATGCAAGGGATGACGAAAATGATTCCCGAGCTCTTCGCGATGCTGAAATCGGCGATGGTAGAAATCAAGAAAGAGCATCAAGTGTTGATGGTTAACAAGACTACTAGTTTCAAGAAAAAGGGCAAGGGAAAGAAAGGGAACTTCAAGAAGAATGGCAAGCTAGTTGCCGCTCCCATGAAGAAGCCCAAATCTGGACCCAAGCCTCAAACTGAGTGCCTCTATTGCAAAGGAAATGGTCACTGGAAACGGAACTGCCCCAAATACTTGGTGGATAAGAAGGATGGCAAAGTGAACAAAGTTATATTTGATATACATGTTATTGATGTGTACCTTACTAGTATTAATAGTAGCCCCTGGGTATTTGATACCGAATCAATTGCTAAGATTAGTAACTCGAAACAGGAGTTGCAGAATAAATAGAGAATAGTTAAGGGCGAGGTGACGATGTGTGTTGGAAGTGATTACAAGGTTGATAAGATCACCATCGCACAACCCTCTACCTTCGGGATTAGTGTTGAACCTAAATAAATGTTATTTGGTGTTTGCGTTGAGCATGAATATGATTGGATCATGTTTATTGCGATACTGTTATTCATTTAAGTCGGAGAATAATTGTTGTTCTGTTTACATGAATAAAACCTTCTATGGTCATACACCCAAAGTAAATGGTTTATTGAATCTCGATCGTAGTAATACACATATTCATAATATTGATGCCAAAAGATGCAAAGCTGATAATGATAGTGCAACATACTTGTGGCACTACCGTTCAGGTCATATTGGTATAAAACGCATGAAGAAACTCCATGCAAATGGACCTTTGGAATCACTTGATTATGAATCATTTGATTCTTGCGAATCATGCCTCATGGGCAAGATGACTAAAACCCCGTTCTCCGGAACAATGGAGCGAGCCAATGACTTATTGGAAATAATACATACCGATGTATGCGGTCTAATGAGTGTTGAGGCTCGCGGCGGGTATTGTTATTTTCTGACCTTCACAGATGATTTGAGCAGATATAGGTATATCTACTTAATCAAAGACAAGTCTGAAACATTTTGAAAAGTTCAAAGAATTTCAGAGTGAAGTGGAGAATCATCGTAACAAGAAAATAAAGTTTCTACGATCTGATCGTGGAGGCGAATATTTGAGTTACGAGTTTGGCCTTCATTTAAAACAATGTGGAACAGTTTCACAACTCACGCCACCTAGAACACCACAATGTAATGGTGTGTCCGAACGTCGTAACCGTACTTTATTAGATATGGTGCGATCTATGATGTCTCTTACCGATTTACCACTATCATTTTGGGGTTATGCATTAGAGACAGCTGCATTCACGTTAAATAGGGTGCCGTCTAAATCCGTTGAGACGACAATATATGAACTGTGGTTTAGCAAGAAACCTAAGCTGTTGTTTCTTAAAGTTTGGGGTTGCGATGCTTATGTGAAAAAGCTTCAGCCTTATAAGCTCGAACCCAAATCGGAGAAGTGTGTCTTCATATGATACCCAAAAGAAACTGTTGGGTACACCGTCTACCACAGATCCGAAGGCAAGATCTTAAATTAGTCAATTCAATTCAGCATTGTCAATTTATCCAGAGCTAAGAATGGATCCTTTCTAGAGAAGGAGTTTCTCTTGAAAGAAGTGAGTGGGAGGAAAGTAGAACTTGATGAGGTAATTGTATCTTCTCTTGAATTGGAAGGTAGCTCAACACAGAAAACCATTCCCGTGATGACTACACCAACTAGAGAGGAAGCTAATGATAATGATCATGAAACTTCAGATCAAGTTACTACCGAACCTCGTAGGTCAACCAGAGCACGTTCCGCACCAGAGTGGTATGGTAATCCTATTCTGGAAGTCATGTTATTAGACCATGGCAAACCTACGAACTATGAAGAAGCTATGATGAGCCCAGATTCCGACAGATGGCTTGAGGCCATGAAATCTGAGATAGGATCCATGTATGAGAACGAAGTGTGGACTTTGGTGGACTTGCCCAATGATCGGCAAGCCATTGAGAATAAATGGATCTTCAAGAGGAAGACATACACTGATGGTAGTGTTATTATCTACAAATCTCAACTTCTCGCAAAAGGTTTTCGACAAGTTCAAGGTTTTGAGTACGATGAGATTTTCTCACTCGTAGCGATGCTTAAGTCTGTCTGAATCATGTTAGCAATTGCCGCATTTTATGAAACCTGGCAAATGGATGTCAAGACTGAATTCCTTAATGGATTTCTTAAAGAAGAGTTGTATATGATGCAACCGAAAAGTTTTGTCGATCCTAAAGGTGCTAACAAAGTGTGCAAGCTCCAGCGATCCATTTATGGACTGGTGCAAGCATCTCGGAGTTGGAATATACGCTTTGATAGTGTGATCAAAGCATATGGTTTTATATAGACTTTTGGAGAAGCCTGTATTTACAAGAAAGTGAGTGGGAGCTCTGTAGCATTTCTAATATTATATGTGGATGACATATTGTTGATTGGAAATGATATAGAATTTCTGGTAGCTTAATAGGATACTTGAATAAGAATTTTTCAATGAAAGACCTCGGTGAAGCTGCTCATATATTGGACATCAAGATCTATAGAGATAGATCAAGACGCTTAATTGGACTTTCACAAAGCACATACCTTGATAAAGTTTTGAAGAAGTTCAAAATGGATCAGTCAAAGAAAGGGTTCTTGCCTGTGTTACAAGGTGTGACGCAATGCCCGACCACTGCAGAAGATAGAGAGAAAATGAAAGTCATTCCCTATGCTTCAGCCATAGGTTCTATCATGTATGCAATGCTGTGTACCAGACCTCATGTGTGCCTTGCTATAAGTTTAGCAGGGAGGTACCAAAGTAATCCAGGAGTGGATCACTGGACAACGGTTAAGAACATCCTGAAATACCTGAAAAGGACTAAGGATATGTTTCTCGTTTACAGGGGTGACAAAGAGCTCATCGTAAATGGTTACGTCGATTCTAGCTTTGACACTGATCCGGATGACTCTAAGTCGCAAACCGGATACATATTTATATTGAATGGTGGAGCTGTCAGTTGGTGCAGTTCCAAGTAGAGCGTCGTGGCGGGATCTACGTGTGAAGCGGAGTACATAGCTTCTTCAGAAGCAGCAAATGAAGGAGTCTGGATGGAGGAGTATTTATATTGAAAGTGGGAGCAATAAGCTAGAGTAGCTCCATGCAGAGCATTATAAACATAGAAATTTGCGAAATACATACGGATCTGAATGTGGCAGACCCATTAACTAAAACTTCTCTCACAAGTAAAACATGATCCAACCTTAGTACTCTTTGGGTGTTAATCACATAGCGATGTGAACTGGATTATTGACTCTACTAAACCTTCGGGTGTTGGTCATATGGCGATGTGAACTATGGGTATTAATCACATAAAGATGTGAACTATTGGTGTTAAATCACATGGCGATGTGAACTAGATTATTGACCCTAGTGCAAGTGGGAGACTGAAAGAAATTTTCCCTAGAGGCAATAATAAAAGTTGTTATTTTATATTTCCTTATATCATGATAAATGTTTATTATTCATGCTAGAATTGTATTAACCGGAAACTTGATACATGTGTGGATACATAGACAAAAAAACTGTGTCCCTAGTAAGCCTCTACTAGACTAGCTCGTTAATCAATGATGGTTAAGTTTACTGACCATAGACATGTGTTGTCATTTGATAAACATGATCACATCATTAGGAGAATGATGTGATGGAAAAGACCCATCCGTTAACTTAGCATAATGATCGCTTAGTTTGTTGCTATTTCTTTCTTCATGTCAAATACATATTCCTTCGACTATGAGATTATGCAACTCCCGGATACCGGAGGAATACCTTGTGTGCTATCAAACATCACAACGTAACTGGGTGATCATAAAGATGCTTTACAGGTATCTCCGAAGGTGTTTGTTGAGTTGGCATAGATCGAGATTAGGATTTGTCACTCCGAGTATCGGAGAGGTATCTCTGGGCCCTCCTGGTAATACACATCATAATCTTGCAAGCAAATGACTAAGGAGTTAGTCGCGAGGTGATGTATTACTGAACGATTAAAGAGACTTGTCAGTGAGGAGATTGAACTAGGTATGAAGATACCGACGATCGAATCTCGGGCAAGTAACATACCGATAGACAAAGGGAATTACGTATGTTGTCATAACAGTTTGACCAATAAAGATCTTCGTAGAATATGTAGGAGCCAATATGGGCATCTAGGTTCCACTATTGGTTATTGAACGGAGAGGTGTCTCGGTCATGTCTACATAATTCTCGAACCCGTAGAGTCCGCACGCTTAACGTTCGTTGACAATTTTGTATTATATGAGTTATGTGATTTGGTGAACGAGTGTTGTTCGGAGTCTCGGATGACATCACGGACATGACGAGGAGTCTCAAAATGGTCGAGAAGTAAAGATTCATATATAGGACGATGATATTCGGACACCGGAAGTGTTCTGGGGGTACCGGGTACATATCGGGTCACCGGAATGGGTTCCGGGCACCCCCCGACATCTATATGGGCCTAATGGGCCAAGAGGGGAAACACATCAGCCAGCAAGCGCTGCTGCGCCCCCCATATGGGCCGCACCTTAGGAGGAAGGAAAGGGGGAAGAGAGAAGGAAGGGGAAGGCACCACTAGAACACACACCAACAATTGTTAGCCGTGTGCGGCGCCCCCCTCCACAGTTTATGCCTCCGGTCATATTCACGTTGCGCTTAGGTGAAGCCCTGCGCGGATCACTTCACCATCACTGTCACCATGTCGTCATGCTGACGGAACTCTCCCTCGACACTTTGCTGGATCAAGAGTTCGAGGGACGTCATCAAGCTGAACGTGTGCAGAACTCGCAGGTGCCGTACATTCGGTGCTTGATCGGTCGGAACGAGAAGAAGTTCGACTACAACAACCGTGTTGTCAAACGCTTCCGCTTTTGGTCTACGAGGGTACTGAAGGAAATATGCCCTAGAGGCAGTAATAAAGTTTTTATTTATATTTCCTTATATCATGATATATGTTTATTATTCATGCAAGAATTGTATTAACCGGAAACTTGATGCATGTGTGAATACATAGACAAAACAGAGTGTCCCTAGTATGCCTCTACTTGACTAGCTCGTTAATCAAAGATGGTTAAGTTTCCTAACCATATACATGTGTTGTCATTTGATGAACGCGATCACATCATTAAGAGAATGATGTGATGGACAAGACCCATCCGTTAGCTTAGCATAATGATCGTTAAGTTTTATTGCTATTGCTTTCTTCATGACTTATACATATTCCTTTGACTATGAGATTATGCAACTCCTGAATACCGGAGGAACACCTTGTGTGCTATCAAACGTCACAACATAACTGGGTGACTATAAAGATGCTCTACAGGTGTCTTCGAAGGTGTTTGTTGGGTTGGCATAGATCGAGATTAGGATTTGTCACTCCGAGTATCAGAGAGGTATCTCGGGGCCCTCTCGGTAATGCACATCACTATAAGCCTTGCAAGCAATGTGACTAATGAGTTAGTTGCGGGATGATGCATTACGGAACGAGTAAAGAGACTTGTCGGTCACGAGATTGAACTAGGTATGGGCATAGATCGAGATTAGGATTTGTCACTCCGAGTATCGGAGAGGTATCTCTGGGCCCTCTCGGTAATGCACATCACTATAAGCCTTGCAAGCAATGTGACTAATGAATTAGTTGCGGGATGATGCATTACAGAACGAGTAAAGAGACTTGTCGATAACGAGATTGAACTAGGTATGATGATACCGACGATCGAATCTCGGGCAAGTAACATACCGATGACAAAGGGAATGACGTATGTTGTTATTGCAGTTTGACCGATAAAGATCTTCGTAGAATTTGAAGGAACCAATATGAGCATCCAGGTTCCGATGTTGGTTATTGATCGGAGATGTGTCTCGGTCATGTCTACATAGTTCTCGAACCCGTAGGGTCCGCACGCTTAACATTCGATGACGATTTGTATTATGAGTTATGTGTTTCGGTGACCGAAGATTTTTTGGAGTCTCGGATGAGATCACGGACATGACGAGGAGTCTCGAAATAGTCGAGAGGTAAAGATTGATATATTGGACGATAGTATTTGGACACCGGAATGGTTTTGTGACGTTTCGGATATTTATCGGAGTACCGAGGGGTTACCGGGACCCCCGGGGAAAGTAATGGGCCTACATGGGATATAGGGGAGAGGGGAGGCAGCCCACAAGGGGTGGCTGCGCCCCCCATAGGGAGTCCTAATTGGACTAGGGGAGGGGGCGCGCACCCCTTTCCTTCTCCTCTTCCCTCTCCTTCCCCCTTTTCCCCCTCCATGAGAAGGAATAAGAGGGGGGGGGGGGGGCGAATCCTACTAGGACCGAGAGTCCTAGTAGGGGCCGGCCTCTGATACGTCTCCAACGTATCTATAATTTTTGATTGCTCCATGCTATATTATCTTCTGTTTTGGACATTATTGGGCTTTATTATTCACTTTTATATTATTTTTGGGACTAACCTATTAACCAGAGGCCCAGCCCAGAATTGCTGTTTTTTGCCTATTTCAGAGTTTCGCAGAAAAAGAATATCAAACGGAGTCCAAACGGAATGAAACCTTCGGGAACGTGATTTTTGGAATGAACATGATCCAGGAGACTTGGACCCTACGTCAAGAAACAAAGCAGGAAGCCACGAGGTAGGGGGGCGCGCCTACCCCCTAGGGTGCGCCCTCCACCCTCGTGGGGCCCACGTTGCTCCACCGATGTACTCCTTCCTCCTATATATACCTACGTACCCCCAAACGATCAGATACGGAGCCAAAAACCTAATTCCACCACCGCAACCTTCTGTACCCACGATATCCTATCTTGGGGCCTGTTCCGGATCTCCGCCGGAGGGGGCATCCATCACGGAGGGCTTCTACATCAACACCATAGCCTCTCCGATGAAGTGTGAGTAGTTTACCTCAGACCTTCGGGTCCATAGTTAGTAGCTAGATGGCTTTCTCTCTCTTTTTGGATCTCAATACAATGTTCTCCCCTCTCTCGTGGAGATCTATTCGATGTAATCTTCTTTTGCGGTGTGTTTGTTGGGACCGATGAATTGTGGGTTTATGATCAAGTTTATCTATGAACAATATTTGAATCTTCTGGATTCTCTTATGTATGATTGGTTATCTTTGCAAGTCTCTTTGAATTATCAGTTTGGTTTGGCCTACTAGATTGATCTTTCTTGCAATGGGAGAAGTGCTTAGCTTTGGGTTCAATCTTGCGGTGTCCTTTCCCAGTGACAGTAGGGGTAGCAAGGCACGTATAGTATTGTTGCCATCGAGGATAACAATATGGTTTTTTTATCATATTGCATGAATTTATCCCTCTACATCATGTCATCTTGCTTAAGGCGTTACTCTGTTCTTATGAACTTAATACTCTAGATGCATGCTGGATAGCGGTCGATGTGTGGAGTAATAGTAGTAGATGCAGGCAGGGGTCGGTCTACTTGTCTCGGACGTGATGCCTATATACATGATCATACCTAGATATTCTCATAACTATGCTCAATTCTGTCAATTGCTCAACAGTAATTTGTTCCCCCACCGTAAAATACTTATGCTCTTGAGAGAAGCCACTAGTGAAACCTATGGCCCCCGGGTCTATCTTCATCATATTAATCTTCCAACACTTAGTTATTTCCGTTGCTTTTTACTTTGCTTTTATTTTACTTTGCATCTTTATCATAAAAATACCAAAAATATTATCCTATCTTATCTATCAGATCTCACTCTCGTAAGTGACCGTGTAGGGATTGACAACCCCTTATCGCGTTGGTTGCGAGGATTTATTTGTTTTGTGTAGGTACGAGGGACTCACGCGTAGCCTCCTACTGGATTGATACCTTGGTTCTCAAAAACTGAGGGAAATACTTACGCTACTTTGCTGCATTACCCTTTCCTCTTCAAGGGAAAACCAACGCAGTGCTCAAGAGGTAGCAAGAAGGATTTCTGGCGCCGTTGCCGGGGAGGTCTACGCAAAAGTCAACATACCAAGTACCCATCACAAACCCTTATCTCCCGCATTACATTATTTGCCATTTGCCTCTCGTTTTCCTCTCCCCCACTTCACCCTTGCCGTTTTATTCGCCCTCTCTTTCCCGTTCGCCTCTTTTTCGCTTGCTTTTTGTCTGCTCATGTGTTGGATTGCTTCTTTGTCACGATGGCTCAAGATAATACCGAATTGTGTGACTTTACCAATACCAACAATAATGATTTCCTTAGCACTCCGATTGCTCCTCTTACCAATACTAAATCTTGTGAAATCAATGCTGCTTTGATGAATCTTGTCATGAAAGATCAATTCGCCGGCCTTCCTAGCGAAGATGCCGCTACTCATCTAAATAGCTCTGTTGATTTGTGTGATATGCAAAAGAAGAAAGATGTTGGTAATGATATTGTTAAATTGAAGCTATTTCCTTTTTCGCTTAGAGATCGTGCTAAAGCTTGGTTGTCATCTTTGCCTAAAAATAGTATTGATTCTTGGTATAAGTGCAAAGATGCTTTTATCTCTAAGTATTTTGCTCCCGCTAAGATCATCTCTCTTAGAAATGATATTATGAATTTTAAGCAACTTGATCATGAACATGTTTCACTAGCTTGGGAGAGGATGAAATTAATGATACGTAATTGCCCTACGCATGGTTTGAATTTGTGGATGATTATACAAAAAATTTATGCCGGATTGAATTTTGCTTCTAGAAATCTTTTAGATTCAGCCGCGGGAGGCACTTTTATGGAAATCACTTTAGGAGAAGCTACTAAACTCCTAGATAATATTATGGTTAATTATTCTCAATGGCACACTGAAAGATCTACTAATAAAAAAGTGCATGCGATAGAAGAAATTAATGTTTTGAGTGGAAAGATGGATGAACTTATGAAATTATTTGCTACTAAGAGTG
The DNA here is from genome assembly GCF_018294505.1 of Triticum aestivum. NCBI lineage: Eukaryota > Viridiplantae > Streptophyta > Magnoliopsida > Poales > Poaceae > Triticum > Triticum aestivum. The sequence continues at coordinate 158,105,882 of NC_057799.1, read as the reverse complement.
TTTCTTCTGATCCTAATGATATGCCCTTGTCTACTTTGATTGAGAATAATAATGAATCTATGGATGTGAATTTCGTTGGTAGGAATAATTTTGGTAACAACGCGTATAGAGGAAACTTTAATCCTAGGCCTTATCCTAGCAATTCCTCTAATAATTATGGTAATTCCTACAACAAATCTTATGGAAATTTTAATAAGATGCCCTCTGAATTTGAGTCTAGTGTTAAGGAATTTATGAATTCGCAAAAGAATTTCAATGCCTTGCTTGAAGAAAAATTGCTTAAAGTTGATGAATTGGCTAGGAAAGTTGATAGAATTTCTCTTGATGTTGATTCCTTGAAACTGAGATCTATTCCTCCTAAGCATGATATCAATGAGCCTCTCAAAGCCATGAGAATTTCCATTGATGAGTGTAAAGAAAGAACCGCTAGGATGCGTGCTAAGAAAGATTGCTTTATAAAAGCATGTTTATAAAAGCGTGCTAAGAAAGATTGCTTCAAATTTCTATGAAAATAAAGATGAAGATCTAAAAGTTATTGATGTGTCCCCTATTAAATCCTTGTTTTGCAATATGAATCTTGATAATGATGGGACTGAATATGATCCACCTTTACCTAGAAGGCATTCCAAAAATTCGGAGTTTTTAGATCTTGATGCTAAAATTGATAAAAGTGGGATTGAAGAGAACAAAACCCTAGATATTAATAAACCCACTGTTTTGGACTTCAAGGAATTTAATTATGATAATTGCTCTTTTATAGATTGTATTTCCTTGTTGCAATCCGTGCTAAATTCTCCTCATGCTTATAGTCAAAATAAAGCTTTTACCAAACATATCGTTGATGCTTTGATGCAATCTTATGAAGAAAAACTTGAGTTGGAAGTTTCTATCCCTAGAAAACTTTATGATGAGTGGGAACCCACTATTAAAATTAAGATTAAAGATCATGAATGCTATGCTTTGTGTGATTTGGGTGCTAGTGTTTCCACGATTCCAAAAACTTTGGGTGATTTGCTAGGTTTCCGTGATTTTGATGATTGCTCTTTAAACTTGCACCTTGCGGATTCCACTATTAAGAAACCTATGGGAGTAATTAATGATTTTCTTATTGTTGCAAATAGGAACTATGTGGCCGTAGATTTTATTGTTCTTGATATAGATTGCAATCCTTCATGTCCTATTATTCTTGGTAGACCTTTCCTTAGAACGATTGGTGCAATTATTGATATGAAGGAAGGGAATATTAGACTCCAATTTCCATTAAAGAAAGGCATGGAACACTTCCCTAGGAAGAAAATAAAACTACCATATGAATCTATTATGAGAGCCACTTATGGATTGCCAACTAAAGATGGCAATACCTAGATCTATCCTTGCTTTTATGCCTAGCTAGGGGCGTTAAACGATAGCGCTTGTTGGGAGGCAACCCAATTTTATTTTTAGTTTTTTGCTTTTTGCTTCTGTTTAGGAATAAATTTTTGATGTAGCCTCTGGTTAGATGTGTTTTTATTTTTTAATTAGTGTTTGTGCCAAGTTAAACCTATAGGATCTTCTTGGATGATAGTTATTTGATCTTGCTGTAATTTCCAGAAACTTTCTGTTCACGAAAACAATTGTTAAAAATCACCAGAACGTGATAAAATATTGATTCCAATTTCTTCTGATCAATAAACAAATTTTCTAGGTCTTCCTATTTTGGATGATTTTTTGGAGTTACAGAAGTTTGCGTTAGTTACAGATTACTACAGACTGTTCTGTTTTTGACAGATTCTGTTTTTCGTGTGTTGTTTGCTTATTTTGATGAATCTATGGCTAGTAAAATAGTTTATAAACCATAGATAAGTTGCAATACAGTAGGTTTAACACCAATATAAATAAAGAAGGAGTTCATTACAGTACCATGAAGTGGTCTTTTGTTTTCTTTCGCTAACGGAGCTCACGAGATTTTCTGCTAAGTTTTGTGTTGTGAAGTTTTCAAGTTTTGGGTGAAAGATTTGATGGATTATGGAACAAGGAGTGGCAAGAGCCTAAGCTTGTGGATGCCCATGGCACCCCCAAGATAACCTAAGGACACCAAAAATCCAAAGCTTGGGGATGCCCCGGAAGGCATCCCCTCTTTCGTCTACTTCCATTGGTACCTTTACTTGGAGCTATATTTTTATTCACCACATGATATGTGTTTTGCTTGGAGCGTCTTGTATGATTTGAGTCTTTGTTTTTAATTTACCACAATCATCCTTTCTGTACACACCTTTTGAGAGAGACACACATGATTCGGAAATTATTAGAATACTCTATGTGCTTCACTTATATCTTTTGAGTTATATAGTTTTTGCTATAGTACTTCACTTATATCTTTTAGAGCACGGTGGTGGATTTGTTTTATAGAAACTATTGATCTCTCATTCTTCACTTAGATTATTTTGAGAGTCTTAAATAGCATGGTAATTTGCTTAATTAATCCTAATATGCTAGGTATTCAAGATCAGTAAAAACTCTCTTATGAGTGTTTTGAATACTAAGAGAAGTTTGATGCTTGATGATTGTTTTGAGACATGGAGGTAGTGATATTAAAGTCGTGCTAGTTGAGTAGTTGTGAATTTGAGAAATACTTGTGTTGAAGTTTGCAAGTCCCGTAGCATGCACGTATGGTAAACGTTATGTAACAAATTTGAAACATGAGGTGTTCTTTGATTGTCTTCCTTAAGAGTGGCGGTCGGGGACGAGCGATGGTCTTTTCCTACCAATCTATCCCCCTAGGAGCATGTGCGTAGTGCTTGGTTTTTGATGACTTGTAGATTTTTGCAATAAGTATGTGAGTTCTTTATGACTAATGTTGAGTCCATGGATTATACGCACTCTCACCTTTCCACCATTGCTAGCCTCTTCGGTACTGTGCATTGCCCTTTCTCACATTGAGAGTTGGTGCAAACTTCGCCGGTGCATCCAAACCCCGTGATATGATACGCTCTTTCACACATAAACCTCCTTATATCTTCCTCAAAACAGCCACCATACCTACCTATTATGGCATTTCCATAGCCATTCCGAGATATATTGGCATGCAACTTTCCACCATCCAGGTTATCATGACACGTTCATCATTGTCATATTGCTTTACATGATCATGTAGTTGACATAGTATTCGTGGCAAAGCCACCGTTCGTAATTCTTTCATACATGTCACTCTTGGTTCATTGCATATCCCGGCACACCACCGGAGGTATTCATATAGAGTCATACCTTGTTCAAGTATCGAGTTGTAATCATTGAGTTGTAAATAAATAGAAGTGTGATGATCATCATTTTCTAGAGCATTGTCCCAAGTGAGGAATAAAAGAAAAGAGAAAGGCCATAAGAAAAGAGAAGGCCCAAAAAAATGAGAGTAAAAGAGAGAAGGGATAATGTTACTATCCTTTTACCACACTTGTGCTTCAAAGTAGCGCCATAATCTTCATGATAGAGAGTCTCTTGTTTTGTCACTTTCATATACTAGTGGGAATTTTTCATTATAGAACTTGGCTTGTATATTCCAACAATGGGCCTCCTCAAGTGCCCTAGGTCTTCGTGAGCAAGCAAGTTGGATGCACACCCACTTAGTTTCTTTTGTTGAGCTTTCATATATTTATAGCTCTAGTGCATCCGTTGCATGGCAATCCCTACTCCTTGCATTAACATCAATCGATGGGCATCTCCATAGCTCATTGATTAGCCTCGTTGATGTGAGACTTTCTCCTTTTTTGTCTTCTCCACATAACCCCCATCATCATATTCTATTCCAACCATAGTGCTATGTCCATGGCTCGCGCTCATGTATTGCGTGAAGGTTGAAAAAGTTTGAGATTACTAAAGTATGAAACAATTGCTTGGCTTGTCATCGGGGTTGTGCATGATGAGAGCATTCTTCTGTGACGAAGATGGAGCATGACTAAACTATATGATTTTGTAGGGATGAACTTTCTTTGGCCATGTTATTTTGAGAGGACATAATTGCTTAGTTAGTATGCTTGAAGTATTATTATTTTTATGTCAATATGAACTTTTATCTTGAATCTTTCGGATCTGAATATTCATACCACAATTAATAAGAATTACATTGAAATTATGCCAAGTAGCACTATGCATCAAAAATTCTGTTTTTATCATTTACCTACTCGAGGACGAGCAGGAATTAAGCTTGGGGATGCTTGATATGTCTCCAATGTATCTATAATTTTTGATTGCTCCATGCTATATTATCTTCTGTTTTGGACATTATTGGGCTTTATTATTCACTTTTATATTATTTTTGGGACTAACCTATTAACCGGAGGCCCAACTCAGAATTGTTGTTTTTTGCCTATTTCAGAGTTTCGCAGAAATAGAATATCAAACGGAGTCCAAACGGAATGAAACCTTCGGGAACGTGATTTTCGGAACGAACATGATCCAGGAGACTTGGACCCTACATCAAGAAACAAAGCAGGAAGCCACGAGGTAGGGGGCGCGCCCTCCACCCTCGTGGGCCCCACGTTGCTCCACCGACGTACTCCTTCCTCCTATATATACCTACGTACCCCCAAACGATCAAATACGGAGCCAAAAACCTAATTCCACCGCCGCAACCTTGTGTACCCCCGAGATCCCATCTTGGGGCCTATTCCGGAGCTCCGCCGGAGGGTCATCCATCACGGAGGGCTTCTACATCAACACCATAGCCTCTCCGATGAAGTGTGAGTAGTTTACCTCAGACCTTCGGGTCCATAGTTAGTAGCTAGATGGCTTTCTCTCTCTTTTTGGATCTCAATACAATGTTCTCCCCCTCTCTCGTGGAGATCTATTCGATGTAATCTTCTTTTGCGGTGTGTTTGTTGAGACCGATGAATTGTGGGTTTATGATCAAGTTTATCTATGAACAATATTTGAATCTTCTGAATTCTTTTATGTATGATTGGTTATCTTTGCAAGTCTCTTCGAATTATCAGTTTGGTTTGGCCTACTAGATTGATCTTTCTTGCAATGGGAGAAGTGCTTAGCTTTGGGTTCAATCTTGCGGTGTCCTTTCCCGGTGACAGTAGGGGCAGCAAGGCACGTATAGTATTGTTGCCATCGAGGATAACAAGATGGGTTTTTATCATATTGCATGAATTTATCCCTCTACATCATGTCATCTTGCTTAAGGCGTTACTCTGTTCTTATGAACTTAATACTCTAGATGCATGCTGGATAGCGGTCGATGTGTGGAGTAATAGTAGTAGATGCAGGCAGGAGTCGGTCTACTTGTCTCGGACGTGATGCCTATATACATGATCATACCTAGATATTCTCATAACTATGCTCAATTCTGTCAATTGCTCAACAGTAATTTGTTCACCCACTGTAAAATACTTATGCTCTTGAGAGAAGCCACTAGTGAAACCTATGGCCCCCGGGTCTATCTTCATCATATTAATCTTCCAACACTTAGTTATTTCGTTGCTTTTTACTTTGCTTTTATTTTACTTTGCACCTTTATCATAAAAATACCAAAAATATTATCCTATCTTATCTATCAGATCTCACTCTCGTAAGTGACCGTGTAGGGATTGGCAACCCCTTATCGCGTTGGTTGCGAGGATTTATTTGTTTTGTGTAGGTACGAGGGACTCGCGCGTAGCCTCCTACTGGATTGATACCTTGGTTCTAAAAAACTGAGGGAAATACTTACGCTACTTTGCTGCATCACCCTTTCCTCTTCAATGGAAAACCAACGCAGTGCTCAAGAGGTAGCAGCCTCCTCCCTCTCCCTCCTTTATAAACGTGGGCAAGGCACCCCTTGGAGACACACCAATTGTTCCAAGCCGTGTGCGGCGTCTCCCTCCACGGTTTACTCCTCCGGTCATATTCATGTAGTGCTTAGGCGAAGCCCTGCGCGGATCACATCACCATCACCGTCGCCACACCATCGTGCTGATGAAACTCTCCCTCGACCCTCTGCTGGATCAAGAGTTCGAGGGACGTCATCGAGCTGAACGTGTGCTGAACTCAGAGGTGTCGTACGTTTGGTACTTGATTGGTTGGATCGCGAAGACGTTCGACTACATCAACCGCGTTAACCTAACGCTTCCGCTTTCGGTCTACGAGGGTACATGGACACACTCTCGCCCTCTCGTTGCTATGCATCTCCTAGATAGATCTTGCGTGATCGTAGGAATTTTTTTGAAATTGCATGCTACGTTCCCCAAAAGTGGTATCAGAGCCACGTCTATGCGTAGATGACATGCACGAGTAGAACACAAAGAGTTGTGGGCGATAATAGTCATACTGCTTACCACCAACGTCTTATTTTTATTCGGCGGTATTTTTGGATGAAGGGGCCCGAACCAACCTTACATGACCACGTTCATGGGACCGGTTCCACCGACAGACATGCAACTTGTTTTGCATAAAGGTGGCTGGCGGGTGTCTGTTTGTCCCACTTTAGTTGAATCGAATTTGACTCCGGCCGGTCCTTGTTGAAGGTTAAAACAACACACTTGACGAAAAATCATTGTGGTTTTGATGTGTAGGTAAGAACGGTTCTTACTAGAAGCCCGTAGCAGCCACGTAAAACTTGCAACAACAAAGTAGAGGACGTCTAACTTGTTTTTGCAGGGCACGCTGTGATGTGATATGGTCAAGACATGATGTGATATAAGTTATTATATGAGATGATCATGTTTTGTAAAAGTTATCGGCAACTGGCAGGAGCATTATGGTTGTCGCTTTATTGTATGAAATGCAATCGCCATGTAATTGCTTTACCTTATCACTATGCGGTAGCGATAGTTGTAGAAGCAATAGTTGGTGAGACGACAACGACGCTATGATGGAGATCATGACGGTGCTTTGGAGATGGAGATCAAAGGCACAAGATGATGATGGCCATATCATGTCACATATTTTGATGGCATGTGATGTTTATCTTTTATGCATCTTATTTTGCTTAGTACAGCGGTAGCATTATAAGTTTATCTCTCACTAAATTTCAAGGTATAAGTGTTCTCCCTGAGTATGCACTGTTGCTACAGTTCGTCGTGCCGAGACACCACGTGATGATTGGGTGTGATAAGCTCTATGTTCACATACAATGGGTGTAAGACAGTTTTGCACGTGCAGAATACTCAGGTTAAACTTGACGAGCCTAGCATGTACAGGTATGGCCTCAGAACACTGAGACCGAATGGTCGAACGTGAATCATATAGTAGATATGATCAACATAGAGATGTTCACCATTGAAAACTACTCCATCTCACGTGATGATCGGACATGGTTTAGTTGATATGGATCACGTGATCATTTAGATGACTAGAGGGATGTCTATCTAAGTGGGATTTCTTAAGTAATTTTATTAATTGAACTTAAATTTATCATGAACTTAGTCCTGAAAGTTTTTGCATATCTATGTTGTTGTAGACCAATGGCCCGTGCTACCGTTCCCTTGAATTTTAATGCGTTCCTAGAGAAAGCTGAGTTGAAAGATGATGGTAGCAACTACATGGGTTGGGTCCATAACTTGAGGATTATCCTCATTGCTGCACAGAAGAATTACGTCCTTGAAACACCGCTGGGTGCAAGGCCTGCTACAGGAGCAACTCCGGACGTGATGAACGTCTGGCAAGATAAATCTGATGACTACTCGATAGTTCAGTGTGTCATGCTTTACGGCTTAGAATCGGGACTTCAAAGACGTTTTGAACGTCATGGAGCATATGAGATGTTCCAAGAGTTGAAGTTAATATGCCCGAGTTGAGAGATATGAAGTCTCCAACAAGTTCTAGAGCTACAAAATAGAGGAGAACAGTTCCGTCAGTGAACACATACTCAGAATGTCTGGGTACCATAACCACTTGACTCAGTTGGGAGTTAATCTTCCTGATGATAGTGTCATTGAAAGAGTTCTTCAATCACTGCCAACAAGCTATAAAGGCTTCGTGATGAACTATAATATGCAAGGGATGAACAAGACAATTCCCGAGCTCTTTGCGATGCTTAAGGCTGCGGAGGTAGAAATAAAGAAGGAGCATCAAGTGTTGATGGTTAGCAAGACCACTAGTTTCAAGAAAAAGGGCAAAGGTAAGAAGGGCAACTTCGTGAAGAATAGCAAGCAAGTTGCTGCTCCCGGGAAGAAGCCCAAGTATGGACCTAAGCCTGAAACTGAGTGCTTCTCACTACAAAAAAATACACTTCCGTGATGATACGTGTTTGTCATAGTAGGTCACGTTTTCTGTCATGCATTTACATCCATGACGATTTTATGACAGAATCAAGATAGTGCTACCTCTTGAGCTTGCGTTGGTTTTTCCCTTGAAGAGGAAAGCGTGATGCAGCAAAGTAGCGTAAGTATTTCCCTCAGTTTTTGAGAACCAAGGTATCAATCCAGTAGGAGACTACACACAAGTCGCCTCGTACCTACACAAACAAATAAGAACCTTGCAACCAACGCGATAAAGGGGTTGTCAATCCCTTCACGGTCACTTGCAAAAGTGAGATCTGATAGAGATAATAAGACAAATATTTTTGGTACTTTTATGATATAGATTGAAAGTAAAGATCGCAAAGTAAAAAAAGATTGGAAACTTATATAATGGAAAATAGACCTGGGGGCCATAGGTTTCACTAGTGGCTTCTCTCAAGATAGCATAAGTATTACGGTGGGTGAACAAATTACTGTCGAGCAATTGATAGAAAAGTGCATAGTTATGAGAATGTCTAGGCATGATCATGTATATAGGCATCACGTCCGCTACAAGTAGACCGAAACGATTCTGCATCTACTACTATTACTCCACACATCGACCGCTATCCAGCATGCATCTAGAGTATTAAGTTCATAAGAATAGAGTAACACATTAGGCAAGATGACATGATGTAGAGGGATAAACTCAAGCAATATGATATAAACCCCATCTTTTTATCCTCGATGGCAACAATACAATACGTGCCTTGCTGCCCCTGCTGTCACTGGGAAAGGACACCGCAAGATTGAACCCAAAGCTAAGCACATCTCCCATTGCAAGAAAGATCAATCTAGTAGGCCAAACCAAACTGATAATTCAAAGAGACTTGCAAAGATAACAAATCATACATAAAAGAATTCAGAGAAGATTCAAATATTGTTCATAGATAATCTTGATCATAAACCCACAATTCATCGGATCTCGAAAAACAGACCACAAAAAGAATTACATCAAATAGATCTCCAAGAGAATCAAGGAGAACTTTGTATTGATATCCAAAGAGAGAGAAGAAGCCATCTAGCTAATAACTATGGACCCGAAGGTCTGTGGTAAACTACTCACACATCATCGAAGAGGCTGTGGTGTTGATGTAGAAGCCCTCCATGATCGATTCCCCCTCTGGCGGAGCGCCGAAAAAGGCCCCAAGATGGGATCTCACGGGTACAGAAGGTTGCGGCGGTGGAAATAGGGTTTCGTGGTGCTCCTGGATGTTTTCGGGGTATATGGATATATATAGGAGGAAGAAGTAGGTCGGTGGAGCTGCGAGGGGCCCACGAGGGTGGGGGCGCGCCCAGGGGGCAGGTGCGCCTCCCTGCCTCGTGGCCTCCTTGCTTCTTTCTTGACGTCCACTCCAAGTCTCCTGGATCACGTTTGTCGGGTGGTAGGTGCGACATATGCCAACGGGTGGCTTATCATTGTGGGAGCCAGTAAGACATCGCCGGTGCCTGGAAACGGGATAAGGCGAAGACATGCACGCCGGCGAATCTTACCCAGGTCCGGGGCTCTCCGTGGAGATAACACCCCTAATCCTGCTCTGCGGGGTCTCCGCATGATCACTAGATCAATACAAGTAGCTACAAGAGGCTCCTTGAGCTGTCTGGCTAGAGGAAGAAGAAGGGCAAGGCTAGCTCTCCTTTTCTCTCTATGTGGTGTCCAAAACACTAAGAGATCAACCCTTTGCATGGGTGCCCTGGGGGTTTATATAGGCCTACCCCCAGGGGTACAATGGTAATCCGGCTGGACAAGTAGACCGAAACGATTCTGCATCTACTACTATTACTCCACACATCGACCGCTATCCAGCATGCATCTAGAGTATTAAGTTCATAAGAACAGAGTAACGCATTAGGCAAGATGACATGATGTAGAGGGATAAACTCAAGAAATATGATATAAACCCCATCTTTTTATCCTCGATGGCAACAATACACGTGCCTTGCTGCCCCTACTGTCACTGGGAAAGGACACCGCAAGATTGAACCCAAAGCTAAGCACATCTCCCATTGCAAGAAAGATCAATCTAGTAGGCCAAACCAAACTGATAATTCAAAGAGACTTGCAAAGATAACAAATCATACATAAAAGAATTCAGAGAAGATTCAAATATTGTTCATAGATAATCTTGATCATAAACCCACAATTCATGGGATCTCGAAAAACAGACCACAAAAAGAATTACATCAAATAGATCTCCAAGATAATCAAGGAGAACTTTGTATTGATATCCAAAGAGAGAGAAGAAGCCATCTAGCTAATAACTATGGACCCGAAGGTCTGTGGTAAACTACTCACACATCATCGAAGAGGCTGTGGTGTTGATGTAGAAGCCCTCCATGATCGATTCCCCCTCTGGCGGAGCGCCGAAAAAGGCCCCAAGATGGGATCTCACGGGTACAGAAGGTTGTGGCGGTGGAAATAGGGTTTCGTGGTGCTCCTGGATGTTTTCGGGGTATATGGATATATATAGGAGGAAGAAGTAGGTCGGTGGAGCTGCGAGGGGCCCACGAGGGTGGGGGCGCGCCCAGGGGGCAGGTGCGCCTCCCTGCCTCGTGGCCTCCTTGCTTCTTTCTTGACGTCCACTCCAAGTCTCCTGGATTACGTTTGTCGGGTGGTAGGTGCGACATATGCCAACGGGTGGCTTATCATTGTGGGAGCCAGTAAGACATCGCCGGTGCCTGGAAACGGCATAAGGCGAAGACATGCACGCCGGCGAATCTTACCGAGGTCCGGGGCTCTCCGTGGAGATAACACCCCTAATCCTGCTCTGCGGGGTCTCCGCATGATCACTAGATCAATACAAGTAGCTACAAGAGGCTCCTTGAGCTGTCTGGCTAGAGGAAGAAGAAGGGTAAGGCTAGCTCTCCTTTTCTCTCTATGTGGTGTCCAAAACACTAAGAGATCAACCCTTTGCATGGGTGCCCTGGGGGTTTATATAGGCCTACCCCCAGGGGTACAATGGTAATCCGGCTGGACGCGGGTCCTAGCCGTCAGTGTCTGCATTCGCCGGCTTCTCCGCCGACCGCTGGGGCCCGCCGACTGGCGGGTCCCGCCGGCTGCCAGCCTCATGGCCGACAGGCCGGCCCCACCGCCTGGGGGTCTTGTCGGTGGCTGGTTACTGTAGCCTCGCCTCTGATGATGAGGGCTCTGTCGAGGTAATCATGGCCACAGTGCCGCCGCCTTGCGGGCTTTCACTATAGCCTTACCTCGTCTTGTCTCCTTAATGATGCACATACTTCGAGGGAGGGAGGTAGCCGGCTATTGGGAGTCGGCTACGCCCCAGGCCGACTGGGGGAGGCTTGGCCGCCTTCGAGCGTCTCTCTGGCTGAAGGGGCCCGCCGCCTGCGGGCCGTACTGGCGCCTGTCGTGGGTGGCGTCATGGTCAACATGGCAACAGTGCCGCGCTGGACGGGGGATGGCCGACCCGTACGGCGCACTGTGGCCACGCGTGCTCGGGATTCGGGGGGTCGCAGGCTGTACTGTAGCCACGTCCCGTCTCGTCACCGTTATGAGGAGCAGCCCTTGAGGGTGCAGTCTTGGCCGGCTTCTGGGAGTCGGCCTTCTTCGTGGCCGGCTTCTGGGAGTCGGTCTTCTTCGTGGCCGGCTTCTGGGAGTCGGTCCTCTTGGGGCCGGCTTCCTGGAGTCGGCCTTCTTGTGGTTCTCTTCGGGAAGGTTTTTGAGGCCGGGTCACCTTCCGGTAGTCGGCCTGGGAGATAGCCGGCCAGGGGAAGGCGGCCCTGTGTTTTGGGTGCTTGAAGGCTCGACCGGCCTGATAATTTTTTGAAGAGCCAGGGGGAGTCGGTTAGGCTACCCGTGGCCATTTACTCCGACAGTAGTCCCCGAAGCTGGTTGGGCTTCCAGGCTGAGAGGAGGAAGAAAAGCTCAATCAGCTTCCTATCTTGAAGAGCCAGCAGCTAGGAGCCGGCTTTGGTTAGGTGCGCCGTCTTGGTGAGGTTTTGAAGTCTGAAGGCGGGAGCCAGCTGGCTGGCGCGCGCCGGGTTGCGGGCCGGCCGCTTGCCGCCCACGCGCCACGTGGTATCCTCCGGCTGAAAAAGCCTGCCAGCCCACGCGCGTGACAGGACGCCGCCGTAGGCCGGGGCCCACCACTCCCACGCCTAGGCCCAGGCGTGGATTTTCTATGGCCCAAAGCGGGCCGCTCGCCTTCCAACGGCAGTTTCTGCACGCCGTTAGGGCGCAACAATTGCGGGATGTGGGGGAGTGGGCGCAGTTAATCCCACGTTCCCCCCCACGCCTCGCCTCCTCGGCTTCGCCGCACGAGGCTATAAGTAGGGGGGGAGGGGGAGGGGCAGACGCTCGCACGCTCACCCTCGGTCCGCCATCTTCTTCTTCCTTCTCTCCATCGCAGCAGCCTCTCGCCGCCGCGCCGTCCCACTAGTCTTCACACTACCTCGCAGCTTCGCCGCCGTGGGGCCGTGCTTTCACCATCGCCGCGCCCTTTCTCGTCAGCTTCTTGCCGTCATGCAGCACGGCGGAGACTGGGATGGCTCCAACGTCCACGCGGACCACATCGACTTCCTCCGCAAGATGCGGCGGTTGCCCGGCGAGGACCAGGTGCGGGTCCGTCTCGCGCCGAAGAAGGAGATCACGCCGGAGCCGGAGGAAGGCGAGCGGGTAATCTTCCGCTCGCATTTCCTGCGCGGCCTTGGCCTGCCCGCCAGCGCCTTCTTACGCTCCTTCCTTGAATTCTACCAGCTCCAGCCGCACCACCTCACTCCAAACATGGTGGTGCTGCTGTCCGCCTTCGTCACTCTGTGCGAGGGCTTTCTTGGCGTTCTTCCCACCCTCGAGCTCTGGGGGGAATTCTTCCAATCCAAGCTCGGCACCCGCATGCAGGGCGTGCCGGCTTAAAGCAGCGCCTTCATCGCGATGCGGAGGCCGGTAGCCGACAACCCCTTCCCTGCCATCACGCTGATCTAGTCGGTGAAGCTCTGGCAGAAATCATACTTCTACGTGAAGAACGTCGCCCTGCAAGGCGACTGCGTCAACTTGCCGGCTTACGTAGCTGGCCCACCGGCTGGGAGGCGGCCCCAGTGGTCCTATCGGGCCAGGACGCTGTCGCCGGCTAGAGCCGCCGTTGCCCGACTCCGGGTAATGATCTAGTCGGAGGGCCTGACCGGGCCCGACCTGCTGGCCGCCTTCGTGGTGCGCCGGGTGCTCCCGCTTCAAGGCCGACCTCACATGATCTATCAAATGAGCGGCCAACTCGATCCAAGTCGGATGTGCACCAAGGAGATGCCTCATGACGAGGTAGCTCACATGGTGAACTATCTCGTGAACTGCAAGCTCTCCGAGGAGTGGCAGTTTGGCAAGGAGCCGTACTCCCATGCCAATCCCCCGCCTATGGTATGCTTTCTTTATCTTCTCTTCTTTAGTTTTGTCACCAAGTTTTTCTTGGCCGACTCTGACTAGTCGGTTTGTCTTGGCAGAACCCTCTCCTTCGACCGGCGGCCGGGTCAGCGGGGGCGGATCGCTAATTTTCCCCGATCGGGCGGCGCATGACTTGGAGGATCCCAACTTGGGGGCGGCCGCTATGGACGACAACACCGAGGCAGGAGGCGGCGAAGCAGGCGGCTCCGGGCTTGGGGCCAGCTTCGACGACTGGCCGGATGACGACGAGGCAGAAATCGTCCTGCGCCGCCAGCCGGCGTCCGACCATGGCGCGGGTTCATCCGCCGTGCCGCCTGTTCGAGGCGGCGCGCAGAAGCGTCGGGCCGCGTCGGGCTTGTTCGGCAGTCGGCCGAAGAAGCCCAAGAGCGGGGCGGCGGCGACCAGGCGGGAAGAGGCGGCCGCGAAGGCGGCCCGCTTCCGCAAAGTGGTGAAGCAGCCGCAAAAGCTTTCAACGTAAGTGTCAATCTTCTTGCGTATTCCTTCTTTTTTGTCGATATTCTTCTTCTAAGTTCTTGTCCTGACTCATCAAACAGGGCTCCGCTCTCTCTTGAGCGGACCGCTGCCGCCTCCGTGGTTGGGTCGACGGGAGGATCCGGGAGCACCCGCCGCATGGACCCCCGCGCCGAGCTTCAAGCGGCGACGGAGCGGAACGCGCGGGAGGAGCGGGAGGCGGAGGAGCTGAGGGCGGCCGCTGCCAAGGCGGCGCAGGAGGTGGCGGAGGAGTCGGCGAAGGCACAAGCCGACGAGGCGGCCAAGGCTCAGGCGGAGGCTGCAGCCGCCGCGACCGGGGCCTTGTTCGTCGTCCCCCTGCGCGCTGTGGCGCCCGAGATCCCAGAGCCCCCGCCGGAGGAAGCCGGTGGCGACCTGCCGGGGGTGGAGAGGGAGGAGGACGACGTCGTCGTCCAGGAGAGGGAGGCAGCACCGCCGTCGCCGACTGGGGCGGACCAAGGCAGCCGGCCTAATGCGCCGCCCGCGCAACCGGCTGGAGGCGAGCCGACTGCGAGGACGGACCTGGCGGTCTGGTTGCCATCGCGCCAGCGCGCGGGGAAGGCGGCTTCGGCGCCGGACCCGCAGAAGGCCGCAGGCTCTAGCTCATCGGCCCAGGATTTGGAGACGGCCAGCGCCAGCTCGGGGTGGACGCCGGGTGGTGGGACGGCCGTGGTGAACATGGCGGCGCAGGAAGTCCGGAACCGGCTGCAGTCCCAGGCCGCCGTGTTGAGGCAATACAATCAAGAGTTCCTCGTGACACAGATGGCCATTCGGGTGAGTCTTCCAGCTTTTTCTGTTTCTTGATCTTGATTTCTTCCGTGGGGGCGCGTCAGCGCACCCACTGGGTGTAGTCCCCGAGTTCCGAGTCGGCTGCTGAGTAGGCGGCTTGGAACTTCTTGGTAGACTTCGTTTGCTAGCTTGTTTCTTATTCGCTTCTCTGTCCGACTTGCAGGACTACTATAACCTCCGCGCGGCTGCCTTCAACTCCCAGGCTCGGGAGCTGACCCAGAAGACCGCTGATCTAACTGAGAGCCGGGGTAAGTGCTTCCTTTTTTATCTCACGTGGGGGCGCGTCAGCGCACCCACTGGGTGTAGTCCCCGAGATTTGGGCCGACTGCTGAGCAGTCGGGCCGGATCTTTTCTGGCGACTTTTTTCTTATTGCTTTTTTCTTCTTTGCCATATCTACAGCGGCCAATGCCAAACTGAGGGAGCAGCTGGGTGGGACCCAGGACGCCCTTCGCGCCAAGGAAGCCGAGTTCGACGCCTTGGCTCAGGAGCGTGACCGCCTGGTCAAGAAGCTAGCCGACCAGGAGGAGAGCCACAAGGCGGCCCTGAAGGCGGTGCAGGACAGTGATGCTGCCCTTCAAGCCGAGTACGAGACTGAGGCGGTGAGCTGGGCTGAGGCGAGGCAGTCGTTGATCAACGGCTATGGCCAGATCGAAGACTTGGTTGACGGTAGGCCGCCTTCTTCTTCGTTCCTTGCTTGCCGCTTGCCATTTGGTTCATTCTCTAACTTTGTATTTTTCTCTTCCTTTCTTGCTTGTGCAGAGTACTTCCCTGGTTACTCTACTGCCGCCAACCAGGTCATCGAGGCCCATCGCGAGGCGCAAAGGCAGGCTGGTGCTAAGATCGCACCGAATGCTCGTCGGTCGCTTGAGGAACAGCTCCTGGCGATCCAAGCCCGCCTCCAGCCGGCTCACCGCATGCTCCGCCGGCTTCAGCGTGTTGGGGCGCAAGTGCTGGCCGCTCTTTGGCCCAGCGAGGTGATTCCCCGTACCCCAGTCGGACTGCCGACTGGCTAGAGGTAGCGGTTGGCCGCTTCGAGGCCTGGAAGGCTTCTGCAGCTCGGTCAGGCGCCAGGCGGACGCTGGAGTTCGTCAAAGCCTGGTATCCTGAGCTGAGCTTGGACCAGCTGGCCACCTGGCGGCAGGAGGCCGACACGGAGCTGGAGCCGGCGCAGCCGGCTATCATCCAGCATGCCTCGGCGATCGCCGACTACACCGACACCAGCGCCTTTGCTCCTGAGATGGATGATAACGGCGTTGCTCAGCCGGAGGAGTGGTTCGGGCTAAACCCAGCAGATGGTGAGGACTCGGCGGAGGAGATCGACTCCAGCGACGAGGGCGAGGAGGAGGAGGATGATGGTGAAGACGCCATGCCAGACGGTGGAGCAACCGGTTAGCCTCAACTTGATCGTGCCTCCAGCAACGAGGCGCGTGCAAGCGCGCCGCCTGCAGCTGGAGATGATCAAGCCGAGACTCGCCAGCCGGCCACTCCTCCAGCCGGCACTGCCGTCTCCACCGACCAGCCCGACTCGCCTGTTGCGCCCTTAGCCTGATCTGCTGCCTTTACTTTCCTGTTTTGTTACTCTTTGAACAATATTTTGTTAAATTTGCGCAGTTCCACCCACTGGGGGTGTGTTCAAACTATGTTGAACGTCGGCCTGTCGAAGGCCTTTTGTGTAAATATAATCATGGATGTGTTTGGCTTCCCATTGTTCTTGCTTTTCATCCTTTGGCTGTTTCCTTTGCCGCCCTCCCTTGGTCGCCGCCTTCCCAGCCGGACAGCTGCTCTGCAGTCTGTGGCTGGAGAAGTGCTTGGCCGGTTGGGAGGGCAAGTACTCTAGCTTTCTTGGATTGTAGCAAAGTGAATGGGAAGCTGGCCAGCCGGCTGTTCTGACAGCCGGTAGGCGTGGTGGGAGGCCGGCTTGTGTTATATAGGTTCGTTAGTCCTTAGCCGTTTATCGTGTGGGCATCCTTTCCTGCCTTTGGCTCTTGCCAGTCGGATAGTCGGTTCTTCGAGCTGCGACTTTCAACAAGAGAGGGCTCGGGTGCCGGCACACTACTTGTCTGACTGCAGGTAGAACTTTAATATAAATCAAGGCGGCAAGTCCCCGGGCCGACTGGTCGAACCCGGTGCCGGACAGAAAATCAAATGTAATAGTACATTCATAGGTATGACACTCGTCATTCATAGATAAAAGAGGGTAGTCCCCGAGTGCGCCTCGGGGGGCCCGTTGTCTTGTACTTAATACAAAAGGTAGCATGGTACATACTGCTTTTAATTGTAAAATCTTCTCAGGAGATTGGCGTTCCATGGTCGTTCCGACTCCTTGCCGGAATCATCCCTCTTGCGTGCCTTCGGCTTCTGTGCGTCGATCAGGTAGTAGGAGTCGTTGCCTAGGGCCTTGCTGATGACGAAGGGGCCTTCCCAAGGGGCCGAGAGCTTGTGCTGGCCGGCTGTTCGCTGGATCAGCCGGAGCACAAGATCGCCTTCTTGGAAGGATCTTGGCTTGACCTTCCGGTTGTGGTAACGGCGCAAACCCTGCTGGTAGATGGCGGACCGGCTGAGTGCTAACAGCCGGCCCTCTTCCAGCAGGTCGACGCCGTCTTCTCGCGCTTCCTTGGCCTCCGCCTCCGTGTACATGGTGACCCGAGGCGAGTCGAACTCGATGTCAGTTGGGATGACAGCCTCGGCACCATATACAAGGAAGAAAGGAGTGAAGCCGGTTGACTTGTTCGGGGTAGTACGCAGACTCCAGAGGACAGCCGGCAGCTCATCGAGCCAGTAGCCGGCCGAACGCTCCAGTGGTACGACCAGTCGGGGCTTGATGCCGGAGAGGATGAGGCCGTTTGCTCGCTTGACTTGGCCGCTTGACTGCGGGTGGGCAACGGACGCTAAGTCTAGTCGGATGCCCAGTGTCGCGCAGAAATGTGCCAGTGCTCCCTTGGCAAAATTCGTGCCGTTGTCGGTGATGATGCTGTGTGGTATGCCATACCGGGTGGTGATATCTGCGATGAATGTCACGGCAGTCGGCCCGTTCAGCTTCTTGATTGGCTTTGCTTCAATCCACTTGGTGAATTTGTCCACAGCGACAAGCAGATGTGTCATGCCACCGCGCGCCATCTTGAATGGGCCCACCATGTCCAGCCCCCAGACGACAAAAGGCCAGGTGAGGGGGATGGTCTTGAGTGCAGAAGCCGGCAGGTGTTGCTTGGAGCTGAAGACTTGGCACCCTTTGCAGCATTTGACTAATTCCTTGGCGTCTTCCAAAGCAGTCGGCCAGAAGAAACCATGGCGGAAAGCTTTAGCGACAAGTGATCTTGAGGCTGCGTGGTGGCCGCGTTTGCCTTGGTGGATGTCCTTGAGGATTGCTATGCCCTTCTCTGGATCGATGCAGCGCTGGAAGACTCCAGTGATGCTACGCTTAACAAGTTCTCTGTCTATTATTGTGTATGCTCCGGCTCGACGTTGAACTTGTCTTGCCGAGATCTCATCAGTTGGCAGCTCTCTGTTTACTAGGAAGTTGAGGATGGGTTGGGCCCATGATGGAGCTGCGACTTCTTCTATCGCCAATACGGCTACTGCAACCAGGGTGGGTGGGTTGGGTGCTGAAGAGTTGGAGTCGGCTACCGCCTGTTGTGTCGTTGCAGTCCCCGAGCCGACTGCTGCAGTCCCCGGGCCGAGTTCTGAAGTCCCCGAGCCGGGTGCGACTACGGCAGTCCCCGGGCCGCCTGTCGAAGTCCCCGAGCCGCCTGCTGGGTTCCCCAAGTCGGATCCGACTGCATCAAGGGCAGGCGGTATGAATATGGAGTCTGATTCTGGAGACGGCTTGACAGACGGTTTGAGGAGGTGTTGAAGAGAGACGTCGGCTGGTATAGCTTGCCGGGTGGAGCCAATCCGTGCCAGGGCATCTGCTTGCTCGTTGTCGGCCCATGGCACGTGGAGGAACTCGCATCCTTCAAAGTATCCGCTGATTTGCTGAACGAGGAATCAGTAGCTCGCCATGTTTGCGTCCTTGGCGTCCCAGTCGCCGGATGATTGCTGGACTACTAGATCCGAGTCGCCATAGCACAGGATTCGGCGTATGCCGAGCTCTTTGGCTAGCCGGAGCCCGTGTATGAGCGCCCGTACTCGGCCACATTGTTGGAGGCAGCAAAATGAATTTGCAGTGTGTATCTGAGTTTGTCGCCCTTGGGAGAGGTGAGGACGATGCCGGCTCCCAAGCCGGTGCGCATCTTGGATCCATCGAAGTGCATCCGCCAATGAGTGGAGTAGGGAGCCAGCGGTAGGTACTGGGTCTCGGCCCAGTCGACAAGGAAGTCGGCCAATGCTTGGGACTTGATGGCGGTGCGAGGCTGGTAGAAGATCGTGTAAGGAGCCAGCGCAATGGCCCACTTAGCCACCCGGCCGGATGCATCCCGGCTGCCTATGATCTCAGCGAGCGGGGCAGTACACACGACCGTGATGGGATGCTCTTGAAAGTAGGGCTTCAGCTTCTGGGCGGCAAAGTATACTCCATAGCACATCTTTTGGTAGTGCGGGTAGTTTTGCTTCGACGTGGACAGTACTTCGCTCAAGTAATATACCGGCCTCTGGACTAACTGACCCCGGCCTTCTTTCGGGCGTTGGACCACAATAACTGTACTGACCACTCGGCTAGTCGCGGCAATGTAAAGGAGCATGGGCTCTTTCTCAGTCGGCGCCGCCAGGACAGGCGGCGTGGTCAGCATCTTCTTCAACTCGTGGAAAGCTTGGTCTGCTTGGTCGTTCCACTCGAAGTGGGTGGACTTTTTCATGAGTCGGTATAGGGGAAGAGCCTTCTCTCCTAGCCGACTGATGAAGTGGTTTAGGGAGGCCAGGCATCCGGTAAACTTCTGGATGTCTCGCAGCTTGGTAGGAATCTCCATTCTCTCTATGGCCTTGATCTTCACTGGGTTGCACTGGATGCCGCGTTCGGATACCAAGAAGCCTAGAAGCTGGCCGGCTGGTACTCCGAACACGCATTTCTCAGGGTTGAGCTTGATCTGAAACCGGCGCAAGTTGGCAAATGTTTCTCTGAGGTCTTCCAGCAGGGTGCCGCGCTTCTCCGTCTTCACCACAATATCGTCTACATAGACGTGGGCATTTCTGCCGAGTTGCTTGAGGAGGCATTTCTGCATGCAGCGCTGAAAAGTGGCACCGGCATTTCTCAAGCCGAATGTCATAGTCAGGTAGCAGAAAGCTCCGAATGGTGTGATGAAGGCGGTCTTCAGGCGGTCGGCTGGATCCAACTTGATCTGGTGGTAGCCTGAGTAGGCATCCAAGAAACTCAACAGCTCGCATCCGGCTGTGGAGTCTATCACTTGATCAATTCGGGGTAAGGCAAACGGATCTTTGGGGCAGGCTTTGTTGAGGCTAGTGTAATCTATACACATGCGCCATTTATTGTTTTTCTTCAACACTAGGACCAGGTTGGCAAGCCATTCTAGGAAAAACACCTCCATAATGAAGCCGGCTGCAGGAGCCGGGCTATCTCTTCTCCCACAATCCTTCTCTTCTCCTCCGACAGTCGGCGGAGAGGTTGCTTGACTGGTTTTGCGTCTGCTCGAACGTGTAACTTGTGCTCGGCGAAATCCTTCGAAACACCTGGCATGTCCTTTGGGGACCATGCAAAGATGTCCCGATTCTCACGGAGGAAGTCGATGAGCTCGCCTTCCTATTTGCTGTCCAGGTTTGCACCAATAACAGCAAACCTCTCCGGGTTCTCCGGGTCCAAAGGTATCTTCTTTGTTTCCTTGGCCGGCTGGAAGGAGCCTTGAGCATCATATTCCTTGGGGTCAGGGGACAGGGCCGGCTGCTTGCCGGCCATGGCCATGACTCGGTCCAGCATCTTCTTTTCTTCAGCAATCACGAGGGACTCGGCCAGCCGGCTGCTGGCTGCAGCACACTCGGAAGATTTCTTGTAGTCTCCGGCTATGGTGATGATCCCCTTTGAACTCGGCATCTTCATCTTGAGGTAGGCGTAGTGGGGCACAGCCATGAACTTGGCCAGAGCAGGTCAGCCAAGCAACGCGTGGTAGGGGCTCTCTAGATCCACCACTTCAAACCAAATTGCTTCACGGCGGAAGTGATCCTTGTCTCCGAAGAGAACAACCATCTGCTTGCCGATTGGGGAACAGGACAGGCCGGGTACGATGCCATGGAACACAGTCCGGCTTGGCATGAGTTGCTTCGTCTTGAGGTTCAGCTTCTCCATGGTGTCACGGTATAGTATATTGATGCTGCTTCCACCGTCAATCAGTACACGGGAGAAACGGGCAGCTCGCCTTTCTGTCGCGAGGGTAGCGTCCAACACCAATGCATAGGAGCCGGGAGACGGCATCACCTCTGGGTGGTCGGCCCGGCTCCAGCTGATAGGCTTCTCAGACCAATGCATAAACTCGGGGTTATTGGAGGCGACCGCGTTGACTTCTTGGTGCTGACGGCACCGACTGCGCCTGTCTTCAATTTGGCTCGTGAAGACGACGTAGGCGGCGTGCTCATCTGGGAACTCATCTTGAATGGCTCCGGCTGCTGGTCAAACAACCGGCTGCTAAGGGGCTGGAGGCGGCGGGCCAGTAGGTGGAGGCGGCACCAGCCCCTCGCCTTTGGAGATCCGTGTGAACCAATGGCACTTCCGCATCGTGTGGTTGGACGGCTTCGCGCCGCTGTGGAACTTGCAGGGGGCATCAAGGGTTTGCTCGTAGGAGAAAGCCGGCTGCCAAGCCGCCCTGCCTCCCTTCTGCTTCTTGGGAGCGGGCCACTCTTCGGGTTGTTCATCTTCGACTGTGGCTACTTGCCGACTGGTGGAAGGCGGCATAGGGTCCTTGCGCTTGTTGTCGTTCTGGTAAGGGCGTCGGTTGGAGTCACCAGCCGACGTCTTGGGAGCCGGAGTGAGCACCTTCCCAGAGGCATCCACTCGAAGCTCGGTCTTCATCGAGGAGTCGGCAGTGGCGTACTTGTCTGCTATGATCAGAAGCTCGTCGAGGGTAGTCGGCTCGTCATAGAGGAGTCGGTGCTTGAGGAGGGTGCCCTCTCGGCACCCGGCGGTGAAGTACTCTATGGCTTGAACCTCGTGCACCCCCTCGCAGGAGTTGCAGAGCTCGGCCCAACGTGTGAGGTAGTCGCGAGTTGATTCGCTGGGCCCTTGGACGCACAAGGAGAGCTGGCGGGGCTTGGGAGGCCGCTTGTACGTGCTGGTGAAGTTGCGGATGAAGACTTCCGTGAAGTCTAGCCAGCTGTTGATGTTGTAGGGCTTGAGGCTGTTCAGCCAAGTGCGTGTCGTGCCTTGAAGCATGAGCGGGACGTACTTCACGGCTACGCGCCTGTTGCCATTTGCAATGCGGACCACGGTGGAGTAGTCGATTAACCAGTCTTCCGGCTTCACGGAGCCGTTGTATTTTGGTGTGTCTCTTGGGAGCGAGAACCCTTTGGGGAAGGGCTCGTCGCGGATGCAGGGGCCAAAGCAAGGCGGGCCGACATCATCATCTTCTTCTAGCGCCAGGGATCGCGCTAGGCGGTCGATCCGGTGGCGGGCGTCATTCTCGCTGACTCCTTCGCGGTGGCCTAGTCAGCCGCCGAGAGTCGGATGTGTGACATGCGGCGGGGTGGGATGTCTCTCCCCACGAGGCGGGGGAGGAGGCGGATCACCTCGTCGTTCCATAGCTCGAGGGCGGCCTTCTGCGTCGCGCTCGATGGTGAGCCGAGTCTGGCTGCAGCTAGCAGCCGGCTCCTTGTCTTTTCTTGCGCGGGCGCCGTCTGCAGTCAGCGTCCGGGATGTCGCGCCGTGCTCTCGGCGTGGGTGAGGGATTTCAGCGCGGGCGCTGGCTTCATGCTGCCCTGCAGCCGCGTCGATCAGCTGCTGGATGCGTCTAGTCACGTAGGGGAGCTCGTCAGCCCCCAGCCCGTTCAGCTCGTCTGCGGCCGCCTGAGCGGCACGCAGGTTCTTGAGCGGCGTGGCATAGACTGGGCGGTCTGCTCCCAGCATGCTGGCGATGGCTGCGCCGCGCTTCTTGACGAAGCCGGCTCGGCTCGGCCCGCCAGGAGGCGGCGTGCCAAAGGCGGCGCGGTCAACTTCGCGCTGGAGAGCCTCAGTGAGGCGTCTCATGGATGCTATCTTCTGGCCCTCCGCGACGAGGGCGAGGCGGCGTGCCTCCAGAGTCTCGGCGTCGGCGTCGGCCGGGATGGGGACGGACAAGTCGTGTAGCTTGTAGGGCGTCGTGGGCGTTCTCGCCGGAGACGGCGCCGTGGCTGATGACCAACACCTCAGTGACAGCACTGCTGCCACTGTCGGCTCGAGGGAGAGGGTCGTCGATGATCACCACGTTGGTGGGGAAGGCATCAAGCGATGTCGTGTCGGAGTCGACCAGCATCGGGTCGGTGGAGCCGACCGACTCCAAGTCCACAGCAAGCTCGCTCGAGACGTCGAGCTGGTCGAGGAGGCCGACGAGGCGGCTCTCGGGGCAGTCTCTGCCTGTAGGAGATATGCCCTAGAGGCAATAATAAATGTTATTGATTATCTCCCTGTTCATAATTATGTTTATGTTCCATGCTATAACTGCTGTGGTTCCCGAGCCCGTATATCCATAAAGGCTCTGGGGAGAACCCATATGCACGTGTGGAATAATAAACGGTAAAATGTATTCCTAGTCGTGCCTCTAAGACTAGCTCAAGTGTTGCATGATGATTATGTTTTCCCAATCATGGGCATGTCTATGCCAAGCAATTTTGAGGGCACAATGTCAGGAAGGACATTTGTGTTGAATCGACCCGAATTGATGTTATGCTATGAGATACATTCATCACAACTTAATGGTTTATAACACAGAGATAGTTAATGTTTGCATAATTCCTTAGACTATGAGAGTATCGAGTTTCTTCATGCTTGCTTCATGAACTTTGGGTTTGTTAAACGTCATCCATAACTGGATGGCTATTACGGCGGCTTACGGGTTCATGGGAAAGTATGTTAAGTAACTTGATAGCTCGAGATTGGGATTTGCTCCTCCGACGATGGAGAGATATACTCAGGCCCTCTCGGTGTTACGGTGTCCATCATCGTCTGGCCAGACACTTTGTGATTTGATCACGGGGATGCCGGAACACGAAACGAGAAAAGAGAACAAAACCGGTAACGAGGTAACTAGCATAGTGGACAAGTTGTTGATCCACGGGAATGCCAACATGTCTCACCTCGGGTATTTGTAACATATCGCGAAGCAACAGGAATAGCACACGGCAACTGGAGGTTCACTCGAATATTTATTCGTGTGGGTATAGGGGTCAATATGGGTGTCCACGGCTCCGATGTTGATCATTGATCGGAAGGGGTTCCGGGTCATGTCTATACTTCACCGAACAAATAGGGTCACACGCTTAAGGGTCATCTATCTGCTGAATACTAGACAGGGACTGAGAGAAAATCACCGAAAAAGTTTCAGACACCGAAAAGTTTCGGACACCGAAAAGTTTCGGACAGCGGAATCGTACCGCAGAGAGAGGTCATCGGATAAGTTTCGATGATACCGAAAAGTTGTTTCGAGATACACCATTAAGTCAAATTGGTTTCGGCACATGCCTGATAATTCTTGGAGGATGCCAGAATCATTCTGGAAGCTTTTTGGAATTTTCTGAGATAAAAACCGGAAATGTTCCGGAGCTGCCGGAGCCACTTCAGATGCGTTTCGCAGATGAAAATCACTAAAACCGGAATTGTTTCGGAACGCGTTGAAAATCATTTTAGTGGGTACTGGAAATGTTCTTAGCCCACATAAATATTTTCAGTTCGATCAGACGCTGAAAAATGTAGTCGTGAATAGTGAAAATCAGCTTTATGGTTACTTTATGGAAAGCCACCTTTTGGGGCTTTGCTCCAAAAGATCTTGGGGATGACATGGATGGATAGGAGCCTTTTTTGGGCCCCTCATGGGGGTGTGGCCAGCCACATGGGGTATCCCCCTTGGGGACCCTCTTGTTCATTGGTTTCACTCCTAGGTCCTTGTGCAAGGACTTCATTCATGTGCATTTTGGGTTTTTTGTGAAACTACCCTACCCCCTTGGGATTTCCTATAAATAGAGGTGGAGAGGAAGCCCTCCACACTCATCCCTTCTCACATACAAGTGCCATGCATGATCTGGCTTCTCTCTCCCTCCCAGCGCAATAGTTTTGTAGAGCCGAAAGGCTGTCTGGGTTCCGGTGGGAACTAGTTCTGGACGGCGAAGCCCTGCCGGATAGATGACACCGTATGTGTGCAACTCTGTAGAGAGATCGTAGTTTCGGTCTTAGTTCGTGAGTGCCTCCCGAAGGGCTGTCCATGTGACCGTCCGAGTTTCGAAGGTCCTCCCGAAGGGCTGTCCGAGTGACCATTCGAGTTTCGAAGGTCCTCCCGAAGGGCTGTCCGCGACACCGTCCGGGGGGCTGTTCGACCGCCTCCTGGAGGGCTATCTGAGGAGCAGACGAGGGTATACATCATCGCGGTTGGGAGGTTGTAAATCCTAGCTACGGGGATCTGCACCGCCGATCGTCATCAACTCTACTTCCGCTGCGCTACGAGTCGGTAACGAAAAAGATCAAACCTTGTATGCAGTCTTCATAGTGGTCCTGGGCTGGTGCGTAGGTCGGAAATTTTTTGTTTTCTGCTGCGTTACCCTTCAGTGGCATCATGAGCCGTGCTATGCGTAGATGCAGGTTGCGATCTAGAATACATAGAGATGTATGGGTATTGCATAATATAATTAGGTAGTAGATGAGATCTATTGCTGAAAATTATTTATGCGGGTGACAAATGAAATCTGTTACCCGATGTTCTTGTTGCTTCCCTAGAATTTGCGTTTGCTCAATCTCGAGACATCATGGTGGAATTTGACAAAGTTCTGGCAATCCGTGATCCTGATTGATCATGGAAGTGCTATCAGTTCTTTGGGTTCTGCCGTAGTCAAAAGAAAGATGAAATTCGCAGACGATAGGGCAATGCAGATATGATCTAGACGGGGGTCATGCGTATGACGAAGTTTAGTATCGGGTTCAAGATTTTATTGTCTCGTGCTTCATACACCCTGCAAAGTTAATCTAGCGACATGAACTATCATACTTGATGATGAACGTTGGTCGCTGCAGTTTAAGTCAAAACCTTAGAAGCCACGTAAAATAAATTTTGCATAAACCGATTAGAGGCGTCTAACTTGGTTTTGCAGGATGTGCATGTGATGTGGTATAGCAGTGCTCATACTAATTCGATTATGTATGGGATGACTATATGATGTAAATTAATTAACATGACTTGTGTGTCATGATTCGGCATGATGGCTGGAGCCATATGATTGCACTTTAATGACCTGCGTGTCAATGTTGTTGTAATGCATTATTTTGTTAGCTATAGAGATAGCAATATTATCTGGTGCATCGACAAGGTGGTGGCAATCTTCGCGAAGGTGACATGATGTAGAGGGATAAACTCAAGCAATATGACATAAACCCCATCTTTTTATCCTCGATGGCAACAATACAATACGTGCCTTGCTGCCCCTGCTGTCACTGGGAAAGGACACCGCAAGATTGAACCCAAAGCTAAGCACATCTCCCATTGCAAGAAAGATCAATCTAGTAGGCCAAACCAAACTGATAATTCGAAGAGACTTGCAAAGATAACAAATCATACATAAAAGAATTCAGAGAAGATTCAAATATTTTTATTAGGGTCGCCTTCCGGTAGTCGGCCTGGGAGATAGCCGGCCAGGGGAAGGCGGCCCTGTGTTTTGGGTGCGTGAAGGCTCGACCGGCCTGGTAATTTTTTGAAGAGCCAGGGGGAGTCGGTTAGGCTACCCGTGGCCATTTACTCCGACAACGTTTGTTCCAAAAATCACTCTCCCGAAGGTTTCATTCCGTTTGGATTCCGTTTGATATTCCTTTTCCGCGAAACACTGAAATAGGCAAAAAAACAACAATTTGCACTGGGCCTCCGGTTAATAGGTTAGTCCCAAAAATAATATAAAAGTGTATAATAAAGCTCATTAAACATCCAACAGATAATATAATAGCATGGAACAATAAAAAATTATAGATACGTTGGAGACTTATCAGATAGTCATACCTGTGCTGTCGTAGAAGTGTTCCATGACATTACCAAAATTATCATCACGGAAGTGTCCATTTCCATGACGATAAATGGCGCGTCATGGAAGTGCTTTCGTCAAGGGTGACCGACACGTGGCATCCACCATAACGGGTCGCCTTAAGCTATCGATTCCGGTTTTGGTTCCGATAACCCGTTAACAGCCCGGACCAATGGGGATTTTCCACGTGTAAAATTCTCATTGGCCGGAGAAAACACGTGTTGGCTCACCGCTGGGACAGATGTCATCCACTCACTGGACATGAGGCGCCTATGATATGTCGACACATGGCATGGCCCAACAGAGGCACATTCCGATGAAAAGGCCGGCCCGTTTGACTTGGTTAAAGAGGTAGCGGGCCGGCCCATGGATCCTATGGCCCGTGGAAGGCTCATGGATCGTACAGCCCATGGAGGGCCATGGTCACTACGCAGGTAGCAGGACCATGGTCACAACAGTCTGTGTGTTGCCATGGTTATTGTGGCCTAGTTTATTGTGGCCACTAGAAAAACACGGAAAAAGAACTACAGTGACTACAAGCAAACAACTAAACAAGACAATAAGGAAATAAATAAGCAAGGAACTAACGCTAGGCTATTACGGCTATTACACATATTACATCCACTGGGCATCAACGTTCGCCACCAGTGCAAATATAGGGAACAAAGCAGCATATTACATACACTGGCCGTCTAAATTGGCCACCAGTGCAAATAAACGCGGCAGCAAAACAAGTACATAACTAAAACAACTTCAGAAGAGCTCAAGAAACGTTATCCCGGGTATCCACCATGCTGGAAATAAGCTTAGCAATCTTATTAGCTTTGTCCTGTTCGGCGCTAAAATCCTCCAACGCTTGTTGTTGCACCAGAAAGTATGCATCTGCATGCTCCAGGGACTTCCGCGGTCCTTCTGCTTCTTGTCGCAGCACAGCTGATCGATGTCTTTCAGCTTGTAGTTGAGACTCAAGAAACCAAACTGATTCAGACGATGAGTTTGTATAGCTTGTGCAAGCGGTAGTGGCCAGTAACTCGAACACTAAACCAAGACAGGACTTCGGAGTTGCCTCAGTGTCTTCAAGATAGTCTTCCTTAGCTGTTTTATCAGCTTTGTTGGAGACCAACAAGGATGACTCACTATCCTGAACCCTATCTGCATTACTTCCTTTACCATTGCTTAATAAGGCGCTCTTCCTCAATATTCTATCAGCATTCTAAAAGAAGAAACAAGCAGACA
Source organism: Triticum aestivum (assembly GCF_018294505.1). Taxonomy (NCBI): domain Eukaryota; kingdom Viridiplantae; phylum Streptophyta; class Magnoliopsida; order Poales; family Poaceae; genus Triticum; species Triticum aestivum. The sequence goes on along the minus strand of NC_057799.1, from coordinate 158,077,600 downwards.
CATAACAGGTTTAGCATGTACTAGTATATGAAACTCATTTCGGTGAACCAGTTCATTAGTAAGGTGGACAGGATTGAACTACCAAGTCTTCTATTGCCAAGTAGTACACAATAAAAGCATCAAACAAACATATATCTATGTCCTATGGTCACTGCATTGTCTTGCCAAATCAAAATAGAGACACGGTTCAAATCATATCAGTTCAAGACAAAGCAGCAGTGAAAGAATACAAAGCGTGGGAAACTACACGGCACAACAAGTTTTCAGATGGGTACCACGGGTCTACATGTACAACGACACTATTGGCTCTATTGTGATGCTAGCAATGTGCATGATATGAGAAGTCAACTGTATACACAATTGAAATTGAAATCAACAGAGCTATTAATAAGAGCAAACCTGTTGAAGAAACATGCGTGAACATACCTGCTGTGCCATTGGAGTTTCGATTCAATCCTTGAATTTAAAAATAAGTTTGTATGAGTAAATACAGTGATACAAGAGCAAAGCAGTATGCATGATAGCAATGGATTCTTAAATTAGAACAGTTGTTCTTCAGGTTTAAGCACTTGTTCTACATGAACAGAGTACAGTAAGACGCAAGAATATAGTACTTAAAAATAAAAAAATGAGCTCATAGACCTTACCACATTCTTGGTTCGAGACCAGTACAGAACAAGGCGTTCCCAGTCATCATCCAGTAAATGTGTCTCAGGAGAACCTAAGGGAATTTCATGAGTTTCTTTACCAGTGAAGTACGTTTTCTTCAGGTAATTCCGATACTGCCACGAAGCATTCTTGAAGATAGCAGAGGTATTAGCACAGGTTACCTCATCCTGAGTTTCCAAATCGGTCCTTCTCTACAGAGAAAAATGGGAAAATTTGATGTATTATAACCATCATGGAGGTATAATGTATGGGACAAAGCAAAGTAATTGCCATGAATAACATTACTTACAGATAACTCCTGGACAAACACTTGCAACTGGCATTTTCCTTCATCTTCAGTATAATATTTCCAAGATGGGAAGATATGCACATAGTATTTAACAACATCAAATGCGATAGATGCTAAACTACGACTGGCTGGTTGTGCTTCCTCCACAGGAATAGGCGTACTAACTGGTGGAGTTGGGGTTCGCCGTGGTAGTATTGGCCCTTTGGGCACTGGAGCTGCCTTACTAACTGCTCTTGTTTGGGAGCTCTGTGGTGGAGATGGTGTTGTGTCAACAGGAACTGGGTTACTATCTGCTGGGGTTGGGGTTAGATTGGGTGAAGCTGGTTCTCTGTCCATCGCAGTAGGGGTACAATCTGCGAGAGTCTGGGTTATGTGTGGTAGGGATGGTTGTCGTGCATGTACAATCGGGGTGGTATCTCCACCAAGAGGTAGCACTGTTTTATTTGAAGATCATGTTTTTACTCCGCTAGATACTGGCATCACCCGCTCCAATTCAAGTGGCTGGTAAACAGGAAACATAGTTGAATGTACAGACATTGTATGAGAGACTGATGCAATAGATAGTGTGGAAAAAAGAGGGCATGAAATAGTTGACATGTATGTTGTTTAACTAAAACGGATAGCACGACATAATTTCACATATATGATGTCTATCTAAACTGGATAGCATAGCATAACATAATTCAAAGATATGATGAATAACTAAACAGGATCGCATGACATAATTCACATACATGTTATCTAAGTAATCAGGATCGCATGATTTAATTCACATATGTGATTTATATGCTAAACAGAGGGCATTCACATATATGATGTCTGAACTAAGAACATGGTGTTGAATATTGTGTATATGATGTCTAAACTATGCAATGCAAGACACCATATGCATGATATGAGCAGTATAACCGTGCCAAGTTAGAGCATACACCTCGATGGGGGAATAGGACTAGTCATCTGTCTCTGAATTCATCTCTGAGGAGCTATCGGGACCCAAGAAGAGATCTGCTTCGACAGGTAGCACTGTCTGCTCTGAAGGCCTTGTTTTCACTCCAGATTTTTCCATCTCCCACCCAAATGGTTGATTCACATGAAGAGTAGTTTAATGTACAAACATTGTCGACAAATGGAAATGTAATGAAGAAAAGGATGGGCAAGATATCATTCAAATATATGATGCCTGGTTAAACAGGATGGCATTGCACATTTCACATATATTATGGCTGGCTAAAAGACACGAGACTGCATAATTCCCATATATGGTATAGAAACTAAACAAGTGGCATTACAGAACATGTCTAAACTAAGCAGATGACATATATGATGTGAAAAGTAGGCACTGCAAGGCAACATATGCATGATATGACTAACATCATCATGCCAAGGTAGAGCAAACACTTTGGGGGGGATAAATAGGAGTCGTCAGCTGCGTCTAAATCCGCCTCAGAACAGATATCTTGCTCTGGATTACAATCTGGAGAGGGGGGAGGGTTTGCCATTGAACCCACCATGGAGCGATGTCTGCATGACATTGTATTGCCGCGCAAAACTCTTCTCTTTTTCTCTACATGTTCAGCATGACTGTGTACAATATATGACATGCATACGAAAAAAATATGGTGAGATTATATAAGGAGAGCATGAAGAAATCTAGAGTGATGGTAACAACCAGTGGATGGATCCAAAAATAATGATAGCAGGCTGATGATTGCTTTAATTTAATAAAAAGCCAGATGATGATTGCTTTACTATTTGTTTCCCACCCAAGATGAACAACATAGGCATACCCTAGGTGAACCAGATATTAGACAGAGATACTATTCATTGTTGCCTTGATATGTGCCCCACAACTAATTTAGAACTCAAGTTTGAACATTAATTTGGACCTGACTTGGAGTCTAAGAGGTGAACATGACGATAAAGTAGCAGGTAATTTTAAGCAATGCATAACATAAGAAGAAACAAAAGAGTGCGACCTCTCTTGTGGACCCGTGTACTCCTCAGGTTCATCTCCTGAGTCGATGATGGTGATGCCGTTGCGGTGGGTGCCGACGGCAGTGAAGGAGATCTGAGGCGGCGAAAGACGGTCAGGAGCCGTGATGTCTGGTTTGGTGGATGCTTCTGTTGATGGATCAGCTCAGGTGAGGTGGACGACGTCGCGGCAGGAGCAGGACAAACCACACAAATTTTCCTTCGACACCTACCTGTAACTGAAATAATTTTGTAAGGGCTCATTTGGCTTGCATGATTCTAAAAACGCAGGGATAGGAAAAACACCGGAATATGATAGGAATGCACATGGTAAACAGAGCATTTGTAAAACAGGATTTCTGTCAACTTAGGTGTTTGGTTCACAGGAATTGGAAGAGCAGAGGAATGCAAAGAAACATGGCCAAAATAAAGTGAAACCATATGAAAGCGTGTACAGTTAGAATGTTATTCTGCCGCTAATGCTCTTGGTCTTGTTTTCATGCATAGGATTTTGAAAAGTTGGTCCAGGTGGATGTTTTTCTCCATTCCTTTCAACAAAATGCATGAATAATTGAATAGTAGAGTGCCATAGGAAAATTTCCTATTGCTATGTTTTTCCGTTGAACGAAAATAGCCCTAATGGATCAACCTGAATGTAGAGTAATAAGTGATGCAACAAGTATACAACCACTTTGCCGTAGCCGTGTCGACCTCAACATCATTGGGTTGGTCGTTGAAGAAGTTGAGGCAGAGGTGGCTGTCAGAGGTGTGGAGGAAGATCTGAGGAATCTGTAGACGGCGTCCAGGGAACTGCTCTGTTGTGATGGATCGTTCTGTCGTTGGAGCAGCTCCGGTGATCCGTAAGACGTCAAGGCTGAAGCAACACAAGACAGAGATCGTTAATCTTAAGTGGGATTCTAATAGTATCTCCAATAGATGATGTAAAATACATTACCAAAAAGTGATAGATGTAAAATTTACATCGCCAAAAACCACCAGACTACAAGAGATTAGGTAAAAACTGTTGATTCTGAACTTAACTGTCGAAATTGAAATTTACTGTGGAATCTAAATGTTACTGTGAAACTGAATGCAATGGTAGCAGAGAGGCACTTCACATGTAGTTTAGGGAGGGCCTATAGTTCATCTTCAACCTGCACCCCCCCTGAGCCGCCAGCCACCACGGCCCAACCGCCGGCCCACGCGCCGCCTCGCCGCCTCGCCGGCCCGAAACAACTCCCCACCGCCGGTCCGTCGCCGCCTCACCGCCCCGAAACAACTTCCCACCGCCGGTCCACCGCCGCCCCGGCCAGCCCTCTAGCCCCCCCCCCCCCGTGCCGAGCTTTTTCTCTGGCGATCCCCACGCCACCGCCCCACCACCGCGCCCCCCACCGCCGGCGACCACCACCCCCACCCTCAACCCTAAGATAGATAGTGGGGTACCTCTCCGCCGAGCCCCCTCCCTGCCGCGGGTGGTTCTTCCTTAACTCCGACGAGCCCCCCCACCCCCTGAAAATCGATTGACCCAAAAGCTGACTCAATCGACTGAAGTGTAGCTAAATCGGAGCAGAGCGGCAGCACGAGCGAGGGGGAGAGCAGCAGCAGCAGCGCGAGCGAGCGAGAGCCGGGGTAGCAGCAGCAGCGCGAGCGAGAGCAGGAGCAGCCGCAATAGATCTGGCTGGTATGGACGCCGCCGCCGAAGGGGCCTCGCATTGGGGGAGAGCCGCCATGGAGATGTCGCCCGCGGTGCCGGCCTCAAGGTAGCCACTCCATGGGGGTGTGGGATGGAGCACCGTCGGCGCCGGGAGGTCGAGTTAAGGAGAAGGTGCGATGTGATGAGTGTACAATCTCTTTGGTGGCGCCGAGTAGGCCTCGGCTTCGTCCGAGGAGTTGATGTCGCTTGAAGCTACGTCGGTATTTCCCCAAAGAGGAAGGGATGATGCAGCACAGCGGCAGTAGGTATTTCCCTCAGATATGAAACCAAGGTTATCGAACCAGTAGGAGAACCAAGCAACACAACGTGAACAGCCCCTGCACACAGATAACAAATCCTCGCAACCCGACGTGTTAAAGGGGTTGTCAATCCCTTTCGGGGTACGGCGCCTCAAGCGGGAAACGGACGTGAGATAAATTTGTAGTAAATTGATAGATCGAACGCCAAATAAATTAAATAAAAAAAATGCAGCAAGGTATTTTTGTATTTTTGGTTTAATAGATCTGAAAATAAATGCAAGGAAAAAGTAGATGCAAAGGCAAATATATGAGAAAGAAGACCCGGGGTCCGTAGGTTTCACTAGTGGCTTCTCTCGAGAAAAATAGCAAACGGTGCGTAAACAAATTATGGTTGGGAAATTGATAGAACTTCAAATAATTATGACGATATCCAGGCACTGATAATTATATAGGCATCACGTCCAAGATTAGTAGACCGACTCCTGCCTGCATCTACTACTATTACTCCACACATCAACCGCTATCCAGCATGCATCTAGTGTATTAAGTTCATGGAGAAAGAGAGTAATGCAATAAGAACAATGACATGATGTAGACAAGATCTATCTATGTAGAGATAGACCCCATCGTTTTATCCTTAGTAGCAATGATACATACATGTCGTTTCCCTTTCTGTCACTGGGATCAAGCACCGTAAGATCGAACCCACTACAAAGCACCTCTTCCCATTGCAAGATAAATAGATCAAGTTGGCCAAACAAAACCCAAATATCTGAGAAGAAATACGAGGCTATAAGCAATCATGCATATAAGGGATCAAAGAAACTCAAATAACTTTCATTGATATAAAAAGATATAACTGATCATAAACTCAAAGTTCATCAGATCCTAACAAACACATCGCAAAAAGAGTTACATCATATGGATCTCCAAGAGACCATTGTATTGAGAATCTAGCGAGAGAGAGAGAAAGCCATCTAGCTACTAACTATGGATCCGACGGTCTACAAAGAACTACTCACGCATCATCGGAGAGGCACCAATGGAGGTGGTGAACCCCATCCGAGATGGTCTCTAGATTGGATCTGGTGGTTCTGGACTCTGCAGCGGCTGGATGAATATCTCGTCGATGCCTTTAGGGTTTCTGGAATATTGGGGTATTTATATAGCAAAGAGGCGGTCCAGGGGGCACCCGAGGTGGGCACAACCCACCAGGGCGCGCCTGGGCCTCCTGGCGCGCCCTGGTGGGTTGTGCCCCCCTCGGGGCAACCCCCTAGGCACTGCCAGGGCCCGTTGTGTTTCTTCTGGCCCATAAAAATTCTCCGTAAAGTTTTGGGGCATTTGGACTCTGTCTGATATTGATTTTCTGCGATGTAAAAAACATGGAAAAAACAACAACTGGCACTTGGCACTATGTCAACAGGTTAGTACCAAAAATGATATAAAATGACTATAAATGATTGTAGAACATCCAAGATTGATAAAATAGCAGCATGGAACAATAAAAAAATTTAGATACGTTGGAGACGTATCAGCATCCCCAAGCTTAACTCCTACTCGTCCTCGGGTAGGTAAGTGATAAAAACAAAACTTTTGATGTGGAATGCTGCCTAACATGTCATATCATATTTCTTTTCTTTATAGCATGGACATTTGGACTTTTAGTTGTTCAAAGCAATAGTCTAGTTTTGACATGGTAATTTAGATACTGAAGCATATCAACAAGCAACCATGTCTTTCAAAATATCAACGCTAAAATAAATTATCCCTAGCCCATCATGCTCAAACATTGATCCATTCATGAAACACACTCGAATATTAGCTACACCCAATACATAATTACGATCATATTGCCTCCTAGTTGGTGCTTTTATAAGAGAAGATGGAGAATAAAAAATAAAAATTGCATAAAGTAAAAGAAAGGCCCTTCGCAGAGGGAAGTAGGGATTTGTAGAGGTGCCAGGCTCAAAAGCAAAAACTTAGAGATAAAAACATTTTGGGAGGTGTATCCATCCCACCAACGAAAACGACTTAGAGTTCCCAATGATTTCCATGCTAGATATATCATAGGCGGTTCCCAAACAGAAAATAAAGTTTATTCCTTTTTCCACCATACTTTCACTTTCCATGGCTAGCCGTATCCACGGTTGCCCTCCATACCAACACTTTCCAAGGAATTTATTATTTTACAACATAAAATAAATTCATTTTTTGCATTTCGGGACTGGGCATCCCTAATACCTTTGCCTTACTCTCGTGCAATGACAAGTGAATAAACACTCATCATGAGAATAACACATCTAGCATGGAAAATATTAGCCACCCCTCACCGCTCCGCGAGCGAAACAAACACACAAAAGAGAAGTTTATTTAGAAAATTAGAGATGGCACATGCAAATTTTCTTAGAACAACAAAAGAATAGGTAGATATAGTGGACTCATGTGGCAAAACTGGTTTAAAGGTTTTGGATGCACAAGTAGAGATCATACTTAGTGCAAAATGAAGGCTAGCAAAAGATTGAGAAGTGACCAACCAAGAAACGAATAATCTCATAACCAAGCATTAAGCATAAATAACACCGAATAATGCACCACAAGTAGGATATAATTTCATTGCATGACTATTGACTTTCGTACTTGCATAGGGAATCACAAGCCTTAACACCAATATTCTTACTAAAGCATAATTACTCACGAACATAACTCACATATCACATCATCATATCTCAAAACTATTACTAAGAATCAAGTTTATTTTGTCCAATTATCTCCATGAATTTTCTTATTATATCCTTCTTGGATATCTATCACTTCGGGACTAATTTTCATGTGTTGCTTTTGACAAGCTCAAACAAATATAAGTGAAGTTCATGAGACTAAATTTTTCTTTCTCTCAAATTAATTTAAATGAAGCAAGAAAGTATTTCTTGAAAATTTTACTAACTCTAAAATAAATCTAAGTGAGGCAAGAGAGCATTTCTTAAAAAATACTAAAGCACACCGTGCTCAAAAAGATATAAGTGAAGCACTAGAGCAAGTCCATTGCTCAAAAAAAATTAAGTGAAGCATAGAGAGCAATTCTAACAACTCATGACATAATTTTGGATCTCTCAAATAGGTGTGTCCAGCAAGGATTCATGACTTGAAACACAAAATAAAACAAGCAAAGACTCATATCATACAAGACGCTCCAAGCAAAACACATATCATGTGACGAATAAAAATATAGTTTCGAGTAAAATACCGATGGTTGTTAGAAGAAAGATGGGATGCCACTCGGGGGCATCCCCAAGCTTAGTTAGTTGCTCATTTTTGGATAATAGGTTGGGATGCCGGGGAATCACCAAGCTTAGGATCTTCTATCCTTCCTTCATCCATCATAAGATAACCCAAAACTTGAAAACTTCAATCACCCAAAACTCAACAAAACCTCCGTGAGATCCGTTAGTGTAAGAAAGCAAACCACTACTATAAGTACTGTATCAAACCAATTCAAATTTTGTTTTTGTATTATATCTACTGTATTACAACTTTTATATGGCAAAACTCATCAAATAAAACCATAGAGCCATCAAAATAAGCACAGAACACAAAGAAAACAGAATCTGTCAAAACAGAACAGTCTGTAGCAATATGACTTAGACGAAAACTTCTGGAACTCCAAAAATTCTGAAAAAATAGGACGACCTGAGAAATTTGTGTATTAATCTTCTGCAAAAATAATCAGGGCAAAAGCACTTTCTGATAAAAATTGAGAATTATTTTCGTGAGCGCAAAGTTTGTGTCTTTTTCAGCAAGATCAAACAACTATCACCCAAGAAGATCCTATCGGTTCTACTTGGCACAAACACTAATTAAAACCCAAAAAAACACAATCATAACATTAGCATAACTTTTAAACACTCAAGAACAGAAAGAAAAAAGCAAAAATAAATTTTATTCATTGGGTTGCCTCCCAACAAGCGCTATAGTTTTACGCCCTTAGCTAGGCATAAAGCAAGGATCTAAGTTTTGTCCTCTTTGGTTCGAGATCCATAAGATGCCCTCATGATTGATTCATAAGGTGGCTTAATTCTAGTTCTATGAAAGTGTTCCATACCCTTCCTCAAAGGAAATTGGAACTTAATATTGCCTTCTTTCATATCAATCACGCACCGATAGTGCGTAAAAACGGTCTACCAAGAATAATTGGACAAGATGGATTGCAATCAATATCAAGAACAATAAAATCTATGAGCACATAATTCCTATTTGCAAGAATAATAACATCATTAATTCTCCCCATAGGCTTTTTAATAGTAGAATCCGCCAAGTGCAAATTCAAAGAACATTCTTCAAGGTTAGTAAGACCAAGCACATCACATAAAGATTTCGGAATTGTAGAAACACTAGCACCCAAGTCACACAAAGCAAAACACTCATATTTTTAATCTTGACTTTGATAGTAGGTTCCCATTCATCATGCAATTTTCTAGGAATTGAATCTTCTAATTCCAATTTTTCTTCAAGAGCTTTCATCATAGCATCAACAATATGTTTAGTAAAAGCCTTATTTTGTTCATAAGCATGGGGTGAATTTATCATGGATTGCAACAAAGAAATACAATCAATCAAAGAGCAACTATCATAATTAAAGTCTTTGTAATCCAAAAGAGTGGGCACATCACTAGTTAAAGTTTTGACCTCTCCAAACCCACTTTCATCAATTTTCTCAACAAGATTTTTACCCTCCGAAATATTGGGATGCCTTCTACCTAAAGTTGACTCTTCTCCAGTCCCTTTTTCATCAATCTTAACTTTACTAAACAAGGAATCAATAGAAGAAACACCAATCATTTTAAGATCTTCATCACTTTTGCGAAAGAAATCACTAGAAAATGCTTTTTCTAAAAATTCTCTTTTAGCTCTAAGCATAGCGGTTCTTTTCTTACTTTCATCCATAGAAACATAAAGAGCTTTAATTGATTCATCTACTTTAGGCACAAAAATTTCATCTTGAGATTTTCCACATCATGAGCAATTCTATCAACACTTCTAGACAAATCATCAATCTTACTCAACTTTTCTTCTATGGAAGTGTTGAAAACTTTTTGTGTGTTGATAAATTCTTTAATATTATTCTCAAGATCAGAGGTGTTCCTATTATTATTATAAGATTGATTTCCATAGGAATTACCATAATTATTAGAGGAATTACTAGGAAAAGGCCTAGGATTAAAATTACCTCTATAAGCATTGTTATTGAAATTATTTCGAGAGATAAAATTCACATCTATGGCATCACTATTTTGCTCAATCAAAGTAGACAAAGGCATATCATTAAAATCAATAGGAGCACTTTTACTAGCAACCAATTTCATAAGAGCATCAACTTTTTCACTCAAAGAAGAAATTTCTTCAACCGAATTAACTTTTTTACTAGTAGGAGCCCTTTCGGTATGCCATTGTGAATAATTTGCCATAATATTATCAAGCAATTTGGTGGCTTCACCCAAAGTAATTTCCATAAAAGTACCACCCGCGGCGGAATCTAAAAGATTACGAGAAACAAAATTCAACCCCGCATAAAATTTTTGTATGATCATCCAAAGATTTAACCCATGAGTTGGGCAATTCCTTAGCATCATTTTCATCCTTTCCCAAGATTGTGCAACATGCTCATGTTCAAGTTGCTTGAAATTCATGATCTGGGTTCTAAGGGAAATAATTTTTGCGGGAGGAAAATACTTAGTGATAAAAGCATCTTTGCACTTATTCCAAGAATCGATACTATTGCGAGGCAAAGAAGAGAACCAAATTTTTGCAGAATCACGCAAAGAAAACGGAAATAATTTCATCTTCACCACATCATTGTCCACATCTTTTTTCTTTTGCATATCGCATAATTCCACGAAGGTATTAAGATGGGACGCGGCATCCTCATTAGGAGTACCGGAAAATTGATCTTTCATAACAAGATTCAGCAAAGCAGTATTAATATCACAAGACTCCGCACTAGTGGCGGGAGGAGCAATCGGAGTGCCAATAAAATCATTGTTGTTGGTATTTGAGAAATCACATAACTTGGTGTTCTCTTGAGTCATGATGACTACACAACAAGATTGCACTCAAAAACAGATCCGGCAAGAAAACGGCGAACGGAAAAAGAGAGGCGAATAAAACGGCAAATTTTTGTGAAGTGGGGGAGAGGAAAACGAGAGACAAATGGCAAATAATGTAAATTGCGAGGAGATGAGATTTCTGATTAGGAACCTGGTATATGTTGAAGATCCTCCCCGGCAACGGCGCCAGAAATTCCTTTTGATGTCGCTTGAAGCTACGTCGGTATTTCCCCAAAGAGGAAGGGATGATGCAGCACAGCGGCGGTAGGTATTTCCCTCAGATATGAAACCAAGGTTATCGAACCAGTAGAGAACCAAGAAACACAACGTAAACAACCCCAACACACAGATAACAAATCCTCGCAACTCGACGTGTTAAAGGGGTTGTCAATCCCTTTCGGGGTACGGCGCCTCAAGTGGCAAACGGACGTGAGATAAATTTGTAGTAAATTGATAGATCGAACGCCAAATAAAATAAATAAAGAAAAATTGCAGCAAGGTAGTTTTGTATTTTTGGTTTAATAGATCTGAAAATAAATGCAAGCAAAAAGTAGATCGCAAAGGCAAATATATGAGAAAGAAGACCCGGGGGCCGTAGGTTTCACTAGTGGCTTCTCTCGAGAAAAATAGCAAACGGTGGGTGAACAAATTACTGTTGGGCAATTGATAGAACTTCAAATAATTATGAAGATATCCAGGCAATGATCATTATATAGGCATCACGTCCAAGATTAGTAGACCAACTCCTGCCTGCATCTACTACTATTACTCCACACATCGACCGCTATCCAGCATGCATCTAGTCTATTAAGTTCACGGAGAAACGGAGTAATGCAATAAGAAAAACGACATGATGTAGACAAGATCTATCTATGTAGAGATAGACCCCATCGTTTTATCCTTAGTAGCAACGATACATACGTGTCGTTCCCTTTCTGTCACTGGGATCAAGCACCGTAAGATTGAACCCACTACAAAGCACCTCTTCCCATTGCAAGATAAATAGATCAAGTTGGCCAAACAAAACCCAAATATTGGAGAAGAAATACAAGGCTATAAGCAATCATGCATATAAGAGATCAAAGAAACTCAAATAACTTTCATGGATATAAAAAGATATAACTGATCATAAACTCAAAGTTCATCAGATCCCAACAAACACACCGCAAAAAGAGTTACATCATATGGATCTCCAAGAGACCATTGTATTGGGAATCCAGCGAGAGAGAGAGAGAGAGAGAGAGAGAGAGAAAGCCATCTAGCTACTAACTACGGACCCGAAGGTCTACAAAGGACTACTCACGCATCATCGGAGAGGCACCAATGGAGGTGGTGAACCCCATCCGAGATGGTGTCTAGATTAGATCTGGTGGTTCTGGACTCTACGTCGGCTGGATGAATATTTCATCAATGCCTTTAGGGTTTCTGGAATATTGGGGTATTTATAGAGCAAAGAGGCGGTCCGGGGGGCACCCGAGGTGGGCACAACCCACCAGGGCGCACCTGGGCCTCCTGGCGTGCCCTGGTGGGTTGTGCCCCCTTGGGGCACCCCCCAGGCGCAGCCAGGGCCCGTTGTGTTCCTTCTGGCCCATAAAAATTCTCCATAAAGTTTCGGGGCATTTGGACTCCGTCTGATATTGATTTTCTATGATGTAAAAAACATGGAAAAAAACAACAACTGGCACTTGGCACTATGTCAAAAGGTTAGTACCAAAAAATGATATAAAATGACTATAAATGATTGTAAAACATCCAAGATTGATAATATAACAACATGGAATAATAAAAAATTATAGATATGCTGGAGACGTATCAGGAGTCGATGAGGATGCTGCAGTTTCGGTGGAGCAGGTTACGGCGGCGCTGTGGGGATGGAGCAGTCGCGATAGACGAGGCCATCATCGGAGCAGCTCCTTGGAGGTGGAGGACGGGCGGCTGAACCGGCGGGACTACGAGATGGACGAGGATCCTCATCCAGGAAGGTGGATGAGGGATGTCGAGCTGTTGCGGTGGACGACGTCATCGGGGAAGAGGCTCCGGCTGGGCAGCGGTGAGGTGGCGGACAGAGGAGGGTGGGGTTTAGCGGCTAGAGCGGAGAGGTTATGGCGGCCTGGGATTTCAAATGGCGAAAAGGAGGCGATGGGAGGGGGAACCATCACTTAGGGACGCGCTTGTCCAAAATTTAGGGTGTGTTACAAAAGTACCCCCACCAATTTGAACTAGCGACCCTTTCGGCTCAGGGTTAGAAGGGGGATTTCGCGTGTCGGGATTTGGCAGCTGGAGGGAGTTTTCGCGCGCGTTGTTATTTCGGGATAGCAAGGCGCGGGTTGTGAAGGCGCCAGTTTTGGGAGCACGATATCTGAATTTTCAGAATATAACAAGGCGCGGGTTGAATTTTAGGGACAAGCCTAACGTGTAATATTGTACTTGTACGTACCAAATCAATTCGCACTTCCCTTAATGAAAAAAAACGAAAAAATTAAAACTATTCACACCACACAAAGAGAGAGTCTTGTCCCGTTTTACTATACAAATGCTATTCAAAGCTACTCATACCAACATGTTATGTCCAATTAATTTTTTTCATTGGCTATATAATGCATGTAACCTACTCATACCAACATTTTAGTGCATTCCAAATGTCTATACTGCCACTGCAATTCGAAATAAATTTTAATTTGTTTCTCTATTTTAATAAGAATCTACAATCATGGTTGGTGCCAACTCCAACCATCATTTGTGTATTACCTTAACAACACACCACATGATTACTATAGAGATAGATATGACTATGTGTACTATATGAACTCAAACTCAATTTTTTGAATACATTTGATGTTGATTCCTAATAATAGTACATTTGATGTACTAACTATATATTCATAATCTAAACCATGTTCCATACGTACACCGTGTTTACCACAGAAAGTATAGTGCCCCGCCCCCTACATTATGACAAGTATTTAGCCCTGAGCTGCAAAAGCCACACATTAGCCCAAATTATAATCAATGTTCCACATTATGATATCTTCTTCAAGTATCAGTATCCACTTTTTTATAATGAATTATGATCTATGTTCGTCTTTTACACCTTCATGATCCTCTTCTCTTTGTAGCTAGCTAGCGCTAACTTTCTATCATGCATCCACATGCCCGCCCCCCTCACACCCTCCCTCAGCGTCCCCTCCATCGCGCACCACTACAAAAAAATACACTTCCGTGATGATACGTGTTTGTCACAGTAGGTCACGTTTCTGTCATGCATGTACATCCATGACAAATTTATGATAGAATCAAGATAGTCATACATGTGATGTCGTAGAAGTTTTCCATGACATGACCAAAATTATCATCACGGGTGTCCACTTCCATGACGATAAATCGCGCGTTACAGAAGTGCTTTCGTCAAGGGTGACCGAGACGTGGCATCCACCGTAACGGAACGCCGTTAAGCTATCGGGTCCGGTTTGGGGATTTTCCACGTGTAAAATCATCATTGGCTGGAGGAAACACGTGTCGGCTCACCGTTGGGACATATGTCATCCACTCATTGGACCCAAAGCGCCTATGATATGTTGACACGTGGCACGGCCCAACAGAGGCCCATTCCTATGAAAAGGCCGGCCCGTTTGACTTGGTCAAAAGGTGGCGGGCCGGCCCACGGCAAGCCTGTGAACGGCCTGTTTGCATATAGCCCATTTACAGCCCGCTAACCTAGGGCCTGTTTACGGCCTATCCAAATTAGGCCCAGTAGCGTCATCTGGGCCGTCCAATATAATTCCAGCCCGTTTTAACTTCCGGCCCATGTATGGCCCATGACGTCTTTCAGCCCATATGAGGCCCTTATTACTCTCGGCCCATTAACGGCCTGTGGTAAAGCTGGCCCGTAATGAAAAGTGTATCACTTTATACCCATTAACGGCACGTGGTGAAACTAGGCCGTAATGAACAGTATATCACTTTATACCCATTAACGGCCCATTATTCCGTTGGGCCGTTTCCAGCCCATGTTATCTTTCGGCCTTCTCGGGGCCCATTTATTCTTGGGCTCATTTCCACATTCGTTTACTTACGGCCCATTACTGTCATTTTCTGCTTGTGGGCCAAATTCAGCCCGTGGTTACAGTCGTCCCGTTTGTGGCCCGATAATACGTTGGGCCGTTTTCATGTCAAAAGAAACCTGTTGGGCTATTTTCATAGAGTTATCAAATGCGGGCTATTAACGGACCGTTATTGTCCACGAATAGTACAGCCCATGATTGGCGAAATGATGATACGCCCCGTAGAAGGCCCATGGATCCTACGGCCCGTAAAAGGCCCATGAATCGTATGGCCCATAGAAGGCCCATGGATCCTACGGCCCGTATAGAAGGCCAATGGATCCTATGGCCCGTAGAAGGCCCATGGATCATACGGCCCGCAGGAGGCCCATGGTTACAACAGTCCGTGTGTTGCCATGATTATTTTGGCCTAGTTTCCAAAGATAGGTTATTGTGGCCACTAGAAAAACACAAAAAAAGAAGTGCAGTGACTACAAGCAAACAACTAAACAAGACAATAAGGAAATAAATAAGCAAGCAATTAACGCTAGCCTATTACCGCTATTACACATATTACATCCACTGGGCATCAAAGTTCGCCACCAGTGCAAAATAGGGAACAAAGCAGCATATTACATACACTGGCCGTCAAAATTGGCCACCAGTGCAAATAAACGCGGCAGCAAAACAAAAGCATAACTGAATCAACTTCAGAAGAGCTCAAGAAATGTGGTATCCACCATGCTGGCAGTAAGCTTAGCAAGCTTATTAGCTTTGTCCTATTTGGCGCTAAAATCCTCCAACGCTTGCTGTTGCACCAGAAAGTATGCATCTGAATGCTCCAGGGACTTCCGTAGTCCTTCCGCTTCTTGTCGCAGCACAACTGATCGATGTCTTTCAGCTTGTAGTTGAGACTCAAGAAACCGAACTGGTTTAGACAATGAGTTTGAATAGCTTGTGCAAGCGTTAGAGGCCAGTAACTCCAACACTAAACCAAGACATGACTTTGGGGTTGTCTCACTGTCTTCGAGATAGTCTTCCTGCTGTTTTATCAGCTTTGTTGGAGACCAACAAGGATGTGTCACTATCCTGAACCTTATCTGCATTACTTCCTTTACCATTGCTTAATGAGGCACTCTTCCCCAATATTCTGTCAGCATTCTAAAATAAGAAACAAGCAGACACATAACAGTTTAGCATGTACTAGTATATGAAACTCATTTCGGTGAACCAGTTCATTAGTAAGGTGGACAGGATTAAACTACCAAGTCTTCTATTGCCAAGTAGTAGTACATAATAAAAGCATCAAACAAACATATATCTATGTCCTATGGTCACTGCATTGTCTTGCCAAATCAAAATAGAGACACGGTTCAAATCATATCAGTTCAAGACAAAGCAGCAGTGAAAGAATACAAAGCGTGGGAAACTACACGGCACAACAAGATTTCAGATGGGTACCACGGGTCTACATGTACAACAACACTATTTGCTTTGTTGTGATGCTACTAATGTGCATGATATGAGAAGTCAACTGTATACACAATTGAAATTGAAATCAACAGAGCTATTGATAAGAGCAAGCCTGTTAAAGAAACATGTGTGAACATACTTGTTGTGCCATTGGAGTTTCTATTGGATCCTTCAATTTAAAAATAAGTTTGTATGTGTAAATACAGTGATACAAGAGCAAAGCAGTATGCACGATAGCAATCATAGTTAAAAAAGGCGCGCCTAAGCAAGCGCTTAAGCGCGCCTAGGTTCTAGGCGTTGGCGAAACGCATTGCGCATAACTACGCTTAATCTGTGCATAACTGCGCATAAGCATGCGCTTTGGTCAGTAAAGCGCAAGGCGGTGGCAAAACGCACAATTAACGCCTAGCGCTTTTTGGAACTATGATAGCAATGGAATCTTAAATTAGAACAGTTGTTCTTCAGGTTTAGGCACTTGTTCTACATGAAAAGAGTACAGTAAGACGCAAGGATATAGTACTTAAAAATAGAAAATGAGCTCATAGACTTTACCACATTCTTGGTTCGGGACCAGGACAGAACAAGGCGTTCCCAGTCATCGTCCAGTAAATGTGTCTCAGGAGAACGTAAGGGAATTTGATGAGTTTCTTTGCCGGTGAAGTACGTTTTCTTCAGGTAATTTTGATACTGCCACCAAGCATTCTTGAAGATAGCAGAGGTATTAGCACAGGTTACCTCATCCTGAGTTTCCAAATCGGTCCTTCTCTATAGAGAAAAATGGGAAAATTTGCTGTATTATAACCATCATGGAGGTAGGATGTATGGGACAAAGCAAAGTAATTGCCATGAATAACATTACTTAAACATAACTCCTGGACAAACTCCTGCAACTGGCATTTTCCTTCATCTCCAGTATAATATTTCCAAGATGGGAAGATACGCACATACGATTTAACAACATCAAATGCGATAGATGCTAAAGTACGACTAGCTGGTTGTGCTTCCTCCACAGGAATAGGCGTACTAACTGGTGGAGTTGGGGTTCGCCGTGGTAGTACTGGCCCTTTGGGCACTGGAGCTGCCTTACTAACTGCTCTTGTTTGGGAGCTCTGTGGTGGAGATGGTGTTGTGTCAACAGGAACTGGGTTACTATCTGCTGGGGTTGGGGTTAGATTGGGTGAAGCTGGTTCTCTGTCCATCGCAGTAGGGGTACAATCTGCGAGAGTTTGGGTTATGTGTGGTAGGGCTGGTTCTTGTGCATGTACAACCGGGGTGCTATCTCCACCAAGAAGTAGCACTGTTTTATTTGAAGACCGTGTTTTTAGTCCGCTAGATGCTGGCATCACCCGCTCCAATTCAAATGGCTGATAAACAGGAAACATAGTTGAATGTACAGACATTGTATGAGAGACAGATGCAATAGATAGTGTGGAAAAAAGAGGACATGAAATAGTTGACATGTATATTGTTTAACTAAAATGGATAGCATGACATAATTTCACATATATGATGTCTATCTAAACTGGATAGCATAGCATAACATAATTCAAAGATATGATGAATAACTAAAACGCCGTGCCAAGTTAGAGCATACACCTCGGTGGGGGAATAGGACTGGTCATCTGTCTCTGGATCCATCTCTGAGGAGCTATCGGGACCCAACAAGAGATCTGCTTCGACAGGTAGCACTGTCTGCTCTGAAGGCCTTGTTTTCACTCCAGATTTTTCAATCTCCCACCCAAATGGCTGATTCACAGGAAGAGTAGTTTAATGTACAAACATTGTCGACAAATGGAAATGTAATGAAGAAAAGGATGGGCAAGATATCATTCAAATATATGATGCCTGGTTAAACAGGATGGCATTGCACATTTCACATATATTATGGCTGGCTAAAAGACATGAGACTGCATAATTCCCATATATGATATAGAAACTAAACAGGTGGCGACAGAACATGTCTAAACTAAGCAGATGACATATATGATGTCAAAAGTAGGCACTGCAAGGCAACATATGCATGATATGACTAACATCATCATGCCAAGGTAGAGCAAACACCTTGGGGGGTAAATAGGAGTGGTCAGCGGCGTCTGAATCCGCCTCAGAACAGATATCTTCCTCTGGATTACAATCTGGAGAGGGGTGGGGAGGGTTTGCCATTGAACCCACCATGGAGCGATGTCTGCATGACATTGTATTGCCGCGCAAAACTCTTCTCTTTTTCTCTACATGTTCAGCATGACTGTGTACAATATCTGACATGCATACGAAAAAATATGGTGAGATTATGTAAGGAGAGCATGCAGAAATTTAGAGTGATGGTAACAACCAGTGGATGGATCCAAAAATAATGATAGCAGGCTGATGATTGCTTTAATTTAATAAAAAGACAGATGATGATTGCTTTACTATTTGTTTCCCACCCAAGATGAACAACATAGGCATACCCTAGGTGAACCAGATATTAGACAGAGATACTATTCATTGCTTCCTCGATATGTGCCCCACAACTAATTTAGAACTCAAGTTTGAACATTAATTTGGACCTGACTTGGAGTCCAAGAGGTGAACAGGACGATAAAGTAGCAGGTAATTTTAAGCAATGCATAACATAAGCAGAATCAAAAGAGTGCGACCTCTCTTGTGGACCCGTGTACTCCTCAGGTTCATCTGCTGAGTCGATGATGGTGATGCCGTTGCGGTGGGTGCCGGCGGCAGGGAAGGAGATCTGAGGCGGCGAAAGACGGTCAGGAGTCGTGATGTCTGGTTTGGTGGATGTTTCTGTCGATGGAGCACCTCAGGTGAGGTGGACGACGTCGCGGCAGGAGCAGGACAAACCACACAAAGTTCCCTTCGACACCTACCTGTAACTGAAGTAATTCTGTAAGGGCTCATTTGGCTTGCATGATTCTAAAAACGCAGGGATAGGAAAAACACCGGAATAGGATAGGAATGCACATGGTAAACAGAGCATTTGTAAACACAGGATTTCTGTCAACTTGGGTGTTTGGTTTACAGGAATTGGAAGAGCAGAGGAATGCAAAGAAACATGGCCAAAATAAAGTGAAACCATATGAAAGCGTGTACAGTTAGAATGTTATTCTGCCACTAATGCACTTGGTCTTGTTTTCATGCATAGGATTTTGAAAAGTAGGTCCAGGTGGATGTTTTGCTTCATTCCTTTCAACAAAATGCATGAATAATTGAATAGTAGAGTGCCATTGGAAAATTCCCTATTGCTATGTTTTTCCGTCGAACCAAAATAGCCCTAATGGATCGACATGAATGTATAGTAATAAGTGATGCAACAAGTGTACAACCTCTTTGCCGTAGCCGTGTCGACCTCAGCATCATTGGGTTGGTCGCTGAAGCAGTTGAGGCAGAGGTGGCTGTCGGAGGTGTGGAGGAAGATCTGAGGAATCTGTAGACGGCGTCCAGGGCACTGCTCTGTTGTGATGGATCGTTCTGTCGTTGGAGCAGCCCCGGTGAGCCGTAAGACGTCAAGGCTGAAGCAGCACAAGACAGACATCGTCAATCTCAAGTGGGATTCTAATAGCATCTCCAATAGATGATGTAAAATAGATGTAAAATTTACATCACCAAAAACCACCTAACTACAACAGATGAGGTAAAAACTGTTGACTCTGAACTTAACTGTCGAAACTGAAATTTACTGTGGAATCTGAATGTTACTGTCGAAACTGAACGCAATGGTAGCAGAGAGGCACTTGACATGTAGTTTAGGGAGGGCCTGCAGTTCATCTTCAACCTGCACCCCCCTGAGCCGCCAGCCACCACCGGCCGAACGCCGGCCCCAGCGCCGCCTCGCCGCCCCGAAACAACTCCCCACCGCCGGTCCGCCGCCGCCCCGCCAGCCCTATAGGCCCCCCGCCCCCACCCTGAACCCTAAGATAGATAGTGGGGTACCTCTCCGGCGAGCCCCCGTCCCCACTGCGGGTGGTTCTTCCTTAACTCCGGCGAGCCCCCCCACCCCCTGAAAATCGACTGACCCAAAAGTCGATTCCGTCGACTGAAGTGTAGCTAAATCAGAGCAGAGTAGCGGCACGAGCGAGGGGGAGAGCAGCAGCAGCAGTGCGAGCGAGCGAGCGAGAGCCGGAGCAGCAGCAGTTGGGCGAGCGAGCGATCGAGCCAGAGCCAGAGCAGCAGCAGTAGATCCGGCTGGTATGGACGCCGCCGCCGAAGGGGCCTCGCACTTGAGAAGAGCCACTGTGGAGATGTCGCCCGCGACGCCGGCTTCAAGGTAGCCGCTCCATGGGGGTGCGGGATGGAGCACCGACGGCGCCGGGAGGTCGAGCTAAGGAGAAGGTGCGATGCGATGAGTGTACAACCTCTTTGGTGGTGCCGAGTAGGCCTCGGCTTCGTCCGAGGAGTAGGTGAGGATGCTATGGTTCTGGTGGAGCAGGTTAAGGCGGCACTGTGGGGATGGAGCAGCCGCGATAGACGAGTCGATCGTCGGAGCAGCTCCTTGGAGGTGGAGGACGGGGCGGCTGAACCGGCGGGACGAGGAGATGGACGATGGATCCTCATCCGGGGAGGTGTACGAGGGACGTCGAGCTGTTGTGGTGGACGACGTCATCGGGGAAGAGGCTCCGGCTGGGCAGCGGTGAGGTGGCGGACGGAGCAGGGTGGGGTTTCGCAGCTGGAGCGGAGAGGTTATGGCGGCCTGGGATTTCGAACGGTAAAAAGGAGGCGATGGGAGGGGTGAACCATGACTTAGGGACGCGCTTGTCCAAAATGTAGTGTGTGTTACAAAAGTACCCCCCACCGATTTGAACTAGCGGTCCTTTCGGCTCAGGGTTAGAAGGGGGATTTCGCGTGTCGGGATTTGGCAGCTCGAGGGAGTTTTCGCGCGCGTTGTAATTTCGGGATAGCAAGGCGCGGATTGTGAAGGCGCCAGTTTTGGGAGCACGATATCTGAATTTTCGGGATATAACAAGGCGCGGGTTGAATTTTAGGGACAAGCCTAACGTGTAATATTGTACTTGTACGTACCAAATCAATTCGCACTTCCCTCAACCAAAAAGAAAACGAAAAAAATAAAACTATTCACACCACACAAAGAGAGAGTCTTGCCCCGTTTTACTATAAAATGCTATTCAAAGCTACTCCCTCCTTCCATCTATATAGGGCCTAATGCATTTTTCGATGCTAACTTTGACCAAATATTAGAGCAATAATATATGACATGCAACTTACACAAAGCACACCGTTAAATTCGTCTGTGAAAGGTTCTTTCAATGATATAATTTTCACATTGTGCATGTCATGTACTATTAATCTTGTCAATAGTCAAAGGCGGTCTTAAAAAACGCATTACGCCCTATATAGATGGAAGGAGGGAGTATGAATCCATGTTATGTCCAATTAAATTTTTTCGCTTGCTGTATAATGCATGTAACCTACTCATACCAACATTTTAGTGCATTCCAAATGTCTATACTACCGCTGCAATTCGAACTGAATTTGAATTCGTTTCTCTATTTCAATAAGAATCTACAATCATGATTGTTGCCAACTTCAACCATCATTCGTGTATTACCTTAATAACACACCACATGATTACTATAGAGATAGATATGAACTATGTGTACTACATGAACTCGAATTCTATTTTTTGAATACACTTGATGTTGATTCCAAATAATAGTACATTTGATGTACTAACTATATATTCATAATCTAAACCATGTTCCATACGTGTACACCGTGTTTATCACACATAGTATAGTGCCCCGCCCCCTACATTATGACAAGTATTTAGACCTGAGCTGCAAAAGCCACACATTAGCCCAAATTATGATCAATGTTCTATATGTTATACGTAGTACTAGCAAGATGCCCATGCGTTCCACAGAACATCAACATGATCAAGGGGAGGCCTAATTTGCAAATATGGAGAGGGGTGTGGGTATCTTTTTTCAAAATTGCCATAGTTTCCTTCCTATCCGTCAGATATAAATCGGACGGCCTATATTGCAGGATGGCACCATCATCAACAACTCCGTTTTTTTATAAGAGTAGAGATAAAATATATTATATGTAGTATAACATGTTCATAACCACACCATGTGTATCACCGTTATATATATTCACACATGCGTCGGTTTAAAACACTATGATAAATTCTTCAAATATCCGAATTCGCTTTTTATAATGAAGTATGATCTCTATTCGTCCTTTACACCCACACAATCCTCTTATCTTTGTAGCTAGCTAGCGCTAACTTTCTCTCGTGCATGCAGACGCCCGCATCCCTCTCACCCTCCCTCAGCATTCTCTAGCTCCATTGCGCAAATTCGTCTTTTCACTTTAGGTCGTTCACCCATGATGTGTGTAGGCCCCCCAGCTCCTTCTTTACGGCACACATCGATCGATATGCCTCTCTAGCCAGGTGTGCCTAGCACAAAACACAAGCTTCCCCTCTTCTCTTATCACCGTCCATGCCTCACTCCCACCACTCTTTTCATCGATCTCGTACTCGCACACTCCTCCCCCTTGATATAGTATGACTCTCGCACCACCTCCTAGATGCATCCCTCTCTCTCTCTATCCTTCTCCCCATGCCTCATTTGCTTCTAACACACACATGCATGTATACCGATCAATCTCCCAACATATACCTAGGTCGACTTTAACTATTCCCCCCCCATCGATTGACGTACCTCACAACTTATGTCTCTCCTTTCTCTGACAAAGGACGATTGATATTCCTATGTAGTTACGCCTGCTTACCATAGCCATATCGCCCCCCTCATCATTCGTGCGTGCCTCCTGACCCGTCTCTCACATGCACATGCACAGACAGGCAGCCATCCCCTCTCTTATTGATATTGAAGGCGTGCCCTCCGGTTGTCTAGCAAGCCTATCCCACCATTTGTTAGAAGCAACTCCACTACCACCCCCTCAACACTCTAGCTCTGTCTCTCTCCCAACCTTATTCCTCTCCTACACATATGCATGGATGCCAATCGATCTCCCTTAATACATGAGGTAGATTGATTTCCCTTAATACATGAGGTAGGACTCTCTCCTTGTCCACACATATACTAGCCATTGTACCTCTATAGTTAATTAGGCCTCCCTCCCCCCACCACACACTGGATAGTCGAGCGCTGTAGGTATCCATGCCACAGAGACAAAACTGCACCTATCCCCTCTACGTTCCAGTAGGCCAGCCACTCTATATCTTTGACGTGGGCACACACAAATTCGATGGCACCCTTTATCGATCGCGCGTGCACACACACACACACATCATCCCTCTCTTCGATTCTATGGACGCCTCAAGCCGATGATACCTCCACTCTCTTCTCGTGGATCGCCCCCTCTATATATATAATATATCTAGGACTCTATTTCACACTCATTGCATATGTTACATTTTTTGATTGACCCCCCCCCCAAAAAAACTCTCACGAACCCACACACTATATCTCTCTACGTTTGTATCTCTCTCACACAACCCCATGTAGGTGGTGTGCATATACAAGGAGAGAATAGGTGCACCGTTCATGCACTCACGCTTCGTGCCCAGCCACACCCGCGCGGGTACACAGTGGAGCTCATTTCTGTACGAAATGGCAGCCCACGTGCTAATTTGAATGCGTGTAGCGGTTGTTTACCTACGGAGGTCGTGTACCACGTGTGCACGAAACAAAGTTCGACTTGATGCGTTGGCGCGTTATTTTTAAATAAAGTTATATCACTCAATGGCACGTACATAGAATATAAAATGATTTTTATGGAGAAAAAGGTAGTCAACTCCACTATATACAATGGAGCCTGCCTGCCTGGTTTGTCTCTCTTCAGAGTATCTCACACAAGGCTGTGGTGGCCTCTCTCTCTATCTTACCATTGGTCACTGATTCGGCCGCATCCCGTCCGCCGGCGGAAAGGGAGGACATGCATCGTTTCTCCGTTCGACAGCGCCGAAGCAGCACGTCCCGATTTGCGGTACACGTCGTTCTCTCTGACCAAGCTCCGGCGTGGTAGGGCCTACGCCACCTGCTCGCTGTCGCAGTATGGGCAGATTCCGCCCGCCGCTGCTCACCTAGTTACATCCCGACGACCTCCAGGTATCCCCTCCGGCCTTGCTCCACTGCCCGTCTTCCCACATCGCTGCATGTGGATCTTCCATAGTTCTTTGCCCAAAATGTACCTCGTCCAGCGTACTTTCCATATTGCAATCTCGTCCTCACACCGTTTTAGACAAACACAACCGTGTTGTTATCTTCCCTTAGGACAAGGAATATGCTTCTTTTTTGTCGTCGCATGTGTCATCAACTGTTATTGGCCAGTAATTGTTTCCTTTCTACCTCTTTTTTGCAAACAGAGCTATCCATTTCACCTCGTTGCTATTGCGACCTTTTGGTGAACTGCACAGATCATTTTTTTCTTAAGAGTGTTTTGTGCAGTTCTACCAAAATGTCACACGGGCAATGTCTCTACATTTCAGTGCGACTGCACAAAGGGAGATTGGTTTTGCTCTATCCTCCTCATCCAACTCCGAGCCTAATCTTCTCCAACTAGTTAGTCTTAAGAGAGACTGCAAAGGTGACCGGCTTCTATTTGTGTGTTTATTGTTTCATCAGCAGTCCTTTATTATCGTAATCACACTTAATATCTTTGGAACAGGGACGCTCAGCTCTATTCTAGTGGAACTGCACAAAATGATCGGAATGATGCATGCTCTAGACAGCTACTTTTTCCCCAACATGCCTTGTTGATTTAGACAGAGCTGGGGGGACGTTGCTGCCAATGAAAGCATGTATCAATTTTAATTTAACACCTTCTCACAACTTTGTCTTCAGTTGTGATGTAAATATTAGCTCTGATTAGCAAGGAAGTTAGTTTTTTATTGTTTCCGAAAGAGCATCGATGGCAAGACACACGAAACAAAAGCTGAAAGCTCACACCATTGTACAATTTCATGTCGCTGGAAAATTATTTGTATAGTACGTCAATTATGTAAACAAATGTTGGAAGCTTGATAGCATTGCCAGAAGCCTCTTCGGCATCCGGGTCCATGTGCCATGCACAAAATTATACTCCTTCGTTCCTAAATATTTGTCTTTTTACAAATTTCAAATGGGCATATTTTAGAGTGTAGATTCACTCATTTTGCTTCGTATGTGTACTCCCTCTGTTCCTAAATATTTGTCTTTCTGGAGATTTCAACAAGTGACTACATACGGAGCAAAATGAGTGAATCTACACTCTAAAATATGTCTATATACATTCGTATGTAGTAGTCCATTTGAATCTCTAAAAAGACAAATATTTGAGTAGTCACTTGTTGAAATCTCTAGAAAGACAAATACTCTGGAGTATATTTAAGAACCAAGGGGGTAGTGCACAGTCGCATGGGAGACTCAGACTGGTCGTTGCGCCGCATTAATAGTGAGTAATGAGCAGTCAAATCATAAGCCCCACCTTTCCCACTGTAAGTTGCTTGGAAGAAGCAACCATCGATACGCTCTTCTTTCAATCTGCTCATACTACTCCATCCGTCACTGTTTATAGAGCGCGCTTCAGAAAAAGAGAAAATCTCTGGGACCAAGGCGACTAGCGATCGGCCTGAAAATAGCATTGGTAGTTATAGCACGGTGTCTATTACTAGAGGAAATAATGCGTACACACATGCATGCAGTGCTTCCACCTCGGGTACACACATGCATGCACTTACTCCACTCCGTAGTACTACATCGAGAGAAAATTGCGGTTACCACGCCCTAATTAATTGAGCATTAAACCAAACGCGTCTAAAGTCTCTCTGGTGGTGGAAATGCATTGAGAGAAATGCATCATAATGAAGCGCGCCCTGTAAACTGTGACGGAGGGAGGAGTAGTATGAAGGTGCAAAACCAAGTACGCGTACGACCAGTCGGTCAACGCACCTCCTCTTGGCATATCATTGACATGTGGGACCGGAGTGTGAGCAAACCGATCTCAATTGACGGCAAAATGGCCAACCCGCCGTTCCTTGAGAGAGACGAGGAGCGAGAACACACAGACGGGCTCGCATGGAGGCCAAGATATATTCGAGCATGGTTGATCGATATCATCATTACATGTTGGGCTGCCGTTTTCCGCCCTTCTCCGGAATAAATGTGTACTTTATCAGAGATTAAGAAAAATAAGAGTATAGAGGCTCCACCATGCGGTTCTAGTTGTAGTACTACTCGTACTACTAATCCTTGCGCTTGGCTCTTCGCCTCTTCGTGAAGTCGAACAATGATGGTACTCTGCATGTTTGGTACTACAGTGTATGCCTCTGGCAATCTGACACCGAATGAACTGATGCATGTCCACCGCCTGGGCGAGGGTACGTTGCATTAGTCAAAAGGCGTAAGCGAGCTTCACCTTCTCCTGCAAGCTTCTCCTCGTTCTGCGAGTTGACGGGACACACCAACAAGTAGTGCTAGTCCATACTCCCTCCTTTCCGGTTAATATGGCTTAATCTTTTTTTGTGGGTAAATGAGAGAGCTTTATTCATATATATAAGCATTCTTAGGACGATCATCCAAGACACTAGTCACTAGGAAGCGAGGTACCCCACAAAAAAAGAAGTAGGAAGCGAGGTGTTTCATCAAGCCAGCTCTCGGCCACATTCAAAGTGCAGCAAGCACGGTTCGCACAAAGATGCGACGCCAAGTTTGCTGACCTGTTTACATGCTGAATAACAAAAAAAGAGGAAATATTACCGAGCGCTCCTATTTGTAACAGGATATGAGCCAGAATTAAGCGAGAATTGTGGCGAGTGTTCCATGCAATCAACTTCCATTATCACATGCGAGAACCCTCGAAGAGAACCAAATGTGTTGAAGATTGCTTTATCACATTTTAAAAATATAATAAGAGTGCAGACGCTCCTCCATCCGGTTCCTAGTACTAGTATAGTAGTACATACCTCTATAGACTATAGTAGTAGTACTAGTACTAGTAAACTTTGCGCTTTGCTGTTCGCCTCTTAGGGAAGTGCAACAATAATAGTACTACTAGTATAGTGTATGCTTCTGGCAATCTAACACCGAATTAACTGTTGCACGTCCACCGCCTGAGCGAAGGACAGCTTGCATTAGTCAAAAGTTTCTCCTTGTCCTGCGAGCCACCGCGCGCAAGCTTCTCCCGTCCTGCAAGCTTCTCCTCGTTCGGCAAGTTGACAGGACACAGCAAAGTAATGCTAGTCCATACTGCCTCCTCTCCGGTTAATATGGCTTAATTTCAAACGAGATAAATACACTGTCTGTCACTATATATTTGTAAAAATACGGTCAGTGGACTTCATAATACGCTCATTGCGCTCAATATATACATTTTCCGGTGTTTATACGGTCACTAGCTCACCCTGGCTGAGTATGTGTGTGCATGCATGTGTAGGTTGAGCACTTGCGCGTGACCGTGTGTGTTCCTCGTGTGCTCGGACATGCATGCATTAGGGCGTCGCGCACGTTTTTGCGTCCATGTGTAGGTGTGACTGTTGCATACACATAGGGGGAGTACGTGTAGGGGCGACTAAAGGAGCAGTCAAATCACACAGTAAGTTAGTCGGAAGAAGCAACCATCATTTCACTCTTCAATGACACGTACGCAATATAAAATGGTTGATATGGAGAGAAAAAGAAAACCACTATATATACACTAGCAGGAGCCTAAGCTACAAGCCTGCTTGCTTGGGTTGCTCTCTTCACAAGCATAGAACGACGGTGGCCACACCGCCGGTCACATATCCGGCCTGATCCCGCGGCTGGGGGAAGGGACAATGTTCTGCGTAGACGCGGTCGACATCGGCGAGGGAGAAAATCCACAGTCGGTGCGTCCCAATCGGGGGTCCCACAACGGTATGGGCCGATGCCGCGTCCCAACCACCCTTCTAGCTACAGCCCGACGTTCCAAGTAGTCCATCTTCCTTTTGGAGCCGGCTTGCTCCACTGCCGCAGCTCCCCCATGTAGCTCCATCTCCATGTCGATCTTTCTCTACTTCTACCGACTTCTACTTGTGATGAGTTTATGTCTCATGAACTAGTGTCAGTACTATTATTCTAATCACACTTCTTCAATATCTTTGCCATCAGGGATGCTCAACTCGATTTTAGTGGAACTGCACAAAAGCATCGTATGATCCGAGGGTGCCAGCCGTCTTTCCTTCAACAGGTTCTACCTGGCCAGGAAATTAAATCCTGTTTAGGGTATAGGGTTTAAGTCGTAGTGACCCCATCAGTAGTTTTTCTTTCGTACACGCTCTCACAACTTTTGTCTTTAGTTGTGAAGTAAATATTGGCTATGATCTGTGAATCATTGAGATGCATCAGCATGCGTGTTAGTTTTCCTTTGTATTTGATGGAATGTTGTAACGGGGCAACCTTGGAGTAGGAATGAAAATAGAGTGGAAAGTTTCCGTTTTTCCGGAGGAAAAATGGAAACTGAGAGAAACCAACGTTTCATTTCGTTGGATCGCGCCATCGAGCAAAACCAATGTTTAAATCACGTCTGTCGCGTTCGTGTCTCACCCTCCTCCACGGCTCGACCCGACACTGTCGCTCGGCATGCCACTCACCGCAAACCGAGTATACGATAACTTTCCCGCCTGCTTGTCGATGGATCGCGCCATGGAGTACTAGTACTACTGGAAGAGATTGACGAGTTGGGGGAGGACAGCTAGCTGTAGCACGGACTCCCAAGAACTTTTTACATTCATGTTGTGGCCGGCTATTGCGACCTTTGAACGCGGAGCAGTCGCGTGCACCAGGAAGCGGCGCGGGCGACGCTCTCTCGGCCGGCGTGCCGCTTCAATGCCGGCGCCAGTGAGAGGTCGCGTCCGCTCTAGCCGGGCATGAATGCGGCACTGGCCGTTCGGGCGGGAAGCACGCGCGAGTGATGAAGAGGGTTCGGGTTGGTCAGGAGCGGCCGTGGCAGCGGTCCGAACGCCCGCAAACAAGAGATGTTGTACGTTAATATTGCCGCGTATATAATTAACAACGTAAATAATGTGCTAGTTGGACAAATATGATTGGAGATGGAGATGGAGATGGAATTTTACGTAAACACGGATATGCATGTCTATGTCTATGTGTGTGTGCGTGACGACTCTCGCGACCTGGAAGCGGGGCGTGTTTTTGATCGAGTTTTCTTTCTTGGTACGTTAAAAAATTGTCCGCCAGTTTTCGTTTCTTTTTTCCGGGAATGCGCGTATTCTATTTAAAACCACCGCTATGGAGAGATTGTTTTACTCCATTATAGCCTCTTGTTTGATAGAGTTTCTCGTGTCTCGCTCTCTCACGCTCTCCATATCAAAACAAGATGACAATGTCCACACTATCTCTCTCCTCGCCGGTGGTCACAGATCCGGCCGAATCCCGTCCGCTGCGGGAGGTGAGGAGGTGCAGCGTTGATGTTGTCGCCGTCGGCGATGGAGGAAGCCGATGCGCACCATCCTCTCGGAGCCGGCGCTGCCGCAGATGAAGGTCCTCCGCGCCCTTGTTCGCTGTCATCGTGTGGGCAGATCCCGCCCACCCGCCCGCCTAAGCGACATCTCGCCCACCTGAGGTATAACTTCTTGTACTGGTCCAGCTCCCCAGGTCACTGCATGCGGGTTTTCTTCTTTGCAACTACTCCCCAGCTCCGCATGTATAGTAGCTAGGGTTCGTCGGCTGGTCCAACATCACCTACTATTATAAAGGAAATGCCACTCGAAAAGTTGTCCTGATTTATGCCTCGGTGGAGGTATACATGTTGTTTCGACAAAAAGTACATGGTGGTTGTGTGGTCATTGTCCATATGCTCCTATTGCTGCTGCTAATCTAATACTATCACTGGTTAAATGAAGAAATGCTTTTTTTCTCGGGTATCCTGGTTTAGTTCCCATCAAGATAATCATGATGCTTCTGTTTGTTGGTGTACTTTTCATAATTCTTATTGACAATTGAGATGTCGTTGTTAATCTTGTAAAACAAAGTAACAACACTATATCCCTTGTTTATATTTTTGGAAACAGCGATGCGTATCTCCATACCCGGGCATGTCTTCCTCAATTTAGTGGAACTGCACAAAATTGGATGGCCATTGTTGTTCTGCCTCACTGTCCTCTGCCACGTGGTTCTTCCTTCCTCGTGCTTGACTACTGAGAAGAAACAGACCACAGTGAGGATTTGTCGAACTTCATAGGTGCCTCACCCAAACTTGATGCCAAAGGGATGATGCATCACCATGATGACCTATCGATGCTCATGGTTGCGCCTCATGGTTGCGTCGGCTGGTGAAGCTAATCGATTTTCAATGAAAAACAAGTTGTCTTCCATCAGTGCTCTTTGCTTGTTACCCACAAAGATGATATCCTTCATCAGTTCACCTTGGTTGCGTTGGAGACGCAGTTCTCTTTCACGTTGGTGCAATTTTATCACACAATTGGCTATGACCCAAATGTTTCCTCGAAGAAGGATCGACGTTGGTACTAAGAGCATAAGTTTTGTATTGATTTCTAAGCCTTCTCACAACTTTGTCTCCAGCTCCCCTGTAATTTTATTTGTCCAGCTATTAACTTTAATTAAAAAAATGGTGTGGACTATAAACCTGGATGGACATAGTAGCCCTCCATTTTTATTTACTCCGCATATTAGATTTGACTGAAGTCAAACTTCGTAAAGTTTGACCAAGTTTAGGCCGAACACAAAAAACCATAATTATTAGAGAGGGCAAACTGTACATACTCTCAAACCTTTCCGATAATTGAAATTAAATTTTTTATTTGTACACACTCTCACACGTTTCCGATAATTTGGCGCATGTGTGGTTGTTCACTTAAGGGAGGGTAGTGTACCGCACGTGAAGGACAGGAAGTGCGACCAGCACGCGTGGATCGTTA
Organism: Triticum aestivum; assembly: GCF_018294505.1. Classification (NCBI taxonomy): domain Eukaryota; kingdom Viridiplantae; phylum Streptophyta; class Magnoliopsida; order Poales; family Poaceae; genus Triticum; species Triticum aestivum. The sequence goes on along the minus strand of NC_057799.1, from coordinate 158,046,220 downwards.
GTTCATCGGAAGTACTCCCTCCATTCCTAAATATTTGTCTTTCAAGTGGTTTGCAATGGACTACCACATACGGATGTATATAGACATTTTTTACAGTGTAGATTCACTCAGTTTGCTCTGTATGTAGTCATTTGTTGAAATCTCTAGAAAGACAAATATTTAGGAACAGAGGGAGTAGTAGTTTTCTTCACTGGTACATTAAATAAAGAGTTTCATTTTGTACTTACACAATTTAAAACGATTGTTATGGAGAGAATAAGAAAACCACTCCACTATATATTAGTCGTATACACGAGTACTATATGGACCCAACTTCATTGACTTTAGCGCACCTACCTTTGGGTTTATGACAGGTGGGCCCAAAATGTGGCTGGCCCACCTGTCATATAGCCAAAAGCAGGTGCAGTTAAGGCACCGGAGCTCAGTCCGTACTACAGTATATATATATAAGCTGGAGCCTCAGCGCTTGTTCGCTAGCGTTTGCACTCTCCACACTCTTGCCGCACTACATATATATATATACACGCTGGAGGCTCAGCGTTCCTTTTCTAGGGTTTGCTATATTCACTGTCTCTCACCCGCTTCACCAGATCTAAACAAGACTGCGTTGTGGCCTCAGTCTCTCTCACCCCCCTCACAGCTGGCGAAGGAGGCGTCCGGATCCCGCCGCACCGGGAAGGGGAGGAGGTGCGGCGTTCACTCTATCGCCTTCGGCGAGGGAGGCTATCCACTGCCGGCTGCGCTTTTCTCTTTCACCCAGCGCCTGTGCGGGAGGGCCACCGACCCCTTCTTCCTCGTTGCCGTACGTAGTGTGGGCAGATCCGACCTCCCGCCGCACGCCTCGCCACATCCCGACGACCCTAAGGTATAAGTTTCTTTGAAACCGTCATTGGTCTAGCTGCATGCTGATCTTTTTCGATTCTGTAGTCGAATCTAGGTCTTGGTTCAAAGAGGAAAGAAGGGTGCGGTGGGGTGGAGCATGAATCTAGGACGTGGTTCAATGAGGAAAGGAGGGAGGGAAAGTAGTATAGACTAGCTATCCAGCCGCTTTGTTGGTCGAAAAGGGAAAAGGGGGGTAACCCAGTACACACATTTATTGAAAAGGGAAAGAAACTGGGGGGGTCGGGTAGTTTGTGCAGGACTAGATTTGCTGCCCTCACATCGGAAAAAGTTTCAAAGGGAACAAATATGGGACCAACGCAGATATGCTGCTTGGCTACATACTCTGCATCACCCATTTATACGTGTGGACGCACATGGTGCTGGCATGTCCCGTGTCCCATCCACATGATCGTGCAGTGTGTTTTGAGATGTTGTGCTACTTGTATTGGTACTGTTTTAAATAAATGTTGAATTGAAGCTATTGTATTTTAAGTAATGCCACTCTCAGAATTAACTACCGAACTATTTTAAGAGAATTTCTCTGTTAATATGAATCAATGCAACCGTTTTAGAAATACTATTGTCCTATACTTTGTTTTCCATCAAGATAAGGTAGATGCTTCTTTTTGTGGCCGCATGTTTCATCCTCCTTTATTGGCAGTAATTGTTTCCTTTTTGCCTCTGTTAAATCAGGGATATCTATTAAACTTGTTGCTATAGCAAACTTAAATGTCACACCGGCGACTTTACTTGATTTCAGAGTAACAGCACAAAACGAGATTGGATTTCCTATTCGTGTTGGCAGATTCGTACGTGATCTTGTGTGCGTCATGACAGGTTGGTACTTGCCTTCATCCACATGATCGTGCATTGTGTTTTGAGATGTTGTGCTACTTGTATTGGTACTGTTTTAAATAAATGTTGAATTAAAGCTATTGTATTGCTGTCTTTTCCCATTAAGTAGTGAACAAAAATGGGACCAACCCAGACATTATGCTTGTTGCTTTGTTACAACAAACTCTGCATCACCCCCTTTATAAGTAGATGGAAGAACATGTTGTTGTTGCGCCCACTCTCCCATGGAACTGTTTATGCTTTTTGTTAATCTAATGCCGCTGGTAAAATTAAGCAATGCCACTCTCATAATTAACTACTGAATCTTATTTCAAAACTGCAACACTTGTTAGGGATTGGCGGGATTACCATTTTTGTGGCCGCATGTTTCATCCTCCTTTATTGGCTAGTAATTGATTCCTTTTTTGCCTCTGTTAAAACAGTGATATCTATTCAACTTGTTGCTATTGCGACATTTTGCTTTGCTTAATTTTGGTGGAACTGCACAAAATGAGACCGGATTTCCATATATGTGTCGAGATCTCTCTGAGGTCTTCCTCACGAGTTATTTCAAATCTTGGTCTTGAAAGGTCAGTATCGACTTTCCTCAGAATTAACTACTGAATCTTAGTTCAAAACTGCAACACTTGTTAGGGATCGGCGGGAGTACCATTTCTGTTAGGGATCGGCCGGAGTACATGTTTAAGAAATGTATTGTTCAGATAATGTCTCTGTTATTATATATCAGTTACAGTGTTTTACAAATGGTACTATCCTGCTTTGTAGTTCTGTCTACATGTTTAACCAAGGTATTGTTAAGATAATGTCTCTGTTAAAATGAATCAGTCGCATTGTTTTAGGAATGATACTTTTCTGCTTTGTCATTCTTTATACATGTTGAAACAAGGCATTGTTAAGATAATGTCTCAGTTAATATGAATGAATCACACTGATTGAGAATTGCTACTCTCCTGCTTTGTTTCCCATTAAGATAAGGTAGACTAGTAGATGTTTTTCTTCTAGGAGTACAAGTCATCAACCGTTCTTTCTCAGTAATTGTTTCCCTTATACCTTTTTTTGCTTACAGGGATATCAAAATTAAAGCTCGGTTTTATTCCGACTTTGATTTTAGTTGAACTGCACAAAAAGAGCCAATGTGTCTAAGGCAAACTGCTGCATTAGTGGGTCCAGTTGGTCTTACCACTTTGCAGAAAGAAGCAGTCACTGTTTGCGCTACATTACACAAGGAATGATCGAGAAGCTTTACAGAGTATTAGTAGACGCTGGTGACATGAGTCTGCAGACAATATAGGAAACTCTACAACACGTGGAGTGCACTGGGCAAAAAGTGCCCAAACAAGTACAGGAAGCCAGGACAGGACTCCAAATCTGTCAATGTCATTCTAAGCAACAATGATGGGGCATCTGGGTATTGTAATCTGTTTACTGTACTTTCAGTTTGTTAGTCCACCGATTGGTGGGTTGACACTGGGGCCAATATTCATGTGTGTGTTGTTGTGTCTTTGTGGATGCTCAGCTTGATTTTAGTGGAACTGCACAAAATGTCCAGATGGTTTGTGTCCTCCATAATACTTCATCATGCACAATACATCGAATGGTTCTCTAATCATTCATCGTCACCTTGAGCCACCAGACTATATGTTTGAATGGTGCTGCCAGCATCGGCCATTAAGAAGGGTAAGAAGAAAGACAAAAAGAGAGATGGCTGCTTTACTTGTGGTTCGGAGGAACACTGGGCAAACAAGTACCAAGAAGCCAGGACAGGACTCCAAGTCTGTCAATGTCACTCTAAGCAACAATGATGGGGCATCTGGGTATGGTAATATGTTTACCGTCCTTTCAGTTTGTTAGTCCACCGATTGGTGGGTTGACACTGGGGCCAATATTCATGTGTGTGCTGATGTGTCTTTGTTTCCTGGCAGCATATAAATACGAAATCCACAGGGATGCTCAGCTTGATTTTAGTGGAACTGCACAAAATGTTCAGATGGTTCATGTCCTCCATAATAATACTTCATCATGCACAATACATCAAATGGTTCTCTAATCATTCGTCGTCACCTTGAGCCACCGGACTATCAGATGACAAACTAATGACAAACCCTGCCCGTTCCACAATCATAGGCATTACATATTTTGAATGGGAAAAGCTTGTCAAAGTTGACATTAGTTTAATATGTTGGAATTGGAAAACCTTGTCAATTTTTGCTCATTGATGTTAGCCAGAAGACATGCATTTGATATTTTTGAGTGGGACGCCCTTTGCTGTGAGCAACGTCGATCGTTTTTTCCTATTCCTGTCTTCAGTTTAGAAGTAAATATTTACTCTGCTGAGATGCATAGTCACATGAATGTTGACTTATGTAAGATATTTTAAGAGTTTGTTCTGAATATTGTCTTTGTAATGCCAGGCCTTGTGTTTGATTGCAAAGTTGAGCTTGGAATGTTGTGGCATGCGGCATCACGAGCTGTTCACCGTGCCTCCTGAGAATAATGCTTCGTATTGTTTTGCATGTCGATCTAATGCCAGTGATTTGCTTGTTAGGAAGATCATCCTCTTCTGTTGTTTCCGTGCTTAAGAAGTTCATCGTCTTATGTTTCATTCATAGCCTATACGACAAGTCGGGTAGGTTAGACGTGAAACCATATGATCTTCCGACCAACTCATCATCTTAGGCCGTGATTGGATCGTCGTTTTCCAACCAAACCGCTTGTAAAACTGACGCTTGTAAATAAAAGCAGATGGTCTCGGGCGAAGCGCTTGGGTGGTCGATTTCGACTAGTAAAATATACACCAGTCTCTCAAATTACACGCGTGACCCGCCGGTTTTACTTACAGACCTCGGGCCCTCGATTTCTTTACGCCTGTATTTTACGCGTTGTTTCCGATGACGAGTAAATTACACTTGTATCTTAATACATGTGTGAAATAAACCAGATCTCCCAAGCGCGGCCTTACCGTTTCATGCCGTCTCAGTCTCTCGAAGGTGCTCATAGGTGTCCGATGATCCTGGCTTCCTGAATGAGCAGCGGGCGCTGTATTAGACCATCCGTAGGGCCCGTGAGGCCCTCTTCGTCGTCCTTCGAGTTGTTGCGCTCGCCGTGGCGCCGAGCACTATTAACATGGTCAATGAACATGAGGATTCAGGAGATGACTTTATTTTGACTGGTTGACAGTAGGGACCCACTAGGTCCATAGCCGTACGTACGCAAGTGCCTCCTTATTATGTACAACTATATATTTTTTGCTTCCTCCTGGTTTCCTGACATCACGGTCCCACACCATTGTCAACCTATGTAGTCAATATAAATGAGAGAATTGCACAAGGTGCAGCCGACAGCTGGGACCAAGCAGCTCGAGCAGTATCTGTGTTTTTGAGGCGTGAGCACTGCAGAGTTTTTCTTGGCGATATTTTCATTGTTGTTCAGAGGAGAGCGGGGTATTAACTGGGCGGGCTGTGGCCCATCTAGCCCAGATATTAATTTTTTTCAAGATGAAAATGGCTAGCCCAGCTATATGTTTTTTTGAGGAATACCCAGGCAAGGTCAACTTGTTATTATCCGCCCCGCTGGGCTGCAAATCTTTCCTAGGAGGGATGCGTTAGGCTTAACAGGAAAATGGGCTTTAAAAATAATAAATGGGATGTAATTATAAAAACTGGGCAGTAACTATAAAAATGCACCAAGCACGAAATTAGTTTATAAAATATTATTTATGGATTTTGAAAATCTTAATTTTTAATTGTTGCGCACGCAATGTTTCGTTAGATTTTTCCGTAATACAAATTTATATTTAATCTGACTAGAAATTTCGGGATAAAAATATTTCGGATCCCATCAAAATGTGGGAAATTTTATTGAATTCTGTCTTGAACGGTTGGTTGAAATTATTAATTGTTGTCCTAGCTAGAAAATGGGTTGTACTTTCAACAAACTATAAATGGGCTGTAGTAAATTCCATTAGAATTCAAAAATGGGTTGTACATTCTTACAAATCGCAAATGGGCTATAAGTTCTCTGCCACACACTTGTGGGCCTACTAAGTTGACGCGTCCCCTAAAAAAAGAAGTTGACGCGTATGCAAGGCTTTGTCAACTTATTATAGTCAACACACGGTTCTAGCAGCAGTGGCCGTTGGATGTCCATCCAACGGATGCCGTGCTTCTTCTTCAATCTCGGATATTCTAGCTTCACCCGCCCAAAAAATGATTCCTCCCCCTGACATCTGGGGTGCACCGTTTCGGAAGCTGACCTGTGGGCCTACTAAGTTGACCTGTACCAAGGGCTTTGTCAACTTAGTCAATATGAACGATTCTAGCTGCAGTGACCGTACGATGTCCATCCAACGGCCGTAGTGCTTCTTCAACCTTTGGTCATCTTGCTCCAGCCGCCCAAAGCAGCGCCGGTCGTGCCGCCTGCTCCTGCCTCCCGTTGCCGGCTGTGCTGCCGCGGAGGCCTCACCGCCCCTACTACTCCCACCGCTGGCCAAGCCATCCGTCCAGTCACCCACAGCCCCTGTTATTCTGCGGCGACGGCAGCCTCACACCCCAGCCGAACCAGTGAACCCTCGTACTCCTGTCCGCGCGGGCTTCCACTGCCGCGTCTTCCCCGGCTCCGTGTCGTCCCCTTCCAAGGCCTCGCCGCTCGCCGTCATCCACCGCCCTGGTGCTCTCGGCGCGACGTGGTCAACGTGGTCAAGGAACGACTTCCATCAGAAGAGTACTATACGTGGAGAGGCTGACAGCTGAGTCCACGGCAGCCGCAAGGAAGTGCCTCCTTATTATGTGGAAAATAATTATTCCTCCACCTGACAGCAGGGACCCACCGGACGGGCCACCGTATTTGGCGAAAAAAATGTTCCCCCTGCTGTCAGCTCGGACCCACCGGAAGTCCCTCCTTATTACGCACAAAAAAAATGAATACTCCCCCTGCTAGTTGGGACCCACCTTGGTGGGCGGCTGACTTGTGGGCGTACTAAGTTGACGGGGACGGAGTGCTTTGTCAACTTAGTCAATAGGAACGATTCTAGCTCGGGTGATCGTACGATGTCCATCCAACGGCCGTAGTGCTTCTTCAACCTCTGGTCTTCTTGCTCGAGCCGCCCAAAGCAGCGCCGGTCATGCCGCATACTCCTGCCTCCCGTGGCCGGCTGTGCTGCCGCGGAGGCCTCACCGCCCCCTACTATTCCCACCGCTGGCCAGGCCCTGCGGCGACGGCAGCCTCACACCGCAGCCGAACCAGTGAACCCTTGTACTCCTCTTCGCGCGGGCTTCCACTGTCGCGTCTTCCCCGGCTCCATGTCGTCCCCTTCCTAGGCCTCGCCGTCATCCACCGCCCTGGTGCTCTCGGCGCGGCGTGGTCAAGGAACGACTTCCATCGGAAGAGTACTGTACGTGGAGAGGCCAACAGCTGGGTCCACGGCGGCCGCAAGGAAGTGCCTCCTTATTACGCGCAAAATAATTATTCGTCCACCTGACAGCAGGGAACCACCGGACGGGCCACCGTATTTTGCGAAAAAATGTTTCCCCTGACTGCTGGGACCCACCAGCCACATCTTCGCACGCAAGGAAGTGCGTCTGGGCAAAAAAACGATTCGCCCCCTGACTGCTGGGACCCACCAGCTACATCTTTGCAGGCAAGGCAGTGCCTGACAGTCGGGACCCACCTGGTCGAAGCGTACGTAGCATTGTCATTCTGGTCGTGAATGTGTACGTACATACTGGTCGATGTAGAGGCGCGCACGTGTCGTAGTAGAGGTGCGCACGTAGCATGTACACGTACGTACAGCGGCCAGTGTGCAAGAAAGAAAATACGGCCATGTACGTACATACGGGCAGGGTCTCGAATGCCTACTCGCGCATACATACGGCCAGGGTTCATGTACATGGCTGGGTCGGAACGAAGAAACAGCGTCGTCGTTGTGTTCATGGGGAGCCAACCGGCTGGGTCGGAACGGAATGCATCGTCGTGTTCATCGGGAGGGCTTGGACGGAACAGCCGATGGAAACGAGGCCTGGCGTACCGCAGAACGGAGGAAACGGCCTTGTGTTTGATCGGCCACGTTCGAAACGGGATCCTGTTCCTCTGGAGGGGTCTGGCGTACCACAAAACGGAGGAAACGGACCTCCTACGGCCGAAACGGGGGTCCTGTTGATCGGGAGGGGTGTGGCGTACCGCAAAACGGAGGAAACGGACTTGTGTTGGAGCGCTACGGTCGAAATGGGGGTCCTGTTCATCGGGAGGGGTGTGGCGTACCGCAAAACGGGACTCCCCGGGATACTGTTCATCTCCACCGTCGACCCCCTCCAGCCTCCACGGGCTACTGTTCATCCACCGTCGACCTCCTCCAGCCTCCACCTGCGACTGTTCATCCACGGGCTCCTGTTCATCCAGCCTCCACCGCGCGCTACTCCACTGGCTCCTGTTCAACCAGCCCTCTCCACGGGCTCCTGTTCAACCACCCCTCCACGGGCTACTGTGCATCCAGCCCTCCATCGTCTATTGTTCATCCAGCCCTCCATGGTGTGGTCCTGTTCATCCTGCCCTCCACGTGGTCCTGTTCATCCAGCCCCAACCGGCTCGATCGATCGGGGTCCTGTTCATCCAGAGGCAACACCACGGGGTCCTGTTCATCCACCCCCACCGGGAACTGTTCATCCAACCCCCAGCAACGCTCACTGTTCATCCAGAGGCAGCATCGATCGGCTTCAGTTAGCAGCAGTAGCGAAGGAATCGCTCGATCGGGTTCAGTTAATAGCCATCGATCGATCGCTCGGGTTCAGTAACACGTAGCCTGCACTGCAATCGCTCGGGTTCAGTTAGAGCCCAACGCCTCGCACCCACGCGCGTGCGTGTATGAGAGAAACGCGCATCGCTCGGCCCCGACCACCCACCGTAACCGGGAACACCCCGATATTTTCCTCGCCCTCGCTTCTACCATGGTTTTTTCCGTCATGGACGACCCAAAGAATGTCATGCAGCTGCGTCTCCGGCCCGCCCAGGACGAAAAGCCCATTTTCTGTCATGATTTTTTGTCATAGAAGTAGGACCCCACCACATCTATGATGATACCGGGTTTTGTCACAAGTATCGTCATAGAAGTGTCATAAGTATGACAGAAAAAAATTTGTTCGGCCCAAAATGTCACGGATGTGTCTTTTTTTGTAGTGCATGTTCGTTATTTCTCTTTAGGTTGTTCACCCGCGGTGTGTGTAGGCCCCCCGGCTCCTTCTTTCCGGCACACACCGGTCGATATACCTCTCTAGCCAAGTGTGCCTACCACAAACACATACTTCCCCTCTTCTCTTCTCACAGTCCATGCCCCCTATGTCCAATACGGTTCCACGCAGGTGCACACTCCCGCCCCTCTTTTCATCGATCTCATACTCGCAGACTCCTCCCCCCTGGACATGGTAGGCCTCTCACACCACCTCCTAGACGCACCCCTCTCCCCCTGTCTGTCTCTCCGGACCTTATTTGCTTCTAACACATGCATGTATACCTACTGATCTCCCTACATATAGCCAGGTCAACTATAATTCGTTTTCCCCACGCACCGATAGACTTACCGCACTAGTTATGTCTCTCCCTTTCTCGGACACACGACGGTTGATCTTCCTATGTAGTTACGTATGGTTACCACAACCATATCATCTCCCCTCATCATCCTTGCATACCTCCCGACCCGTCACTCACACGCACGTGCATAGACAGACAGACATCCCCAGCCCTCTCTTATTGATATTGCACTCGTACCCTCCGTTTGTCTAGCAGGCCTCTCCCCCCATTTATGAGATGCCACTCCACCACCAACCCTCCGACACTCTACCTTTGTCTTTCTCCCAACCTTATTCCTCTGCTACACATATCCACGGATGCCGATCGATCTCCCTCAATACATTGCTAGGTCTCTCTCCTTCTCCACACATATACTAGTCGATCTACCTCTCTATAGTTAGGTCTCTTCCTGTAAGTGCATCTAGTGCCCCTTAGTGATTTTGGTGTATTGAAGACTTATAGGTTAAGGGACTAATGTGTTTATGAGTGTACACAGGTCTATAAGTCTATGAGGAGTTTGATATTTACAGAGAAAGTCGACCCCTAAAAATGAAGTTCTTCAACTGAAGACATTGGATTTCTGAAGACTTTCTGAAGACTTTGAAAGTGAAGAAATTGGTGTGACCTTGAAGACTTAGTATTCATTTGAGGAATATGAAGCGTGAAGACTTTTGTTTTCGTAGTTTTCATTTTTTCTTTATTGAGTCATAGGAAACACCGTACTGTTAAAGGGGGTCGAGGAAATACTAAGGAAAAATTTCCATGTGATGCTCAACTCAAAATCCTACACCTACCAATCCCTTCGAGTGAAGCCATTGGAAATCTCATACAGTTATGTCGACTGCAGGTATGATCAAGGTCTCTGCTGGGTGTCCTACCTTCGATGGGACGGACTACCCCTACTGGAAGAATAAGATGCAAATGCATCTTGAGGCAATTGATAACGATCTCTGGTATGTTGTGGAAAAAGGTGTTCCCTCTGTCTCACCCTCACTAAACGCTGCCGATGTGAAGAAATTCAAGCAACTCGATTCTCAAGCGAAGAATATCATATGTGGCCATCTGAGCAAAGGACAGTATGGAAGAGTGAGTGATTTGGAAACTGCTAAGCTTATTTGGGATAGGCTGTCCAAAGTAAATGAAGGAGTCTCAACACAACGTGACTCTCGAGTTGATGTTCTTCGCAATCTCTTCAACCGCTTCAAAAGACTCGACAATGAAAATGTTCAACAAACCTTCGATTGCCTCACTGACATCTCAAATGAGCTTCAAGCACTTGGTGCCAATGACATCACCGACCACGAGGTGGTGAAGAAACTGCTGAGATCGCTTGACTCCTCATTTGATACTCTGGCATTGATGATACAAGAGCGAGCTGATTACAAGTCACTTGATCCCGCTGATATCCTCGAGAGGCTAAACACTCATGAGTTCCAGCTTGCTGAAAAGAGAGATCTCTATGGTTCGAGCTATGGCAGATCACGTGCACTGAAGGCCAAGGCAGTTTCTGAGTCTGAAGATGAAGACTCTGACGGTGGCCTTGGTGATCCTGAAGAACTGAGCAATGATCTAGCACTGCTCGTGAAGAAATTCCAGAAGTTCTCAAGACGTGGTCGCTTTGGAAGACCCTCATGGAGCAATGATTCCTCATCCAGTGACTACAAGAAGAGGCTTTGTCACAAATGCAAGAAACCAGACACTACATTCAAGATTGTCCTCAGTGGGAAAAGGAATCAAAGAAGAAGAAATACAAGGATTACAGTTCTGATGATGCTAAGAAAAAGAAGAAATCCTCAAAATCTTCATCATCAAAATCCTCAAAGTCTTCATCTCACAAGAAGAGCAGCTCCAAGAAGGCTCGGGCATTCATTGGCAAGGAAATGGACTCTGAAGCTGAATCTGAAGAAACTGAGGAAGAGGAGGCATCTGAGGATTCCGAATCCGGTGTGGCGAGCCTAGCCCTCGCTACTGCATTCGTCAACAAGTCTATCTTCAACCCTGAAGAAAATGACCTCACCAACAAGGCTGATGAAGGCAATGATGACTATGCTCCCACCTATTGCTTCATGGCAAAGGGTGCCAAGGTACTCAAATATTCCTCATCTGAATCAAGTGAAAATGAATCTGATGAAAACCTTAAGCCCAGCTATTCTAAACTTGCTAAGATTGCTGTGAAACAACAAAGGGCTCTTGAAAAGGTTCAAAACATGCTAGACAAAAGTGATGATATGTTGGGTGAAGAAATGGATCGCACTAAAACCTTGAATGAAAATCTTCAGAGAATTCAGACTAGGTTTGAAAACCTTCAAGGTCATCATAACACTCTCTTGTCTGATCATGAGAAGCTTTCTTATGAATTTCTTCAAAGAAAGCAAGATCTTGAAAAGCTAAGAGTGAGTTATGAAGATCTTCAGAAGGAGCGCGATTCATTACTTGCTCAACAAATCAGCGCTGCTCAGGAAGAATTTGTTCCTCCATGTTTGAAATGCATTGAACGTGAATCTGCTAATTCTTCGCCTGAATGTTCAAATGCTTCTAATGCTACAAATTCCTCAACTATCTCTGCTATCATTAATTCCTCATCTGAGGACATTGCTAGTCTCACTGACGATGCATGGCTAAAGGAATTGTACATGACAGGCATGTACAAAAGCCTCAAAGGGCATCAGACTCTTTGTGATGTGCTTAAAAAGCAGATCCTCAACAGGAACCCTAGGAAAGAGGGTATTGCCTTTGAGAGGAAACTCAATGCTGATGGTACATATTGGAAGCCTGAGCAGTACCCCAAAACCACATGGGTTGCTGCAAAGGGACCTCCAGTTGATCCATCTAATTTATCTGGCTTTACATGTGAATCTCCTCATTCTTCTGATGAGTCATTTGACTCCAACTATAAACTGTTCAAAAATCAGAATGGTGAAGTGTTTGCTAGATATGTTGGCACTAACTGCAGGAACGGTTCCCCTATGAAGAAAATCTGGGTTCCCAAAAGGTGCCTTGAAAGTCTTCAGGTGAATGTCCTCATGACACCACTTGTGAAGAATATGAACCCCAGATCAAATTCTTCATATGGATCCAAGTCCTCATACGGACCAAATTCCTCACATGGATAGAATTCCTTAAGAGGATCAAAGTCCTCATATGAACATCATCATGCTAACAACTCTGTTTCGCAGGGAAGAGCCAAGGGCTATGAATATGAGCATTATTCTTCTAATCATTATGTTCATAATTCCTCGAAGAATTTATCTGCTTATTCATATGCTTACCCTAACTTTTCTTATGTGAAACGAAATGAATTGGCTGCTATGCCACCTTTCTCATATGGAGCTCGCAGAGTAATGAACTCTTTGCCACCCCTTCAGATGTGGGTGGTGAAGAAAAAGAACTAATCTTTTATGCAGGGTCAGGTCTCCAAACGTACTTGAACGTCTGAAGGTTTGCTGGAGACCTGAAGTTGCCTGAAAGGATGCAGGCTAATCATGAAGAAATGAACTTTCATTTCTCATGTCCTCATACTGCTTTATCTGTTCTATTGCTTGATGAAATTGATCTAATGAATTGATGTCATATTCTTCACTGATGAAGTATATGAAGTTCGTAAGCTGCACTAATTCATCTGCAGGATGATCAACCCAAAGCCACTGAGTGGGTCCTCGATAGTGGATGTACAAATCACATGACTGGTGACAAGAATCTATTGATTGATGCTCCATTATCACCATCGCATCTGAAGCATATCATCTTCACTGACAAAGGCAAAAGTCAGGTATTGGGTCTAGGTAAGGTTGCGATCACAAAGGATCGACACATGGACAAAGTCATGCTTGTCGAGTCCTTAGGATACAATCTTATGTCTGTCTCAATGCTTTGTGATCTTGATATGGTAGTTGTCTTTGGCAAGTATCGTTGTGTTGTGGTTTTGGAAGCTGACAATTCCAAGGTCTTCGAAGGCTTTAGGAGAGGAGACTTGTATATTGTTGATTTCTCTACAGGACCACAACCAGCCGTGTGCCTACTTGCAAAAGCTTCAGAAGGCTGGCTATGGCATCGACGACTTGGTCATGCAGGCATGAGGAATTTGCACACGCTTGCAAAGAAGAAGCATGTCATTGGCATTGAGAATGTCAAATTCCTTAAGGATCACTTATGCGGAGCCTGTGAAGCTGGAAATATGACCAAGTCTAAGCATCCAACAAAGACTATCATGACTACTACTCGTCCATTTGAATTGCTTCACATGGATCTCTTCGGTCCTAACCGTTCTTCACACCTACAAATATGACCAAGCCTGTGAAGGTTTTATGCTTGGTTACGAAAAGGACTCGCACACCTACAGAGCCTTCAACACCGTTCTTCACAAGGTTGTTGAAACTATAGATGTGCGGTTCGATGAAACTAATGGCTCGCAAAGAGAGCACCTACCCTCTGTGATAGATGAACAAGCACCTGAGGAAACTATCAAGTTCAAGGCTACAGAGGATGTCATTCCTACCGAAGAATCTGCTGAAGAATTCATTCCAGAACGTGAAGAACGTCGAGCTAATGCACCTGAAGAAATTGCTGAAGAAAATGGTGCTGAAGAAAATGTTGATCAAATTCCTCGACGACAGCCAACTCATCCTCGCGTTGCAAAAGAAGTGCAAGTTGAGAAGATCATCGATGACATTGAAGCACCAGGTCCTCTCACACGCTCAAAAGCTTCACATTTATCTAACTTTTGTGGGCACTATGCTTTTGTCTCTATCTCAGAGCCCACTAAGGTAGATGAAGCATTTCTAGAGCATGAGTGGATTCAGGCCATGCAAGAAGAATTACATCAATTCGAGCTCAACAACGTTTGGGAACTGGTCAATCGTCCAGATCCTCGCAAGCACAATATCATTGGCACAAAGTGGATCTACCGCAACAAGCAAGATAAAAATGGCCTTGTGGTGAGGAATAAGGCACGGCTAGTAGCTCAAGGCTACACATAGGTTGAAGGAATTGATTTCGGTGAAACTTTTGCACCTGTTGCTAGACTTGAAGCTATTCGCATATTACTTGCTTATGCTAACCATCATGATACCACCTTATATCAAATGGATGTGAAAGGTGCATTCCTCAATGGTAAGCTTGAGGAAGAAGTATATGTTGCTCAACCCCCAGGTTTTGAAGATCCTAAGCATCCTGACAAAGTCTTCAGACTAAATAAGGCCCTCTATGGCCTCAAGCAGGCCCCTCGGGCGTGGTATGATACTTTGAAGGAATTCCTCATGAAGAAAGGCTTCAAACCCGGTTCACTCGACCCTACTCTTTTCACTAAATAATATGATGATGAATTGTTTGTATGCCAAATATATGTTGATGATATCATCTTTGGCTGTACTGACCAACGTTATAGTGATGAATTTGCCTATATGATGAGTGAAGAATATCAAATGTCTATGATGGGAGAGTTGAAATTCTTCTTAGGTCTTCAAATTCGTCAACAGAGAAATGGCATATTCATATCTCAGGAGAAATACCTCAAGGATGTACTAAGGAAATTCGGCATGCAAGATTGCAAAGGCGTCAAAATTCCTATGCCCACAAATGGCCATCTGTGCACTGATGAAAATGGTATTGACTTCGATCAAAAGGTATACCGCTCCATGATTGGTTCTTTATTGTATTTATGTGCATCTAGGCCAGATATTATGCTTAGTGTTTGCATGTGTGCCCGATTTCAAGCTACACCGAAGGAATCACACCATAAGGCTGTGAAGCATATTCTTCGATATCTAGCTCACACACCAACACTAGGATTATGGTACCCCAAGGGCTCGGCTTTTGATCTCGTTGGATATTCTGACTCTGACTATGCTGGTGATCGTGTGGATCACAAGTCAACATCTGGTACATGTCATTTCCTCGGACGATCTTTGGTCTGTTGGTCCTCGAAGAAGCAGAACTGCGTATCACTGTCTACTGCTGAAGCTGAGTACATTACTGCTGGTTCTTGCTGTGCTCAATTGTTGTGGATGAAGCAAACTCTCAAGGACTACGGCGTCAACATGAAGAATGTGCCTCTCTTCTATGACAATGAGAGTGCCATCAAGATTGCTCACAACCTAGTTCAGCACTCGAAGACAAAGCACATTCAGATTCGTCATCATTTTCTTCGCGATCATGTGTTGAAGGGCGACATTTCTATTGAGCATGTGAAGACTGAAGAACAGCTAGCCGATATCTTCACAAAGCCCTTGGATGAGAAGAGATTTAGCAAGTTGCAATGTGAGCTAAATATCTTAGAATCTTCGAATCCTCTTTGAAAAGGACACTCATCCTAACACTTATGCAAAATTGATGACTTAGATGTGCAACACATGAAGAAACGTTTTTCTTCAATCAATGAAGAATAACACTCTAAGTGTGAAGAAATTAATGAAGAATTTGATTCTCAGAACCCTACGACAATTGTACACGGTGTCTGAAATCATCATTCTTATACGGTGGGTCATGCCACCACAAAAGTTGAAAATCTTCAATTTGAGTTTTTCCTCAGTTTTGAAATTCCTCAGTTGTTCATATTCTTCAACTTTGCAAAATCTTCATTGTTTCCGTCGTTTTTCTTCATTGGCTATATATATATATATATATATATATATATATATATATATATATATATATATATATATATATATATGAGTTTATGTCCTCTACAGCATTCACTTATGGCTAATTCTTCAAGTTGGTTTTTCTGCTAAGTGAATGTGATCGGACCCTTCCCCCTCTATGCTATACTCAACCCAATCTATTCACAAATTCTTCATGTGCGTTCTATTTGAAACTCATTCAAAATCTTCACTGTGTCCTCGTCAGCTGAAGAATTTGCGAACGGACATTTTAACTTATCTTATCCAAAAATTTCGGCTTTGCCGCTCAAACCGTTCCGCTTCCCACGATATACTTATCTATTCACCCACGATCTAACACGATCTCCACTTCTCAGTACGTGGGTGACACATCATGCGGATGAGAAGGGTCAGGGGCACGTTCGTCCAATTTCTTCGGGCGAACCGTTTTTCACCGTGGCTATAAATACCCCCTCTCCCCTTCCTCACTTCTTTTACTCCGCTCGACCTCTCTCCCGCTCAAGCTTCTCAAACCCTAGCGCCGCCGCTACATCATCGTGGCCGGTGAGGAAGAGCTTCACTGCCTCGACCTCGTCGCCGCCGTACTCACGCCGGCCACGGAAATCTTCACCCCGCCGCCGCCGTAGCCGTCTTCCTCCGCCAAGTTAGGGCGTGGAAGATCTGCACTGACGAGCTTCACTTCTCCACACCTCAGTTCGTCGTGTTCTTCGATCAGGGTAATTAAAAGTTACTTTTACTGCCCTCTTTGATCCAAATGACTTCTACAAAATCTTCAGAGGTGTTTATTCCTCAAATTTTTCACACACTAAACACCTCACATGTAATCTGTTCTTGATTCGTTTCTCTAAGCATCATTTTTCTTCAAGATTCCTCAATTGTGTGGATCTTCGATCTATACAACTCTGGAACCTAAGACAAAGAACGCTTAATGAAATTCTTTAAGACTCATCTGGTCAAATTCCTCAAACTTGTTCTTATTAAAAACCTTCTGAGAACGCATATGACCTCTCCAAATTCCTCGCAACTATACTCTGTTCACAGGTACTCATGTCCGCTGCTGAATCACTAGGTTCTCATCAACTTAACTCATTTGCAGCGTTCCTTGAAGAAAAGTTGCATACTTCTTCAGAGAGTTCAATTGTTCAAATTCCTCAACTGAAGAAAATGGCTACTGAAAAGAGGCCACAAAAAGGAGGAAAGACGCCTGAGATTAATACTGCTTTTGAAATACCTGAGGACATTTATGCTGGGTACCGTACACCCCCTGAGGAAGATAAAAATCAGCGCAAGGTGCGCATTCAGAGGATAGAACGGAGATGGGCAAAAGAGTGGAAGGAGTACAGATATGTGACTCCAAAATACATGAAGAAATTCGCTGTTACTCCTCCATGCTCAAGACCTCCATTGGCACCTGGCCAAGAGGCAGATCCCACTAGCATCAAGCGCGGTGAGGAATTTCCTGAAGAATGGGCCAAGCGCCAGGCCAAGTTGGCCAAACAGGCAAAAGATGCAGTGAAGAAATTCAATGCAGATTCCACTGCCGCTGCTGTTGAGGCCTCTCTAAGGCCGAAGAAATCCATGGCAAAGAAGCCCGCGCACAAACCAAGTGCCTCGTCTTCAATGCCCTCATGGCCAATTTACTCAGCCAAGCCCTCACGGCCAATTCCTCAAGCCGCTCCTGCTCCTCCAAAGTCCTCAGCTGCTCCGACAAAATCCTCAGCACATGTGCATCTTGCCACGTGCCAAAGGACCACAGGCATCTCCATTGCCTCAGGAGCTTCAGCTAGTTCCTCAGCTGCACCACATTCTTCAACAGGACCCTCTCTGCTGAAGACTAAGACCACTGCTGGACGAGGCTCTTGCCCAAGTCCTCAGAAGAAGCAGGTCGCTTTCCAAGTACCGTCTGAAGAAGACGAAGCTGATGATGAAGAACTTGCTGAAATCATCAGAGACAGACAAGTCAGGGCCGCTAGAGCCAAGGGCACAGAAGTGCCACTGCTTTTGGATCCAAAGTTGATCCTCGACTATATTGATCTCTGGCACAAGGACCCAAACACTCCTATGCCTGATTTCAAGTTGACACCTAGCCAAAGTCACATGCCGACCCATTTCATCAGTAAAGAAAAATGTAAATATGAGAAGGCCAGGCAACTCAAGAAAGCACAGTACAGGAAGGAGAAGTTCCTGAAGAACAACGTTGTCTCTATGACAACTGATGAACTTGTAAAGCTCCAGTCTGAAATCAAAGTCCTCAGCGATGATTTCAACGCTTATTATGCTGATTGGAAAGGAGCCAAGGTCAGGTTCATCAATCTGACGAAGACACTCACTTCAAGTGCCGCTGCCCCTGTGCACATTGAAGTCACTCAGGCTGAAGCATCTGCTCAGCCCACTGAAGAACATGCCAGCACCGCTGATGAAAATCAGGCTGCTGATGAAAATGTGAGTTCCAAGGCTGATGACTGCATTCCAGCCACTGAAGAAATTCCCAGGGCACCCACTAGTGGTGCGCCTGGAGAAAATGAAGAGGTCAGGGCAACTGCATCAGTTGTGCCTGAAGAAACTGCCAAATTCCTCTGCTCCTCCTGCGCCTACTCCAACTCCAATCCTTCCATCTGCATCAGATGTGAAGAAGACCAAGGCTGCAGAACGTGCAGCTGTGAAGAAAAGGAAAGCATCAACTCCTTCAGATTCTTCAGCACCGAAGAAAATGAAGTCTATGACCAGCTCTTTTGCAAACCCGATTGATGTTGTTCCAGTCTCAACCATACCATCAAAGGACCTTGTTCCTTTTGATGAAGAATATGAGATCCCTAGCGGATCTGATGAAGAAACTCCTTCTGCTGCTACGTCAGAGCAGATGGATGAAGAAATTGAAGTGGATGAAATCCCTTCAACCCCGGTGGTTTCCTTGCATGTGCCTCAGTTTACTGCTGAAGAGGCCGGCGTTGAAGAAATTGAAGATGAAGATGTGGACATTGACTGTACCACACCTGTAATGAATGATGACTTTTGGGAAAGTCAGCACCCCAATTCTCCACTCTTCACTCCACTGCAGCAAATTCCTTAGTTCCCAGTCACTACAGTTCAATTGGGATCTGATGAAGCTCATGAAGACATTCCAGCCGCTAGTGCTGAAGAAAATGAAAATGAAGAATTCAAGAACCAGGCTGCCACTGAAGAGGAACCAGAAATTCCTCAGCCTGAAGAACCTGAGATTGCGATTCCTGAGGTTGTGATGCAACTCACTGACACCCCTCTGCCCAAGCCAAAGGATCCATTCTCCAGGAAGCGGAAATTCAAAATTGATGCCTTCTTTGGCGAGCATGTATTCTTCACTGATTACAACCCATATGACTCTGCTCGCATAAGGAAGAG
Source organism: Triticum aestivum (assembly GCF_018294505.1). Classification (NCBI taxonomy): domain Eukaryota; kingdom Viridiplantae; phylum Streptophyta; class Magnoliopsida; order Poales; family Poaceae; genus Triticum; species Triticum aestivum. The sequence continues at coordinate 158,026,931 of NC_057799.1, read as the reverse complement.
GCGTTTCTGGACTGCCAGCCAGGCAAATTTCTATTCCTCAGTGCTGTTCAACAAAGACAAAGTCTTCGATCATGAGCACATTCCTCACGTGGACATGGAATCCCTGTCGTGCTTCGAGCCAGTCCTCAATGTTCTTCATGATGCTGGATTGCTAAACTTCTGCACTGACATCTGTGATTGGAATGAAGAACTAATTCTTGAATTCTATGCAACACTGCACATCACTGGAAATTCTGAAGATGTGAATTCATGGGTGCTGGACTGGATGTCTGAAAACACTCATTACAAGGCACCAGCTTCTGAATTGCTTCATGCCTTACCTCTCAGTCCGTCCCTTGAAGGTGCTTGTTGCGTCTACAATGAACCTGAGCTTACTGATCACTACATGCAAGTGCTGATGAAGCCTTTGAAGCCAGGTCAGACCCCAAGAACAAGATTCCTTGTGAAGGAATTGTTGTATGTGCCTCGGACTGTCTATCGCATTCTGACGAAGACATTGAGTCCAATCAAGGGCCACGACTCAAATGAAGAAGAAGTCGTTGGCATCATGAAGAATCTGCTTTTCAATATCATTCATGGCATTCCCATCAACTTCCATGATTTCTTCATGAGGACTCTGGCCAACGTCGCCATGTCACCGTTTGAGCTGAAGCCTTATGCACCTTGGATTATGAGATTCATCAGGACAAGGTCTTCACTCAACTATAAAGCTGATACACTGAACCATTGCAGGTACTTGCCCCCAATTGAAGTCCTCAAACGGACATTTTCCTCAGCTGATGAAAAGGGCAAGGCTACTGCTGTAATTGATGAAGGCATTCGTCCATTGGATGGTCAATTTCGCAAGGCTGCATCCTACTCCACCAATGATGACTCTGCCACCCATGACTCTGCCGCCAACGCTCCCAAGCAAAATCCTCAAGGCACAGCACCCAGGGTGATGACTGACCGTGAGCTTCTCCTCAGTCTTCACCAGAAGGTTGATCGCAATCATAAATGGGTCAAGCGTCAGTTTGGTTCAATTCTTCACAACATGACTGCTACCCATAATGCAGTGAAGAAAAACCACTACTACCTTCATGAAATCCTCAACCGCACCTGGGCTGTTCTGTCTCAAGTCTACAGTGAAGAAGATCTGAAGACAATGGGTCTCAAGGACGATCTTGACTGGGCTGCACCCCCTCCAAAGAAGTACAAGAAGGTCAAGGTTCCTTCCTTGGTGGCCAGCTCCTATTCTTCATCACGTGACACTGATGAACATGAAGATTTGGACGACACTGCGGCAGGCCCTACATCAACAAACGACCCCAACAACGCTGACGCTCCTTCATCAACTTGATATTCTTCAGGGGCGTTAGTCCTCATTTTCGACCCTTTTGGTCATTTGATGACAAAGGGGGAGAAATTTGAGTTAGTCTTCAAGCGGGTCTATCTTATGGGCGTTTTTTTCTAAGTTGCAACTCTCGTTCTTTTGAAGACTTTGCTGGATCGAGTTGTAAACTTAAACTCTATGGTGACCTGATACTTTTGTTGTGTTCTTCTGCATGCTTATTCCTCGTTAATATTATTGCACGCATGCTGAATTACATCAGTCACCATATTTCATCATGCATTTCAAATTCTTCATATATTATGTCAAATGCGTGTATGAATTACAAGATATAGGGGGAGATCTCCATGATTCAACTCTTCAAGTGTGCATTGCTTCAAAAGCAAATTCCTCACTATGCACATCTTTAGGGGGAGTTCTTCTATATCTTGCAATCAAATTCCTCAATATCAGTATTTACACTTCATATGTTTATCCCCGTTGAAAACTTAACCTATATTGTCATCAATAACCAAAAAGGGGGAGATTGTAAGTGCATCTAGTGCCCCTTAGTGATTTTGGTGTATTGAAGACTTAAAGGTTAAGGGACTAATGCGTTTATGAGTGTACACATGTCTATAAGTCTATGAGGAGTTTGATATTTACAGAGAAAGTCGACCCCTAAAAATGAAGTTCTTCGACTGAAGACTTTGGATTTCTGAAGACTTTCTGAAGACTTTGAAAGTGAAGAAATTGGTGTGACCTTGAAGACTTAGTATTCATTTGAGGAATATGAAGCGTGAAGACTTTTGTTTTCGTAGTTTTCATTTTCTCTTTCTTGAGTCATAGGAAACACCGTACTGTTAAAGGGGGTCGAGGAAATACTAAGGAAAAATTTCCATGTGATGCTCAACTCAAAATCCTACACCTACCAATCCCTTCGAGTGAAGCCATTGGAAATATCATACAGTTCAGTCATATTCTTCAGTGACAGAGATGAAGTTCTTCCGGTCTCTGAGGAATTTGTTCTGACTGAGGAGTTAGGAATTCACTAGTGCGGATTGCCTACAGAGTGAAGAACATGATAGCCCTGAGGAATTTGAACCTCAAATTTCCGACCGTTGCTGTGCTATGCGCCAGCTGTCACAAAATATCTACCCACCTAACGGTCACATCATTGAAGGGCATTTATGTCTTATCATGTCGGGCTGCTCCCTAGGCTATAAATAGCCGCCCCTACAACCACTAGCTGGTTGGCTGCTCAGAGAGAAACTGACACTTGTCAATTGAGAGCATCCCATCCTCCGAGGAATTTGAGTGAAAATCATCAAGTGAGGAAAACCCCAAACCCAAACACCTACAAACCCAGAGTGATTGAGCATCACTGAAGAGATTGATCCTGCGTGGATCCGACGCTTGTTACCTTTGAAGACTGTGCTTCTTCCAGACGGTTAGGCGTCATGGTCTAGAGCATCCAAGAGGAAATTGTGGATCGCCGAGTGACCGAGTTTGTGAAGGTTTGGAAGTCACCTGAAGACTTACCACGAGTGATTGGACGAGGTCTGTGTGACCTTAGTTCAAGGAGAATACGGTGAGGATTGTGTGCCCAGGACTGGGTGTCCTCAGGTTTAAATACCTAGCCGCTCCAACCAGACGTACAACTGAGACAGCAGTTGGAACTGGTCTACCAAATCATTGTCTTCACCAAGCTTACTGGTTCTATTTCCTCAACTCTTTCATTTCCTCATTACTGTGTGTATGCTTGTTCATATTTGTGTTTGAAGACTTTGACTGAAGACTTTCTCAATTTCCTCAGCTCAATTTCTTCAGTCTATTTGTCTTCATCCTGTGTTATCCTGTGTTTACGCTTTCTGTACTCTGTGCTAGTTTTCATTTCATCATGATGACTATGCTTGTGTTCTGCTATGCATACTTTTGAGTACTTATTCCGCTGCAAGTAGTTCTTCACTAAGGAATTTCCTCACCCACAAATTCCTCAGTGAAGAATTTCTAAAAATCGCCTATTCACCCCCCTCTAGTCGATATAACGCACTTTCACTTCCCCCTCCCCCCCCACACACACCGATAGTCGAACATTGTAGGTAGGTATCCATGCCACAGAGAAAAACGGTACCTCTGCCCTCTCAAATTCCAGTAGGCCAGCCGCCCTGTATCTTTGACGTGGGCAAAAACAAATTCGATGGCACTCTTTATCGATCGTGCAGCCACACACTTCATCCCTGTTTTCGATTCTATCGATATCTCACGCCAATGATCCCTCCACTCTCTTCTCGTGGATCGCTCCCTCTATATATGATATATCCATGACTCTGTTTCACACACATTGCATATGTTACGTTTCTTTGTTTGAGATATCATCGACACATTGCCTCTGTTTCGCACAAACCATCTCTCTCACACCCACCCATGTATGTACCTGCACCTAAAGAAGAGGTGCACGCAGGATGAACGTACTCACGTCTCGTTCCCGGTCACACCCGCGCGGGTACATGGTGGAGTTCGTTTCTATACGAAAAGGCAGCCCACGTGATAATTTGACGTGTGTAGCGGTTGTTTACTCGAAGGAGGATCGGGTACCACGCCTAGACAGAACAAAGTTCGACTTGACGTGTTAGTATTAAATAAAGTTATATATTCCTCAATGGCACGTACAGAATATAAAACAATTGTCGTGGGGAAAATGGAAAAATCCGCTCCACTATATACAACGGAGCCTGCCTGCGGGGGTTTGTCTCTCGTCACACCATCTCACACGAGGCGGCGGTGGCCTCTCGGAAAGGGAGGATGTGCATCGTTTCTCCGTTCGAAGGTGTTGAGGCAGCACGTCCCGATCTGCGGTACCCGCTGTTCTCTCTGACCAAGCTCCCGCGCGGTAGGGCCTTCGCCACTTGCTCGCTGCTGCAGCATGGACAGGTCTCAGCCGCCGGCGCCCTCCTAGTAACATCCCGACGATCCTCAGGTACAGCTTCCTCCGGCCTTGCTCCACTGCCCATCTTCCCACGTTGCTGCATGTGGATCTTCTTTAGTTGTTTGCTTAAAACGTATCTCGACCGGCGTACTTTCCATCTTGCAATCTCGTCCTCAAACCATTTTTGATAAACCACCATGCTGCTATCTTTCCCTTATTACATGGAATATGCTTCTTTTTTGTTGGTGTATGTGTCTTCAACTCATGTTATTGGGCAGTAATTGTTTCCTTTCCACCTCCTTTTGCAAACAGGGTTATCCATTTCACCTCGTTGCTATTGCGACCTTTTGGTGAACTGCACAAATCACTTTTTCCTTAAGAGTGTTTTGTGCAGTTCCACCAAAATGTCACACGGGCAACTTTTTACATTTCTGTGGGACTACAAAAAGGTAGATTGGTTTGCTATCCTCCTCGTCCAACTCCGTGCCTAATCTTCTCCAACAAGTAGTTAGTCCTAAAGAGAGATCACAGAGGTGATCGGCTTCTATTTGTGTGTGTTATGTTTCATCATCTAGTTCCGCTATTATTGTAATCACATTGACTGGATATCTTTGCAAACAGGGATGGTCAGCTCGATTTTAGTGGAGCTGCACAAAATGATCGGATTGTGGTGTCCTCCATACACCTCTTTTTTGGCTACAGAGCTGGGTGAAACTAGCTGCAAAGCAATGAACACTGTGCCCAGGAAATGGAGCCATGCCTACGAACAACATCGATCAATTATATATTTTTCTTTATTTGTACACCTTCTCACAACTTTGTCTTCAGTTGTGATGTGAATATTGGCACTAATCTGCGAACCATTGAGATGCATAAGCAGCCATGGTAGTTTCATTTGTATTTGATGGAATGTTGTAATGAGATAATCTTGAGGCAAGAGGACACATGAATCCTAAGTTTAAACCTTTTTTCCTGCGGAAACCAAAGTTGAAACCTTCATAGCATCACAGTACAATTTCATTAAAATTATGCCTACATATAAACAAATCCTGAAGGATTGATAGCAATGGCAGAAACAATTCAACTTCATTTTGCCGACATGTGGGACATCCTTCATCCGGCTCCACCTGCCATGCAGCAATATTGAGTGCACAACTGCAAGGAAAGATTCACCCCGGTCGTTGCGCCGCAGTAGTAATGACTAGTGAGCAGTCAAATCACAGAGCCCCACCTTCGCCATAGTAAGTTGCTCGGACGAAGCAACCATCATTTCTCTGTTCCTTGAATCCGCTGGTACTCCCATATTCCCAGAGTAATAAGTTGCTCGGGCGAAGCAACCATCACTTCACCTTTCCCACAGTAAGTACTATTACCTCCTTTTTTACTCTAGAAACAACCACACGCGAATATTGGACGGTATCAGCACAACAACTGAATCAAAAATCGAAACCAACCAATGAACTACTACTAATGGTGAGCATTTGCTAGTATCATGTACTCCGTTTGTCCATGTATATAGGGCTTAATGCGTTTTCCAAGACTAACTTTGGCCGTGTTTGGATCCATGGGTTAGAGTTAGTTTGAGCTAGTTGGGGCTCAAATAGTCCTAAAGTATCCAAGCATGAAGGTTAAATTGGAGCAAGTTGCACCGAACCCACCAAAAAAAACTATCCCACCCAAGAGGTGCTAATTGGAGATAGTTCTCATTGGGCCCACTGAAAAATCACTTTTCTCTCTCCATCAAGTGCATTTATTGTCAATCTAACCCTATCACCCAAACACCTCTTAGGCTACAGTTAGTTCAGGGTTAGTCATGAGTTAGTCTAACCTCTAGCTAAGTTAGAGTATCCAAACAGGAGCAGTATAGGACATGCAAGTTGCTCAAAGCATACAGTCAAATTCGTACGTGAAAGGATCTTTTTTTTTTAAACGAAACGTGAAAGGATCTTCGAATGATATAATTTTCAAATTATATAAAATGTTATCAATAGTCAAAGGCATCCTCGAAGAATACATTAGGCCCTATATAAAATCTTATCAATAGTCAAGTGTTACTACTACACCAAACAAGTTCAAAACGAGAAACTGGACCCACTCACGGCACGGCACGCCTGTCTCGTTTGGTCCGTCGGTCAAAGCGCTTCCTCTTCTTGGCATAACAATAGAGTACAGTAATTTTTTTAGAATGCTCTTGGCATGTCGCTAACATGTGATGAGTTAACCGACCTCAATAGACGGCAAAAACGCCAGCCCGCCGCACTTTGAGAGAGACGAGGAGCGAGAAGCGATACGGGCTGCTGGATTACTAGAGCTAGGTGTTGCACAGAGGCCAAGAAATATGGTGATAGCGTGGGTTATCCATGTAGTATGATGTAACTACACTGGGCTGCCGTGTTTCGTACTCTTCCGGTCTACTGTGGAGATGATTGGTTGATTTTATATCGCTGAATAATATAAAATATTATGAGTGCAGACGCTCCACCACGAGGTTCCTTGCTCCTTCTCGGTCGTCGGGAATCTATGTTCTTCCACTCTTTTTTTACGTGAGCTTTGTTCATCCTTTTGCCAACACGCCGCAACTCGCAGAACGACGAGAAGCTTGCTTACTACGCCTTCTCCCTCGCCAACGCGTGCGTGGTGGCTCGCGGCACAAGGAGAAACTTTTGCTTACAAGCGGTGGACGTGCAGCAGTTCATTTGGTGTTAGATTGCCAGCAGTTCATTCGACTTCCGAAAGAGGCGAAGAGCCAAGCGCAAGGTCACCTACTAAGGCTGATCATAGTGGGAGTAACATAGCACAGTCCAAGACAAGTTTGCTTATGTGGCATGTATTTAATGAGGAGAGATGTGTTTAGAGTAACATAATATGTTACTGTAACATAGCGTTTTCCAAGAGAGGATGAGTCTACAAGGTAATAAATGAAGCCAACTAGTATGACACTACTACTATGTTACTTTGCATTATGGAGGTAGTAACTTAGACTAGTGTCATATGCATGACACTAGTATAAGTTACTCCCCACTATGACCAGCCTAAGAGCATGGTTAATAGTATAGCCAGCTGATGGCTATAAGAAACTGCCATGTCATGTATAGCCATCATTTATAGTCACTCATATAGTAGTGTGAGCTACAAGGTTGGCTATAACATTACTACTTTTTCAACCTTCTCTCTTTCTCTTTCTTCACATTTATTCTATTTGTCTAGGAATCCGCATATAGCTAGGCTCTTGCATGAGAGCCCACTCCCTTAGAATACCCACAGTGGGAGTAACATAGATGGTAACATCACACATCTCAAGGCAAAACAGATGATGTGGCGAGTAATTAATAACAAAAGAGAAGCATGTGGTAACATAGCTAGGTACTGTAACATCACACATACCAAGACAAGATGAGTCTACAACCTAATAAATGAAGTGTTGCATTACACCACACATACTCCCCGCTATAGAGGTAGTACTCTAAGTTACTACCCATTGTGACTAGTCTTACTTTTTCATCACTCTCTCCACATAGGCAAAAAATGCCATGTAAGCGGGCTATAAGCCCACTATTATACTTGCGGGAGAGAGAGATGTGAAAAAGTAAGGGGAGTGGGCTCTCATGCAAGAGCCTAGCTATATACGCATTCCTAGGTAAATGCAATAAATGTGAAGAAAGAGAAAGAGAGAAGATGGAAAAAAGTACTAATGTACTAATAGCCAACCTTATAGCCCACACTATTGCATGAGTGCATATAGATGATGGCTGTAGATGACATGGCAGTTCCTTGTAGCCATCAGTTGGCTATATTATTAACCATGCTAAGGCTAGTCATAGTGGGCAGTAATTTAGCCTAGTAACATATGCATGTTACTAGTTTATTTTACTATCATCATAGTGGGTAGTAACATAAATGTAGTCTCATGCAAGCCTTCATTTATTATGTTGTAGACTCATTTTGCATTGGTGTGCGTTATGTTACAGTAACATATTATGTTACTACAAACACCTCTCTCCTCATTAACTCCATGCCACATAAGCATATATGTCTTGGGATGCGTTATGTTAAAAAAAACTTCGATTAACATGTGTTCAAAAAACAAAAAAATGTCAAAAATTACAAAACAAAGACCTCGATATTAACTAGACAGATGGGAACTGCAAAGGTTTATAATAAACCTTTGCAGTAACCCATCCCTCTAGTTAACATCGAGTCCACTTCCCATCCGGTCACCCATCTCATGACTACACCGGCCTCAGCACAGTTAACTTGGGAGTTCTATTAGATGAGCTATCGGTAGGGAAGTTGGTCCTTGCTAATATAGGATGCCTCCTCGAATCCATTATGGCGTACCCGGATGACCGCATGTTGCCGCACAATAGCCAATGCCACGTCTCCTGCGAATGTAGAAGTTTCTCTCCCTCGTCTTAGAGCAAGTATAATAAGCTTATGTAAGTAGGTTCTAAGGGTTAAAATATTATTGTTCTGCTGACATGGAGGGGAGAGAAGAGGAGAGAGAAGATGAGCCGGCTACAGAATAAGAGCCAGCTGTAACACGTGCTCCTATGTAGTATGTGAGAGTGGAAGGTGGGCCATGTATTGATGAAATAGCACATCTTTGTATCTTACTATTATACTTGAAGGCTACAAGGTTGGATATAGATGACGTGGCAATGTCATGTAACCATGCTCTTAGCTGGTTCGCGCGTTTTCCTTGTTTTAAGCCACCTGCCCACCTATAGAACCGCCTCGCGCTGGCCAATTCCTCTCCAAACACCTAGGGAGGCGGTTGAACTGAACAAGTCTAACTTGTTTCTAGTGGGTACATTGACGTGGCATCGAAAGGGTGTGATAGCTGACTCTCGCAAAATAATTGACTAGTACCACGCCGGACACATCAAAAGTAGTGCATTAATCTCCAAAAAGGGTTGACCATGTCCATCGCTACCATCCCGTGCTCGGTCATTCAGTGTGTGCTTCTTGTCATTCTGCGAGTTGACGGGACACATCAAAGTTAATACGTATTTAGTACTCTCTACAAAAAGGGCTGACCATGTCCACGGCTACCATCTCGTGCTCGGTCATTGAGTATGTGCACTATTGATGTGCCATCGAGGAGGAAAAATATTGTGTAACACTAGGTGCCATCGTAGTGCATGACTCACTTACGGACTGCTTATCTCCATTTTCTTGCATGACACGTGCACCTTGATGCTAGATGTCCCGCGTGTTGGCAAAAGGATGAACAAAGCTCACGTCAAAAAAAGAGTGGAAGAACATAGATTCCCGACGACCGAGAAGGAGCAAGAAACCTCGTGGTGTTGTGTCTGCACTCATAATATTTTATATTATTCAGCGATATAAAATCAACCAATCAACTCCACAGTAGACCGGAAGAGTACGAAACGTGGCAGCCCAGTGTAGTTACATCATACTACATGGCTAACCTACGCCATCACCATATTTCTTGTCCTCCGTGCGAGACCTAGCTCTAGTAATCCACCAGCCCGTATCGCTTCTCGCTCCTCGTCTCTCTCAAAGTGCGGCGGGCTCACGTTTTGCCATCTATTGAGGTCGGTTAACTCATCACATGTTAGCGACTCTTGGGTGGGATAGTTTTTTTTGGTGGGTTTGAGGCAACTTGCTCCAATTTAACCCTCATGCTTGGATACTTTAGGGCTATTTGAGCCCCAACTAGCTCAAACTAACTCTAACCCATGGATCCAAACAGGGCCACAATTAGTCTTGGAAAACGCATTAAGCCCTATCTACATGGACAGACAGAGTACATGATACTAGCAAACGCTCACCAGTAGTAGTAGTTTATTGGTTGGTTTCAATTTTCGATTCAGTTGCTTTGCTGCTACCGTCCAATATTCACGTGTGGTTGTTTCTAGAATAAAAAAAGGAGGTACTCCTACTTATGTTACTCCCACTATGGCTAGCCTAAGGTTAGTAGGTGACCTTGCGCTTGGCTCTTCGCCTCTTCCGGAAGTCGAACAATAATGATGGTACTACAGTAGTACTTCTGGCAATCTGACACCAAATGAACTGTTGCACGTCCACCGCTTGTAAGCAAAAGTTTCTCCTCGTGCTGCGAGCCACCGCGCACGCGTTGGCGAGGGAGAAGGCGTAGTAAGCAAGCTTCTCGTCATTCTGCGAGTTGACGGGACACATCAAAGTTATTTAGTACTTACTCTCTCCAAAAAAGGGTTGAGCATGTCATGGCTACCATCCCATGCTCCGTCGTTGAGTACGTGCACTATTCACGTGCCATCGAGGAGAAAAAATATTGCGTAGTAGGTGGCATCGAAGTGCATGACTCACTTACGCACTGCTTATCTGATTATCTCCATTTTCTTGCATGACACGTGCACCTTGATGCTAGATGTCTCGCGTGTTGGCAAAAGGATGAACAAAGCTCACGTAAAAAAAGAGTGGAAGAACATAGATTCCCGGTGACCGAGAAGGAGCAAGGAACCTCACGGTGGAGCGTCTGCAAGGAACCTTGCACGTTTTCCCCTGTTTTTGCCGCCTGCCCACCTATAAACAAATAAAAGAGCATGAACTCTTCGCTAACCACTAGAGACGATACATCAGGATGCTAAGTTGAAGATATTTTATAGTTTATATTGATAACCATGCAAGAAGCCACGCATGTACAGGACGCATGCAGCCATGCATGTACACACGCCAACGCGCTAACTCATGCCGATCCAACTCATGCACATACGCGCACAGCATGGAGCACACAACGCACTTACACAACACATGCATGCACACACACTCGGCCGCAGAATGCACGTGAATAACACATGCATGCGCGCACACTCGGTTGCATGGAGGCGTGCGCCATCTGCGGCGACGTCGGTTCGTCGTGCTATAGTGAAGCTCGCACACAACGGCGCCTACGCATCTCTTGCAGCAGCTCTTTGCCGTCGTTGCTCAACGACTAGCTGGAGACGAAGAGGACCACAGCCTCAGCCTTAGAGCTAGCACCGATGGAAAAGCACGCACGCTGCACGCACACGAGCACGTACGGAGTGCCCACGACGTGGTGCGTCCCCAGTCGCCTCTACACCTTCTGTGCATGTTGTCTATGAAGGCGGCTGCATGCCTAATGATGATGTGGGTGAGATCTTCTAGGACTCAGATGATGACAAGGAAAATTATGAGGGGGGTGTCTCCAACAGTGTTCCTCGGCTCGCACCTCTTGCATCACAGTGGTCGAGCTTGGAGTCATTCATCTGGTACACGTGGCATCTCAGATCTAGACACAAGGTGACATACACCGTCAAGGTCCACGGTCAAGGGGGTCAGGGCGGACGCGACCTCTCACTGTGTCCGCCATTTGAAGCGGCGCCGGCCCAGGGTGCCGCCCGCTACACTCCCACTTGTACCCACCTCCTCGCCGCATTCAAAAACCTACATTTAAACCCGCGTGGAATGCGAGAAACCAACTCCGGCCACACACGTCCGTTCAGGAGAAGGACGCCGGCCAAGCTCCTCCTTCCACCATTTTGTCCACTCTTTCGGAGGCATCCGATGAGCAGGAAGAGCAGTTCTCCGGCATAAAAGACGTCTGGGTGGCCCGCCGAGCCCGGCAGCTCGATTCTCCACCTACCTTGCCTAGCCCGTCGGAGGTAGTTGCCGCACTAAGCCAGCGCGTGGTTCCGCAGCTGGCCTCTCTAATACAGCTCGAGGAAGAGTGTCGGGCTTGTCGGGGAGCACGGCGGACGGGCATCGTCGCTGCCCTCGATGCCGCCGCGTCTTACAGCACCTCTACTGTCTGCGACTGCGCCATCCGCTTTCGACGCGCGTGTAGCCGCGACATGCAGGCAGAGAAAGAAGCCGCCGCGGATGTTGACGAGTGATGCGGCTACGCGGATGTGGACGAGGTGACGGGCAGCACGTCCTCGCCCGCCGCCATCATCGACGAGAAGTAGAACATGGAGGCCGCCACCGATTGTATCCCATGAAGGCCACCGCCGAGGCGACGCCGGCGAATACAGCCGGTGTCTTGCTCGATTCTTCTTCTGCCAGATGCTAGGGGAGGACAAAGAGATCGGGCGGCGACCATTTAGATTAGGTATTTTAATTCTACCAGGCTGGTTGTAATGGAGTATTATAAGTAGTATCATGCATGCCAACTACTCCCTCCATTCTTAAATATAGGTATTTTTAGAGATTCCCTACATATATTATCAATCTTGGATGTTTACAATCATTTGTAGTATTTATATCATTTTTTAATACTAACCTATTGACATAGTGCAAGTGCCAGTTGCTGTTTTTTCCATGTTTTTTACATCACAGAAAATCAATATCAGGCGGAGTCCAAATGCCCAAAAACTTTACGGAGAATTTTATGGGCCAGAAGGAAACAACGGGCCCTGGCTGCCCCTGGGGGTGCCCCGAGGGGGCACAACCCACCAGGGCGTGCCAGGAGGCCCAGGCGCGCCCTGGTGGGTTGTGCCCACCTCGGGTGCCCCCCGGACTGCCTCTTTGCTCTATAGATACCCCAATATTCAAGAAACCCGAAGGGCATCGACAAAATATTCATCCAGCCGCTGCAGAGTCCAGAACCACCAGATCCAATCTAGACACCATATCGCATGGGGTTCACCACTTCCATTGGTGCCTCTCCGATGATGCATGAGTAGTTCTTTGTAGACCTTCGGGTCCGTAGTTAGTAGCTAGTTGGCTTTCTATCTCTCTCGCTGTATTCTCAATACAATGGTCTCTTGGAGATCCATATGATGTAACTCTTTTTGCGGTGTGTTTGTTGGGATCTGATGAGCTTTGAGTTTATGATCATTTATATTTTTATATCCATGAAAGTTATTTGAGTTTCTTTGATCTCTTATATGCATGATTGCTTATAGCCTCGTATTTCTTCTCTGATATTTGGGTTTTGTTGGCCAACTTGATCTATTTATCTTGCAATGGGAAGAGGTGCTTTTGGTAGTGGGTTCGATCTTACGGTGCTTGATCCCAGTGACAGATAGGGAAACGACACGTATGTATCGTTGCTACTAAGGATAAAATGATGGGGTCTATCTCTACATAGATAGATCTTGTTTACATCATGTCATCATTCTTATTGCATTACTCCGTTTCTCCATGAACTTAATACACTAGATGCATGCTGGATAGCGGTCGATGTGTGGAGTAATAGTAGTAGATGCAGGCAGGAGTCGGTCTACTAATCTTGGATGTGATGCCTATATAATGATCATTGCCTGGATATCTTCATAATTATTTGAAGTTCTATCAATTGCCCAACAGTAATTTGTTTACCCGCCGTTTGCTATTTTTCTCGAGAGAAGCCACTAGTGAAACCTACGGCCCCGGGTCTTCTTTCTCATATATTTGCCTTTGCGATCTACTTTTTCCTTGCATTTATTTTCAGATCTATTAAACCAAAAATACAAAAATACCTTGCTGCAATTTGTCTTTATTTATTTTATTTGGCGTTCGATCTATCAATTTACTACAAATTTATCTCATGTCCGTTTACCACTTGAGGCACCGTACCCCGAAAGGGATTGACAACCCCTTTAACACGTCGGGTTGCAAGGATTTGTTATCTGTGTGCAGGGGTTGTTTACGTTGTGTTGCTTGGTTCTCCTACTGGTTCAATAACCTTGGTTTCATATCTGAGGGAAATACCTACCGCCGCTGTGCTGCATCATCCCTTCCTCTTTGGGGAAATACCGACGTAGCTTCAAGCGACATCAGTACTCCCTCTGTCTAGGTGTGTAAGTCATCTTACAAAAACCAAATAATCCCAAAACACTTAGGCGCGGTGCATTAACTTCTACCTCGTTTCTTGTTTCTTGACATATCAACCAATAAGAGATGTGGGTGTGCATGCTTTTAATGACTTGAGACTACCAAACACGACATGCGGTGGTTAGTTCATTGCATGCAATGCTATTAATTAGCAAATAAACATTAAGTTCTCTCGTTTTCCCCTCCTCATTGGCAAGTAGTTAATGAGAAGTGGTAACATAATACTCCCTCCTTTCCGATTTATAGGGCTCAATTCAAAAATCTCACCAACCAAGGTAGATGGTGAGTGGTGGAATACTTTTTGTAGTTTGAAAAAGCACCCAATTAATGATCTTGTTTTCCTTAAAAAATTATGTTTACCAATGCATTAATGGCAATGCATGCATGCATAAAGTACATGCATTGGTCAATTTTCTCTTAATACTTGCATGCAATGATTTAATGCACCTTGGAATCTGAACTTGTGATGGGGAACAACCAAATTGAGCCTTATAAAATGGAAAAACTAAAATTTCAAGATAAGCCCTATAAACCGGAAAGGAGGGAGTATGTTACTGTAACATAGCGTTTCCCAAGACAAGATGAGTCTACAAGCTAATAAATGAAGCCATCATAACATTGCTTTACTACTCCCTCCTTTTCGGTTTATAGGGCTTCCTCATTTCCAGTTTATAGGGCTCAATTCGAAAATCTCACCAACCAAGGTAGATGATGAGTGGTGGAATACTTTTTGTAATTTGCAAAAGCACCCAACTAATGCTCTTGTTTTCCTCAAAAATTTATGTTTACCATTGTATTAATTGCAACGCATGCATGCATAAAGTACATGAATTGGTAAATTTTCTCTTAATACTTGCATGCAATTATTTAATGCACCTTTAAATCTAAACTTGTGATGGGGAACACCCAAATTGATCCTTATAAAATGGAAAAACTAAGATTTTGAGATAAGCCCTATAAACCGGAAAGGAGGGAGTAGTAACATAGACTAGTGTCATATGGATGAAACTAGTGAGTATGGGAGCACTTGATATTTCCCCGTCCGGACTGATCCCAAGTTGGCTTCTCACCTTCTTGGCCCACCAAAAACCCCTCCCCCTCCCGCGTGCGCCTCCCGCCTGGCGCCAGCTGAGCCCGCCGCTCCACATTGATGGCAAGTCAGGGCGACGCGACCTCTCACTGCTTCCGCCATTGAAGCGACGCACCGACCGAGGGCACCGCCCACTGCATGCCCGGCATTTCAGACTACACGGTGGAGAGTAACTTTAGAGCAAGTACTACAATTAGATGACATAAGCAAGCTATAAGGATTTAAATATAGTATTTGTGCTTAGTTGAAGGAGATAGAAGAGGAGAGAGAAGAGAAGCGGTTTGTAAACTTGTAGCCGGTTGTAGCAGGAGCTCCAACATACTTTGTGAGACAAAAGGTGGGGCCATTATTAATGATATAGTATTATACTAAAGGGACTAACTATTGTACTAGCAGGCTATTAGGTTGGTTCTAGATGATGTGTCAACTTCATATAGCCGGATGTTGGCTATACTATTAACCATGCTCTAAGTGTGGTGTGAGTGGGACTAAAGTTTAGTCCCATACTCTTACTCCCTCCTTCCATCTATATAGGGCCTAATGCGTTTTTCAAGACCGCCTTTGACTATTGACAAGATTAATAGTACATGAGATGTATAATGTGAAAATTATATCATTGGAAGGTCCTTTCACATACGAATTTGACCGTATGCTTTGTGTAAGTTGCATGTCATATATTATTGCTCTAACATTTGGTCAAAGTTAGCCTCGAAAAACGCATTAGGCCCTATATAGATGGAAGGAGGGAGTAGGTGAGTGTGAGTTGCACCACTTTATAATGTGATCTATTCTAGCATTTGCATGAGCATGATAATAGGAAACCTACATGCACGCTCTTCGGGAATGAGCCTGTCCAAGGACAAAAGCTATGTTGTGGTCTATATGTTTGTTGGTCGGAAAATTTATTAAGTCATTAATTAATAATTAACGGATGCCTTAATTACTCAGCCATTTCTGATTCTTTTGGATAGTGGGGCTAGTATTGACTTGGACGTGGGGTTTGGGCCAAAGGCCTACTCCCTCCGTCTCAGTTTAGAGGGCGTGCCCGTAGTTCTAGATCATCCATTTGACTAACTAAATATGAGTTATATGTCACCAAAAGTATATCATCGGATTCTTAAGCGGATGTAGTTTCTAAACATATATTTTTCATCACATATAATCGTATATAGCTAGTTAAATTCTCAACCTAGAATGACGTGCATGCCCTGTAAACCAAGACGAAGGGAGTACTATTATACTTGGTCTTACTCGCATGACCAACCTAACAGGCTCTACCCTAGCTGACGATGTATCCTATGGTTTTGCACCGTTCTAGATCTTAGCGCTGCCACACAATTGTTCTCCATCCCTCCTTCGGCATGCACCGCGAGAAGGGATAGCAGTTCTCCGACCCCCCCCCCTTCGTGATCCTGTACGGGAGAGGGGCGATCAGGTTTTTGGGGAGCACACCTATGACTGCTGCCAGTGATGACTTCCTCAATGACAGCCTTCTTCCCCGACCTCGGTAACCTCTTCAACAACGACATGAGTGACAACATCAACCACAACGGTTCTTCTCCTGATGTACAGTATGTGATTCTGTCCTCCTGGTTTAGTCCGCATCATTACTTTGATCTTTGCAATTGTCGTCATGATCTATTTACTGTTGATTCTGATTAAATCTCATAGTAAATTGCTCATATATTCAACAATCCAATCCAAAAACCTGATTATAGGCAATTTACTCCGAGTGGTTTTGCTGCGCTTTTGAAGCCGCCTACTTTTAAGGGGGTGCAATATAAAAGGTGGCGCACAAGAGCAGTATATTGGTTTCAGATCATGTACTGCTATGACGCCACTAAGGGTAAGCCTGAGGGCGATCTTAATCCTACACAGCAGGAAGCTTTTGAGAACATGGATACCCTCTTCAAAGCCGCCCTGCTGAGTGTTCTTGACGATTCCATTGTGGATTCATATACGTCATTTGATAGTGGCAAAGACATGTGGGCTGCGCTCGAGGCCACGTTTGGGGCCTCGGGCGCTGGCAACGAGTTGTACGTCACATGGAGCAATTCTGTGACTACAAGATGATTGATGAGCGCTCTGTTGTTCAGCAGACTCATGAGATACAGTCACTCGCTAAGGAACTTGAGTACTTTAAGTGTGTGTTGCCGGACAAATTCGTTGATGGGACCATCATTGCCAAGCTTCCACATTTGTGGAACAATTTTCTACTTCTCTGAAAAACAAGAGACATGAGTTTTCCGTTTCGGATCTCATTAGCACTCTTGATTTTGAAGAGAAGGCGAGAGCAAAAGATACACGTGCTCGGGTCGCTGAGGGAGCTTCTAGTGCCCACATGGTACACGAGAAGAACTTTCAGCCCAACCAGCCCCAAAACAACAAGAACAAATCTCAGGGAAAGGCAAGTTTGAAGCAAAGAACAAGCCGTCATATTCTACCAACTTCAAGAAGAATTCTCATAACGGAAAGGGATACAAACCTCAATTTTGGTAGCACCGCACAAAATTTATATGGCTGCATCTACCTACTGTCAGCTAACCTCATGGTGCTCCAGGTATTCCTACATTCGTAACTAGGTACAATGACCACCGCAAGATGAAATAAGCTTATTCGTGCGTTGACTTGCTGATTGCAGTGCGGAACGATCCTGTCATGTGTGGAGGAGCAAACAAGCAGTGCAGCCAAAGGTGGAGATCAACTAAGGACTTGTGAAATTATATATAATCTTCCTCAGGCAGGTCAGTATCGCCTTCGTCCAGATGATCGTGTTTTATCATGCCGAGCTATTGATGTGTGCTACTGTTTTGCAACATCGTTTAAGTATAGCTATTGTTTTCCTATCTTTTAAGATTCATGACAATGAAGATGATATCAGGGGAACTGCACAATATGGACTCATGTTGAGTCATCTCTTTTGCCTCATGTGTTTGCTACAAATGTGTCAGCACCAATTGCAAGATGAGGCGGCTAGCTAGCTGTGGAGTTGCCAACATGCTCAAAGTGCTCACAACATTGAGAAGAAACAAGCATGCCCAGTAAATTAATGTGTGTGCAGGGAGGCCCTTTGCTCAGAGAAGCATCGACTGATTTTCTTTATTTCCACACCTTCTCACAACTTTGTATTGGTTATAGTATGGTGAATCATTGCGATGCATAAACATGCTGAACTTTTGTTCTTCTGAATGTTAGTATGCATACCGTATCTTCTGAAGCTTAGTTTAATGTGAATGTTGACTAGCCTATGAACCTTCACAATCTAGTAAGTATATTGTAGGCCTGTTATTTGACACCTCACTTTGCCGCGCTACGCGACCAGTGTGAGTGTCTGCATCCAGTACCGCGTCCTCTAATTTGGTGGATGGCAAGTTGAAAAAGGTTACCGATGAGTAGCCATAAGCTGGAGGCATCTCTTTTTTTCTTTCGAATGGGCAATAAGCTGGAGAGTGTCTCGGGATGCCTCTAGCACAAGGCCATCCAGTACGAAACACGGGCAGCCGACTGGGCCGATACAAAATCCTATCCATCTTAAAGCCCATTTGTTTTTGTTTTTTGTGAGGAGAAGCCCATATTTCTTGAAGAGGGGGCCATCCCAGAAAAACCCTCCTTCCTCCTTGCTTCCACTTATACTGCAGCTTGCTCTCCCGCTTCCGTCTCCCCACAATTCCCCTCGTCCCCATCTTCCTCACTCGTCCAGAAAACCCCCGCTCACCTTCTTCCTCACTCGTACAGAAAACGCCTTCTCCTCTTCTTCCACTCCTACAGAAAACCCCAGCCCTCCTTCTTCCCCACTCGCACTGCCACTAGGCTCGTCTCTGGCTACTCTGCTCAAACTCGTGAGCTCAGCGCGATGCCCACAAGGAAAATAGAGTCGGCTGGCCCCATTGCCAAGAAGATGAGGCTCCCTCCAGTGGCACGCCGGTTGTAGATCCCGCACCCGGCAGCGCGGGGACAAGCGGCGAGCCCCCCCCCCACCCGGATCTGAGGAACTGGTAGAATCTCCGGTGGACCGCATCAGCGATCTCCCGAACGTCATCCTTGAGGAGATCATCTGGCTTCTCCCCACCAAGGATTGTTGCCGCACACAAAGTCCTCTCAAATCGGTGGCGCCCTCTATGGCGCACCGCACCCCTCAATATTGGCTGTCGTCAGATATCTGTCCTTCTTGAATTTGATCTCCTCAGAGCCATCGTCTCCTCTCACCAGCAGGGCCCCGTTCAACGGCTCTGCATCCCGACACGCTACCTGCTGTCCATACCCGGCATGGTGGACGCTTGGCTGACATCCCCTGAATTTGGAAAACTCCAGCAGTTTGAGTTCTACCATTACCACGAAAGTTTCATACCACGAACACACCAAGAATTCGTGCCCACACCACCGCCGTCCGTCTCGCGGTTTTCCTCCACTCTCCACACCGCCACCTTCGCCCGGTGCCATCTACCAGACGATCTGGTACAAATGCTTCGACTCCCACTGCTAAAAAGAGTTTCGCTTGTGGTGGTTTATCTGTCGGAGGCCTCACTGCATAGCATCACCCACTCCAGTTGCCCTGCCCTAGAGCGCTTGCTGATTGTTTTGGGAATAGAAATCCCTATCAGTTGTCTCCAAATAAAGTCGCCTCACCTTAAAAGAATTGGAATTTGTTTTGAAGGACAGCAGCTCATCATCAAAGATGCCCCTTCACTTCAAAGGTTGCTCCTTGATGATTGTTATAAACCTTCACTAGTAAATGTCATCTCTGCACCCAAACTGGAGACCATGGGTGTAATTCATGATCTGTTTAATGATCACAGGAAGTTTGTGTTTGGCTCCTCACTTTTTTAGGTACCGTATATTATCATCTACACATTTGTAATCATAAGCTGCATTTTTCATTTGTGCGCGTAAGTTTTATATCATCTTGGAGTACACTTTGGGTACTAATATTATGTTATATGCTCAATGAAGAGTTTGTCCATGGATAGCCTATCAATGCTACTGGATTCTGTCAAGATCTTATATATCGGAATGTTTCGTTTTGATCTGAACATAATTATTGGCTTGCTGCGATGCTTTCAATCTCTGGAGAATTTATATATAGAGGTGATGATTTCATGTACATTGAAAGCCCATATATATTGTACTAGAATTAACCGTTCAGCTGTCGCTCTTTCGACATACTCTTTTTTTAGACCTTAAATGTTTTCAATCTTCATGTCTACTTAGGCACTGCTACCACATGGAGAAAAACGTATAACCAATCGGTGGCGTAATAAGTACCAAGATTTTCTCAGTTCTCATGACATTCGTTTGAGGACAATAACGATGGATGGATATGCATCCAACCAAGCAAACAGAAGCTTTGTCACATTCTTCCTGTTGAATGCGAGGTTACTATTGTCCATGAGGCTTAAGTTTTTTGTAAAGAGATTTCTCACGGGCGGACATGTTGAGCAGTAAAAAAAGAAGTTTCAGGTGGACAGATGGGCTTCTGAACGTGCTCGGCTTCTATTTACAACAACTTGTAGTCATCCTCCAATAATTTTTTTGCGTAGGATGTTGATTTTATGGATCGGATCGATCCATTTGTTTGTAACTGCGAAAAAGAGTGGTTGGGTTAGATGTTATTGCCATGTTCAATCTGGGTCTTGTCTAAATTTCATGAACAATTAATCCTTGGGCTTTTTGTACAGTTTGTAAGCTTCAGTTACATGGTGTTGCCCTCGTACTACCCTCCGCCTGCCACTACACTGCCGCACCTTCCACTGCTCCGGTTCTTTCCCGTCTGAGGCCTCGCCGTCGTTCTCCGCCTTGGTTCGCTCGTTGTGCCCGCCGCTATCTGGCATTGTCAACATGGTCAACAACCGAGAGGAATCAGGAGATGACTATACATGGAGAGGCTGACAGTCGGGACGCACCAGGGTCATTGCATTACGTAAGCAGGTGCCTCATTATTACTCCTACAAGCCAAAAAAATACTTTCTCCTAATTGTTTGACAACTAGGTCCCACACCATTGTCAATGTAGTCAATAAACGAGAAAATTACACAACGAGCGGATAACACCAGGGACACAGCAGCTCGCCCAGTTGTTTTTTAGTTTTAGAGACGGAGCTCAACTGCGCGTCGTGCGGGGGCTGTGGCCCGTCTAGCCCACGCTTACACTTTTTTAAGCACATGACGAGCCCAGTTGATATCTTTGTTCTTTCTGAAAATGGCTAGCCCAATTCTTTTTTTTTTGGAGAATACCCAACCAAGGCCTACTTGCTTTTCTCAGCCCTGCTGGGCCACAAATCTTTCAATACGATGAGGGATATGTAAGCAGTAAGAAATGGGCTTCCCCAGAAAATGGTCTATAAGTTGTAAGAAATGGGCTGTAAATTTTTAAACCAAAGCCAACCGGCAATTACATTAAAATATCATTTTTCTGGATTTCTCTACTCTTATAAAAAGCAGAGTTGGTGATGATGGTGTGCCTGCCATCCTGCAATATAGGCCGTCCGATCTATATCTAACGGATAGGAAGGAAACTATGACACTTTACCCGCACTCCTCTCCACATTTGCAGATAAGGTCTTCCCTCGTTCATCCTTTCCTCCCACAAGATAAACTACTCATACAAATGCATCTTCATGTTCCGTGCAACGCACGGGCATCTTGCTAGTAAATATTTTAAATTTCATTCATTTTTTGGCGCAGGATTTTTTTGAATTTTTTTTATATAATTTTTTTAAAATTATTTTTAACGTGACTCAAAATTTCATGATTAAAAGAGTTCGGACCCCACCGAAATATGAAATATTTCGTTGAATTTTTTAGCAGTGCCCAGAATATATGGTCTGTAATGCTAATAAAAAGAATATGGGCTCCAAAATATCCTTACGAATTAGCAAACGGGCTGTAAATTATGGAAAATAATGGCTAATGGGTTGTATGTTGTTTTCCACAGATTTGGAGGCTGACTTCTGGGCCTACTAGGTTCATGATGATGTTGTCCTAAAAAAATTCTGATGCGTACGCAAGCCTTTGTCAACTTAGTCAACACAGAGCAGTGACTGTTGGATGTCCATCCAATGGCCGCCGTGCTTCTTCAATCTCTGATCTTCCTGCTCCAGCCGCCCAAACCAGCGCCGGCGGGACTGCCTGCTCCCTCCTCCCGTGGCCGGCTGTGCTGCCGCCAGGCCATCCCTCTACCCACCCGCACATCCTGTTATTTTCCAGCGACGTCAGCCTGACCTCGTAGCCGACCAGTCAAAGCTCGTACTTCCCTCAGCATGGGCATCCACTGCCGCGTCTTCCCCGGCTCCGTGTTGTTCCTTCCTAGGCCTCGCCGTCGTCCACCGCCCTGGTGCTCTCGGCGCGGCGTGGTCAACGAATGACATCCATCGAAAGTGGACGGTACGTGGCGAGGCTGACAGCTGGGTCCACGGCCGCACACAAGGAAATTCCTCCTTATTACACGCAAAATAATGATTCCTCCACCTGACAGCTAGGACCCACCGAAAGGGCCTATGTATTTCGCAAAAAAAAGTCCCCCCCATTGACAGCTCGGACCCGCCAGCTATATCTTCGCACGCAAGGAGGTGTCTCCTTATTACGCCAAAAAATGAATACTCTCCCTGCTAGCTGGGACCCACCATAGTGTGAGGCTAACTTGTGGGCCTACTAAGTTGACGGGGACGGAGGGCTTTGTCAACTTAGTCGATATGAATGATTCTAGCTCCAGTGACCGTACGATGTCCATCCAACGGCCGTAGTGCTTCTTCAACCTCTGGTCTTCTTGCTCCAGCTGCCCAAAGCAGCGCCGGTCGTGCCGCCTGCTCCTGCCTCCCGTGGCCGGCTATGCTGCCGCAGAGGCCTCACCGCCCCCTACTACTCCCACCGCTGGCCAGGCCATCCCTCCACTCACCCACACCCCTTGTTATTCTGCGGCGACGGCAGCCTCACACCGAAGCCGAACCAGTGAACACTCGCACTCCTCTGCGCATGGGCATCCACTGCCGCGTCTTCCCTGGCTCCGCGTCGTCCCCTTCCTAGGCCTCACCGTCGTCCACCGCCTTGGTGCTCTCGGCACGGTGTGGTCAACGTGGTCAAGGAACGACTCCCATCGGAAGAGTGTTGTACATGGAAAGGCTGACAGCTGGGTCCACGGCCGCAGCAAGGAAGTGCCTCCTTATTACACGGAAAATAATGATTCATCCACCTGACAACAGGGACCCACTGGACGGGCCACCATATTTCGTGAAAAAATGTTTCCCCCTGACTGCTGGGACCCACCAGCTACATCTTCGCACGCAAGGAAGTGCGTCCATATTAGGGGCAAAAAAATGGTTCACCCCCTGACTGCTGGGACTCACCAGCTACATCTTCGCACGCAAGGAAGTGTCAGATAGTCGGGGCCCACCTGGTCGAAGCGTACGTAACATTGTCATTCTGGTCGGGAACGTGTACGTACATACTGGTCGATCGGTCTGTCTGCAGGCTGCAGCACCGCGGCCATGTAAGGAAGGTCACGCGTCGTAGTAGAGGCGCGCACGTGTCGTAGTAGAGGCATGCACGTAGCATGTACACGTACATACAGCCAGGGTGCAAGAAAGTAAATACGGCCACGTACGTACATACGGGCGGGGTCTTGAACGCCTACTCACGCATACGTACGGCCAGGTCTCGTGTACGTGGCTAGGTCGGAACGAAGAAACTGCGTCGTCGTCGTGTTCATCGGGAGGCAACGGAATGCGTCGTGTTCATCGGGAGGCAATGGAATACGTCGTGTTCATCGGGAGCCAACCGGCTTGGATGGAACAGCCGATCGAAACGACGCCTGGCGTACCGCAGAACGGAGGAAACGGCCTTGTGCTCGATTGGCCACGGTCGAAACGAGATCCTCTTCATCGGGAGGGGTCTGGCGTACCGCAAAACGGAGGAAGCGGACTTCTCTTGGACCTCCTACGGTCGAAACGGGGTCCTATTGATCGGGAGGGGTGTGGTGTACCGCAAAACAGAGGAAACGGACATGTGTTGGAGCGCTACGGTCGAAACGGGGGTCATGTTCATCAGGAGGGGTGTAGCGTACCGCAAAATGGGACTCCACGGGATAGTGTTCATCTCCACTGTCGACCTCCTCCAGCCTCCACGGGCTACTGTTCATCCACCGTCGACCTCCTCCAGCCTCCACCTGGGACTGTTCATCCACGGGCTCCTGTTCATCCAGCCTCCACCGCTCCTCCAACGGCTACTGTTCAACCAGCCCTCTCCACGGGGTCTTGTTCAACCACCCCTCCACGGGCTATTGTTCATCCAGCCCTCCACCGGCTACTGTTCAACCAGCCCTCCACGGGGTCCTGTTCATCCAGCCCTCCACCGGCTACTGTTCAACCAGCCCTCCACGGGGTCCTGTTCATCCAGCCCTCCACTGGGTCCTGTTCATCCACCCCCAACCGGCTCGATCGGGGTCCTGTTCATCCAGCGGCAACGGCCTCTACTACCATGGGGTCCTGTTCATCTAACCCCCCACCGGGAACTGTTCATCCAAACCCCCCCCCCAACAACGCTCACTGTTCATCAAGGAAAGGAGGCAGCAGGGTTCGATCGGCTTCAGTTAGCAGCAGTAGCGAAGGAATCACTCGGGTCCAGTTAACAGCAAGGGATCGATCGCTCGGGTTCAGTAACGTAGCTAGTGCAATCGCTCGGGTTCAGTTAGAGCCCAACACCTCGCCCGGGTTCAGTTAGAGCGAACGCCTCGCACACACGCGCGTACATGTATGAGAGAAACGCGCAAACCTCCGTGCATCGCTCGGCCTCGACCACCCACCGTAACCGGGAACTCCCCGATATTTTCCTCGCCCTCGCTTCTACCACGGTTTTTTCCGTCATGGACGGCCCAAAGAATGTCATGCAGTTGTGTCTCCGGTCCTCCCAGGACGAAAAGCCCATTTTCAGTCATGATTTTTTGTCATAGAAGTAGGAGCCCACCACATCTATGATGATACCGGGTTTTGTCACAATTATCGTCATAGAAGTGTCATAAGCATGACAGAAAAAATGTTCGGCCAAAAATGTCATGGATTTGTCTATTTTTTGTAGTGTCTACTGCAAAGGGACTGGTCACTGGAAGCGGAACTGCCCCAAGTATTTGGTGGATAAGAAGGATTGCAAAGTGAAAGGTATATTTGATATACATTTTATTTATGTGTACCTTACTAATGCTCGTAGTAGCGCCTGGGTATTTGATACTGGTTCTGTTGCTCACATTTGCAACTCGGAATAGGGGCTATGGATTAAACGAAGATCGGCTAAGGACGAGGTGATGATGCGCGTCGGAAATGGTACCAAGGTCGATGTGATCGCCGTCGGCACGCTACCTCTACATCTACCTTCGGGATTAGTTTTAGACCTGAATAATTGTTATTTGGTACCAGCGTTGAGCATGAACATTATATCTGGATCTTGTTTGATAAGAGATGGTTATTCATTTAAATCAGAGAATAATGGTTGTTCTACTTATATGAGTAATATCTTTTGCGGTCGCGAACCCTTGATGAGTGGTCTATTTTTGTTGAATCTCGTTCGTAGTGATACACATATTCATAATATTGATGCCAAAAGATGCAAAGCTAATAATGATAGTGCAACTAATTTGTGGCACTGCCGTTTAGGTCATATTGGTATAAAGCACATGAAGAAACTCCATACTGATGCGCTTCTGGAATCACTTGATTATGAATCACTTGATGCTTGCGAACCATGCCTCATGGGCAAGATGACTAAGACTCCGTTCTCCGGAACAATGGAGCGAGCCAGTGACTTATTGGAAATAATACATACTGATGTATGCGGTCCGATGAGTGTTGAGGCCCGCAACGGGTATCGTTATTTTCTGACCTTCACAGATGATTTGAGCAGATATGGGTATATCTACTTAATGAAACATAAATCTGAAACATTTGAAAAGTTCAAAGAATTTCAGAGTGAAGTGGGAAATCATCGTAACAAGAAAATAAAGTTTCTACAATCTGAACGCGGAGGCGAATATTTGAGTTACGAGTTTGGTCTTCATTTGAAACAATGTGGAATAGTTTCGCAACTCACGCCACCTAGAACACCACAGCGTAATGGTGTGTCCGAACATCGTAACCGTACTTTATTAGATATGGTGCGATCTATGATGTCTCTTACCGATTTACCACTATCGTTTTGGGGTTATGCTTTAGAGACGGTTGCATTCACATTAAATAGGGCACCATCTAAATCCGTTGAGACGACACCATATGAATTGTGGTTTAGCAAGAAACCTAAGATATCGTTTCTTAAAGTTTGGGGCTGCAATGCTTATGTGAAAAAGCTTCAACCTGATAAGCTCGAACCCAAATCGGAGAAGTGCGTATTCATAGGATACCCAAAAGAAACTGTTGGGTACACCTTCTATCACCATTCCAAAGGCAAGATCTTTGTTGGTAAGAATGGATCCTTTCTAGAGAAGGAGTTTCTCTAGAAAGAAGTGAGTGGGAGGAAAGTAGAACTTGATGAGGTAGTTGTACCTTCTCTCGAATTGGAAAGTGGTTCATCACAGAAATTAGTTCTTAGTGAGGAAGCTAATGATGATGATAATGAAACTTCAGATCAAGTTACTACCGAACCTCGTAGGTCAACCAGAGTACGTTCTGCACCAGAGTGGTACGGTAATCCTATTCTGGAAGTCATGTTACTAGACCATGACGAACCTATGAACTATGAGGAAGCGACGATGAGCCCAGATTCCGCGAAATGGCTTGAGGCCGAGAAATCTGAGATGGGATCCATGTATGAGAACAAAGTATGGATTTTGGTTGACTTGCCCAATGATTGGCAAGCCATAGAAAATAAATGGATCTTCAAGAAGAAGACTGACGCTGATGGTGATGTTACTGTCTACAAAGCTCGACTTGTTGCGAAAGGTTTTCGACAAGTTCAAGGAGTTGACTACGATGAGACCTTCTCACCCGTAGCGATGCTTAAGTCTGTCTGAATCATGTTAGCAATTGCCGCATTTTATGATTATGAAATTTGGCAAATGGATGTCAAAAATGCATTCCTTAATGGATTCCTTAAAGAAGAGTAGTATATGATGCAACTAGAAGGTTTTGTCGATCCTAAAGGCGCTAACAAAGTGTGCAAGCTCCAGCGATCCATTTATGGACTGGTGCAAGCATCTCAGAGTTGAAATATATGCTTTGATAGTGTGATCAAAGCATATGGTTTTATACAGACTTTTGGAGAAGCGGGTATTTACAAGAAAGTGAGTGGGAGCTCTGTAGCATTTCTAATATTATATGTGGATGACATATTGTTGATTGAAAATGATATAGAATTTATGGATAGCATAAAAGGATACTTGAATAAGAATTTTTTAATGAAAGACCTCGGTGAAGCCGCTTATATATTGGGCATCAAGATCTATAGAGATAGATTAAGACGCTTAATTGGACTTTCACAAAGCACATACCTTGAAAAAGTTTTGAAGAAGTTCAAAATGGATCAGTCAAAGAAAGGGTTCTTGCCTGTGTTACAAGGTGTGAAGTTGAGTCAGACTCAATTCCCGACCACTGTAGAAGATAGAGAGAAAATGAAAGTCATTCCCTATGCTTCAGTCATACGTTCTATCATGTATGCAATGTTGTGTACCATGCCTGATGTGTGCCTTGCTATAAGTTTAGCAGGGAGGTACCAAAGTAATCCAGGAGTGGATCACTGGATGATGACCCACAAGTATAGGGGATCAATTGTAGCTCTTTTCGATAAGTAAGAGTGTCGAACCCAACGAGGAGCAGAAGGAAATGACAAGTAGTTTTCAGTAAGGTAATGTCTGCAAGTGCTAAAATTGTAAGTAACGGAGTAGTTTGATAGCAAGATAATTTGTAACGAGCAAGTAACGATAATAGTAACAAAAGTGCAGCAAGGTAGCCCAATCCTTTTGAGGCAAAGGACAGGCCAAAATGGTCTCTTATGATAAGCAAAGCGTTCTTGAGGGTACACGGGAATTTCATCTAGTCACTTTCATCATGTTGGTTTGATTTGTGTTCGCTACTTTGATAATTTGATATGTGGGTGGATCGGTGCTTAGGTGTTGTTCCTACTTGAACAAACCTCCTACTTATGATTAACCCCCCCGCAAGCATCTGGAGGGCAAAAGTGCTCCTGCCCAAGTTCCGCCTCGAGACGGCGGCCCTCCGTCCCGAAAATCCCCTCCTTGTTTTTCTTCTAGGTCAAAATGACTTATATACCAGAAGATGGGCACCGGAGGTGGGCCGAGGAGGCCACAACCCACCAGGGCGCGCCTGGGGGGCCTGGCGTGCCCAGGTGGGTTGTGCCCACCTGGTGGCCCCCCTCTGGTGTTTATTGGCTCCAATATTTCTTAAATAATCCATAAAAAATCTCCGTGAAGTTTCAGCTCATTTGGAGTTGTGCAGAATAGGTGGCCTGACGTAGCTTTTCCAGGTCCAGATTTCCAGCTGCCGGAATTCTCCCTCTTGGTGTGTTCCTTGTAAATTATGAGAGAAAACGCATTAGAATTACTCCAAAAAGCACTATTATGGATAAATACATTATAAATAACAGTAAGGAAACATGATGCAAAATGGACGTATCAACTCCCCCAAGCTTAGACCTCGCTTGTCCTCAAGCGAAAACCGAAATCGAAAAACATGTCCACATGCTTTGAGAGAGAGGTGTCGATAAAAACAAAATACGGACATAGAAGCATCATGTTGATTATTATAACAGCAACAAAATTAAACATAGGACTTTTATCATATAACTTTTATCATATACTTCTCATGAATAAGTAATAGTTCATCACACAATCGAAGTATAAAGCAAAAACTCTATTAGAAACCAACAAACTATGTTCTCGGTCAACTTTGCAACTGCAATTCATCATCTTTTCAGGAAGGGACATGCGTCGGAGCCTTTAGTCAAGTCCACATACTCAACCATCATATAGTCTTCTATGATTGCTAATACTCACCTCGTACCCATGAGCAAAACATTTCAACCGGACACATAGAAAGATAGGGGCTTATAGTTTCGCCTCCCAACATACTCACCTCGAGGGTGATGTCAACAATAATAACTCATGCTATCTATATTCAACTGGACATATGTGCCTAGATATTTCCTCACCACATGATGCTTGGCAAAGGAGAAAAATAGAAGGAATAGAAGGAAAACTTCGACTCTTATTACAGTAAGTGCATAAAAATAAAGGAATACCCTTCGCAGAGGGAAGCAGAGGTTGCCATGCGCTTATTTGTTTGTATGCTCAATCCCTTAGTGCAAGAGAACGTCACGTTGTATTGCCCCTTCAGATGACAACCTTTATTATGCAGTCTGTCACTTTTATTCTTTGTCATCCAAGTTCGTACAACGCTCAATTTTCTCTTACAATAAATGATCTCCCACTTTTAGAAGCAATTTTTATTGCCTTTTTGCACCGATGACAACTTACTTGAGGGATCTTGCTCAATCCCTAGGTAGGTATGGTGGACACTTGAAAAAGATTTGGGTTTAAGGGTTGTTGGATGCACAAGTAGTATCTCTACTTAGTGTGGAATTTTTGGCTAGCAAAGATAGGGGCAAGCATCACATGTTAAAGGATCTATGACAATATGACTTCTGTGTGAATATAAACAAACATAAATCATTAAGTTGTCTTCCTTGTCCAACGTCAACAATTTTGGCATATAATATTTTGATGAGGGATCACAATCACAAAAGGTTTCTATGATAGTATATCTATATGTGAATCTTCTCTTCTCTTATTAATTCTTTCAAGAGTTGCATCATTGACTAATGCTATGTTTGTCAATCTCTAATAAAATTTTCTATTTATACTTTTCCTTATGTGGTGCCATCACCTACCATAGGATTAGTATATAATCTTATTGATTTATTTCCTTCCTCCTTTTTTCTTTCTTTGTTTCTTTTCTTTATTTGCAACATGTGAGTAAAGAAAGCAAAAAACTCAAACTAACTTTATTATATAGCTTGCACACGATTACAAGGATACAATCACTAAGCAAACTCTCAAAGAAGAAAGTATCGAACTAAACTTTATTTCATCTAAAAGCAAATGATCAAACTAGGATAAGTAGAAACAAAAAGATAGTGGGATGATACGATACCGGGGCACCTCCCCCAAGCTTGGCGGAAGCCAAGGGGAGTGCCCATACCCGATACTCAACTCTCCTTTGGTGGTGAAGAAGATGATGGTGGTGATGAAGGAGAGATCTTGTCCTCGGACTTCCATGGCAGTGGTCCACCATCATAAGAGGAGGAGTGAGTCTTACGGGTCCTGCAACTAGCAGCCAAACTCATACCTTTGAACATCGCCTCATATTCAAAGACTTGGTTTTGGAGGTCATAGATCTGGCTTTGGGGGAAGTTGATTTGCTCGTTCAAGGTGAAGACGATGTCCTTCATGGGCTTGCCATCCACCTTGAGATCACAGGAAAGGTCCGCGATCATAAGGTGATTAGCATTGAGCCCACGCTCCACCATCCCCTTGCACCGGGAGACTTCCTGCTCCATGGTTTCAAGCCTGGCCTCCACAGTTCCCGTGCCCTTGGGACCTTGCTCATCGCGGATGTACAGCACCCCCTCCTGCATCTGGATGGTTTGAGGGTGCTGCACCACCTCCCGCAGATAAGGGTTGATGACGTTCTTGAAGAACTTGTCCTTGGAGGAGCTTGAAGAGGCCATGGTAGATGGGATCTGACAGAAAACAGCAAGGGAAAAAGAGGATAGAGGATTTCTCCGCGATACGGTGATTAACAGGTTCGGGAAGTATATATAGATTTTTTAGCTTGGAGGACAAGCATATGGAAGAAAAATGGGGTACGGAAGGTGTCCCAGGTGGGCACAACCCACCTGGGCGCGCCAGGCTTGCCTGGCGCGCCCTGGTGTCTTGTGCCCACCAGGGGACGCTTCCTGGAAGTTTCTTTATTTCCAAAATTTTAAAATATTCCAAAACTGATAAAAAATATTTTTGCGGATTTTTCGGAGTCCGTTTACTTACCGTATCATGTACCTCTTTATTTTCACAATTCTGGAGTGTTCCGGAAGGATTCTTTTATGTGCTCTTCCGGTGTCAAAGTTTGGATAATATTACTTTCAACATTAATAGGCGTACCTGAGATATAATGCTTTATTCGTTGCCCATTGACAACCTTCGGGTTAGTACCTTCGGAGTTATTTATTTTGATGGCTCCAGACCGGTAAACCTCCTCGATGATGTATGGGCCTTCCCATTTAGAGAAGAGCTTTCCTGCAAAAAATCTAAAACGAGAGTTGTACAAAAGAACATATTCTCCAACTTTAAGCTCACGCTTTTGAATTCTTTTGTCATGCCATCTTTTAACTTTTTCTTTGAATAAGTTTGCATTTTCATAAGCTTGGGTTCTCCATTCATCTAAAGAGCTTATATCAAATAACCTCTTTTCACCAGCAAGTTTGAAATCATAGTTGAGTTCATTAACTGCCCAATATGCTTTATGTTTCTAACTCAAGAGGCAAATGACAAGCTTTTCCATAAACCATTTTATAAGGAGACATACCCATAGGATTTTTATATGCTGTTCTATAAGCCCAAAGTGCATCATCTAATTTCTTAGACCAATTCTTCCTGGACCTATTAACAGTCTTTTGCAAAATTAATTTTATTTCTCTATTGCTAAGTTCAACTTGACCACTAAACTGAGGATGATAGGGTGATGCAATTCTATGGTTAACATCATACTTAGCATCTTACGGAAAGCACCATGAATAAAGTGTGAACCACCATCAGTCATTAAATATCTAGGGACTCCAAACCTTGCGAAAATAACTTCCTTAAGCATTTTAATAGAGGTGTTGTGATCAGCACTACTAGTTGGAATAGCTTCTACCCATTTAGTAACATAATCAACAGCAACCAAAATATGAGTATACCCATTAGAGGAGGGAAAAAGTCCCATGTAATCAAATCCCCAATCATCAAATGGTTCAACAACAAGTGAGTAATTCATATGCATTTCTTGACGCTTACCGATATTACCTATTATTTGACATTCATCACAAGAAGAGACAAACTTACGGGCATCCTTGAAGAGAGTAGGCCAATAAAATCCAGATTGCAATACCTTGTGAGCAGTTCTATCTCCAGCATGATGCCCTCCATAAGCTTCGGAGTGACATTTCCGTAGGATTTATCCCTATTCATGCTCAGGTACACATCTAATAATACCATCTACTCCTTCTTTATAAAGATGTGGGTCATCCCAAAAGTAATGTCTTAAATCATAGAAGAATTTTTTCTTTTGCTGGTATGTAAAGCTAGGTGGTAAATATTTAACAACAATGTAATTAGCATAGTCAGCATACCAAGGAGTACTATTAGCAACATTTATTGCAGCTAAATGCTCATCAGGAAAACTATCATCAGTAGGTAGTGGGTCATCAATCACATTTTCAAGCCTAGACAAGTTATCAGCTACGAGGTTCTCAGCTCCTTTTCTATCAATGATATGTAAATCAAATTCTTGTAACAAGAGAACCCAGCGAATAAGTCTAGGTTTAGCATCTTTCTTTTCCATAAGATATTTAATAGCAGCATGGTCTATGTGAACAGTTAGTTTGGAATTATCGGGGAAATCGACACCTATGGAACCACTAGGATCCCTTCTACGGTTGGTGGGCGCGGGGTTGTGCAAGGAGCGGGTCTGACAGGAAGCACACGGATCGTTTACCCAGGTTCGGGCCGCGGAGATGCGTAATACCCTAGTCCTGCTTTGGTGGATGTGTTTGAGTGTTCTTGTGTTCTTGAGCTAGCTACGGGGTGTGACTTGCCCAAAAGATCCGAATCCTCCTCCTGGTCGCCTCGGGCCTCCTTTTATAGACAAAAGGGGTTGCCACAGTGGCACACAGGAGGTGGAAAGGTGTACAGTGGATGAGTCTATCCTATGGCACCGTCGGCCAAACGCATTTAATGCGTTGCCGACGTGCCCCTCTCGCTTTATCGGGGACGGCAAGGAAGCACGTCCCGGCTGTCACCGCCTCGCCTGGCTTCGACACTCGTCCGAGCTGACGAGGCGTCATGGCGCCATGTCGGCTGGCTGCTGGGCTGGCGCGGTGGTGGAGCCTTCATGAAGGCATGCATGCCACCACGCAGGTGCTTACTAGGTCGATGTAGAGGCCGCTCGTCGCCACGCAGGTGCCTGCCCAGCTGGTTGAGCTGGCAGCTGCATGGGGACGGCGGTGGGGCCTTGGCAGACGCGGGCCTGGCCGTGGCCCCATAGGTGTCTTCGGCAAGGGCCTTGTCGGGGCCCCGGCAAGGGTGTTGCCGTGGCATCGTTGTCTTCCCCGGCTAGCGTCTTGCCAGGGGTCTCGTGGATTTCCTCGGCTAGGATCCCGCCGAGGATCGTCGTCTTCTAGTCCCCATCTGATCTTGTGTGTTTATGATCTTGACGAAGATCTGCATGCCACCACAGAGGCGCCTCCCGAGCCTTGGTTCCAATGTAGTTGGTTGGTGGTGTTGGAACCCGCGGGCTCAAGGGTGGCCTGCTACGCTGGCGTCGGGCAAGTTGCCCCGGCAAGGCTCTTGCCGGGGCCGCAGAGGCCGCCCCGGCAAGGGTCTTGTCGGGGGAGTCCACCTTACCCCTTTGCTCTTTTGCGTTTCTTGGTCTTGGCGCTGCCTCTGGTCGCCTTGCGCTCCGGCCCCTCTCTTCTGCCCTGCTTAGTGTGGCCGTGGGCGCGGCTCTGACTGCCCGTGCACAAGTAAAGCGGTAAAAAAGGAGTGCCCCTACTTTTGTACATCGATAGGAGCCCCCGGGCCTGGGCCACACATAAGCGCGACACGTTGTTGGGCCAGGCCCAGAACGGTGCGCGGGCAGGCGGGGCGGATTTTTACCGCGGTAACTTCTCATCCGCTGTGCTTCCCCACGACCTGCGTTGAACGCGCGACATGGAGGGTCGTGCGTGACGTGGGGGTCATGCGTGGGGCGGTTCCCGCACGCATGCGTCACATCGAAGTTAATGGGAAAAGAGGCGGCCCGCGCCTTCCCTGTAAAAAGGAATAACCGCGGGCGCGCTGCTCATTTACCCGTCGTGCTTCCTCCAATCTCGGAACCGCCGTCCCCTTCTTCCTCCCTCTCAAGCTCTTGCCTTTGCTCACCACCGCCGCGCCTTCGTCGTCCTTCCACCTTCGCTCTCGCAGCCGCCATGGCACCCAAAACCAGTAAAAGCAAGGGAGTGGCCAAGGACGCCAGGGCGGAGGAGTCGCCGGAGAGCGAGTTTGCGGTGCGGCGGACGCAGTCCGCCTACTTCCCCATGATGGTCGATGCGGTCCATCTCTGGGACTACTTCAAGCACCTGTGGGGATGCAAGACGGGGGGGAGACGATGGGGCACCCGGCCACGCGCGTCATCCCTGCTGCTTTCGCCAAAGCCGGCCAGAATCGGTACCCATTCTTCGTCGACTACTTCTCCTGCGGTCTCTGCCCTCCCTTCTCTGATTTCTTCAACGATATCATGCACACCTACGACTTTCACCTTCTGGATTTTACCCCAAATGCAGTGGCGTGCATGGCTCTTTCTGCGAGGGCTTTGCCGGAGTACTTCCCAACACGGCGCTCTCCCGCCACTACTTTTATCCTCGAATCCAAAAGGGAGGCGCCATCTCTGGTTGCGTCACCTGGATCCCAAGGTCCAAGGGGACTAGGGGTGGGCGTTCGGTTCCCCCGAACCGAACGGTTCGGTGCTTCGGTGTTTCACTTTTCTCGGTTCCTAGAAAACATCAACCGATCGGTCTCTAGCTATAAAATAAACCGAGCCTTCGGTGCACCGATTGATCGGTTCGGTATTCGGTTTTGCACCGAATACACCGAACAGCTGGGGCCTGGCTGCATGGGCACTACTGCGCTAGGCTGGTTTGGGCTGGCCAGATGGTATAGCTACTTGTACTTGTTTGTCTCTGTTGGGCTAAGAGCTTTGGTTTGTGTGGCCTACATAACAACACGTTTATGCTCAAAGAATAAAAAAAGATGTCAGGATCTGAGCGAGACCGCAGGCAGCAGCAAACACCACCTAGGTTCACTATAAAAAATGAAAGCAGACCTGCATCCACTACATGTGGGCGAGAATCAGGGACCAGCCGACCAGCCTACGTCACTATTTGCCACTCATCTCATCAAGGCGCCATCAATTCAATTGATTTTCGTTTCGCTGGCAGCACAGAGCCAGAGTGTACGAACAGAAATTAATGTCTGGAGGACGCGTGATTAGCTACCAAAACTGCTTGAATTAGTAGTGGGCCTCGGTGCTTCGGTCAATTCGGTGCAGCGAGCGAGCAGACCGAAATCACCGAAGTAAATTCGGTTTCTCAAAATCACTAACCGAGTATAGTACCGAATAAATCAGTTTCGGTTCATTTGGCTTCGAGTCAGGTTAATTCGGTTCGGTCGTTCGGTTTTCGGGTTATATGCCCACCCCTAAAGGGGACATACCCGGAGGGCGCTTAGAAGGAGAGGTGGGAGGAGTGGTGGGGCCGGTGGTGCTGGATCAAGGAGGAGGACCCGCAGGAATTCTACCAGGTTCGCCAGGCACCGCCGGTTCACAGAAACGACTGGGGCGATGTCGACGCTGACGATGCGAAGCTCACGGTCGCCACCACCAGGATTCTTCGCCTCACCGAGGCGGGGCTCACCCTTGAGAGGATCAAAGTGGATTTCATCCGCCGCCGAATCGCTCCGCTGCACAACAAGGGGAAGCCGGCCTGGCTCTTCACGAATGCGGCCGACATCATGAGGCTTTGCCTCGGCCTAGACCACAACCTCACGGTGATGGGGCACGCCCACTTCTGCCAGCGGCTCTTCCAGCTCGACGTGAACTGTGATAGCAAGGTCGTGCGGTCCGGCAAGGTCGCCAAGGGGCCCTTGTTTGGGTTGCCGGCGGGGGTGGTCCCGCAGAGCAACAACTCGCGCCAAAACGACATCATCGCCATGATGCCGGAGTTCAACGCGCACGGCCTCGTCCCAAATTGGGCCGAGCCGCCGGCGGATCAAGTGCAGGAGTTCTTTTATACCTTGGAGGAGAAGTACATTCACGACGAGCCGCTGCTCGTCCAGGACACCACCCAGGCGGAGCTGGACTACATCGCCGCCAGGGCGGCGGAGGCGGAGCTCGCCAAGGAGGCCGACAGCACCGGCGGCATGGAGGACAAGGCCGCGACGGCCGCGGAGGAAAAGGACCTCGCCCAGTGGGCGGAGTCCGCTGGGGAGGCCAGCAGCGCCGGCACCGGGGCCCCTCTCATTGAGGATGTGGTCGACGAGCCATCACCGGAGGAGGTCGAGGCTGTCGACCCTCCAGCCACGGGGAGAGGGCGAGTCCTGCGGCGGGCCAGCTCCGGCGAGCCGGTCCGGCCCGGCAGGGCTGCGCAACCGCAGCAGACCCAGGAGGGGTCTGTGCGCCAGACAAGGGCCGTGGCGGCGAGGAAGTTGGTTAAGGCCGCGGTGGCGAAGAAGAAAGCAACTGCCTCTTCTTCGTCCAAGCGTGTTCAGACTCCACCTTCTTCCCCTCCTCCGGTAGACGTCGACGCGGAGGTCGTCTTCGACTTCGGGTCCCTCAGCCCAAGGAGGAAGAGGAAGGCAGCAGAAGAGGAGGTGGAGGATGAGTGAGCGTCTTGTTCCTTTTTTGTCATCTCCGTCTCCTCAGTCTGTGCCGCTTATCTTGACTTGTTTTCATCTTTGTAGGGACGCGGAGACGCTGGCCCAAAGGGTGAAGAGGGCCCGGGCCTCGGCGGACGGCCAGCCCCCGGCAGGCGCTTCCGGTACCCCGCTGGTGGTGTTGAGCAGTCCGGATAGTAGCCCCCGGCACAGCCCCCAGCGTAAGCTCATCACTCGCCCCTTGTCAACGTGTGTTGGGGGTACGATCCCTTGGTGCTGACCTTGCCATGATTGGAGGAGGAGGACAGCAGCAGGAGGAGCCACTGAGGGCTACCCCCAACACGCCTCCCCCATCGACCACGCCACCTCGAGGGGCGTCCCCGGCAAGGGTGCCAAGCACCGAGCCCATGCACACGAAGGAGGAGGCAAACTTGGGAGCTGGTGGCTACGCCTCGACGCCAGGCGTTGGCGGGGAGGGGGCCACTTCTTCCCAGCCCGGCACGGGTAAGTCACTTGCCTTCCGTCCCTGCTCCTTCTTTTCTTCTTTGAATCTTGGTCTTGGCTTTGCCTCATCCCCTTCTTGGTACCCAGATCCTCCATCGGCGGACCGGGAGGAAATAGACACCGTCATCGAGGATGTCGCCAAGGCCGCTATGGCGGAGGCCGAGAAGATCGCCGCCGAGGAGGTCGCCAAGGGGTCTGCTGAGGATGCCGCCAAGGGGTCTGCCGAGGAGCCTGGCAAAGCTGCTGCCGAGGAGGCCGGCCAGGGGCCTGCCGGGGAGGCCGGCAAGGCCGCTGCCAAGGAGGAGGTGGTTGACGACCAACCTTTCTCCTCCGCTGCCTCTGGCTCGGGTAGGTACCTGAGGGTAGGGGTGGGCATATAACCCGAAAACCGAACGACCGAACCGAATTAACCTGACCCGAAGCCGAATGAACCGAAACCGATTTATTCGGTACTATACTCGGTTAGTGATTTTGAGAAACCGAATTTACTTCGGTGATTTCGGTCTGCGTGCTCGCTGCACCGAATTGACCGAAGCACCGAGGCCCACTACTAACTCGAGCAGTTTTGGTAGCTAATCACGTGTCCTCCACACATTAATTTCCGTTCGTACACTCTGGCTCTGTGCTGCCAGCGAAACGAAAATCAATTGAATTGATGGCGCCTTGATGAGATGAGTGGCAAATAGTGACGTAGGCTGGCCGGCTGGTCCCTCATTCTCGCCCACGTGTAGTGGATGCAGGTCTGCTTTCATTTTTTATAGTGAACCTAGGTGGTGTTTGCTGCTGCCTGCGGTCTCGCTCAGATCCTGACATCTTTTTTTATTCTTTGAGCATAAACATGTTGTTATGTAGGCCACACAAACCAAAGCTCTTAGCCCAACCGAGACAAACAAGTACTAGCAGCTATACCATCTGGCCAGCCCAAACCAGCCTAGCGCAGTAGTGCCCACGCGGCCAGGCCCCAGCTGTTCGGTGTATTCGGTGCAAAATCGAATACTGAACCGATCAATCGGTGCACCGAAGGCTCGGTTTTGTTTATAGCTAGAGACCGATCGGTTGGTGTTTTCTAGGAACCGAGAAAAGTGAAACACCGAAGCACCGAACTGTTCGGTTCGGGGGAACCGAACGCCCACCCCTACCTGAGGGTGAGCGATGACCTGTTTGTCCACCTCAAGGGACGACGAGCACCGGGGCGCCTGTCGAGGGGGAGGTGTTTGATGAAGAAGTGCTTGCCGCCGCCGGGCTTGAGGTTGTTGACGAGCCGAGTGCCGGTGGCGGCGGTTCTCAGGAAGAGCGGCTCCTCCAGGCCATGAGTGCCAACTTCCAGAAGCTCCAGGCGCTTCACCGTGCCCGCCTGGACAAGGGCAAGTCCGGGATGGCAGTGGTGGACAAGGCGGAGGTGGACCTTGAGAAGCGCGTCGCCGAGGCGCAGGCTTGGTTCCGCCAGGCCCACAAAGACCTAAAGGCCGCCCAGGACGCGCTGGCCGAGCGCCAGCTGGAGCTTGTCATGAAGCAGGCCGACATCAAGAAGGCTCAGGAACTGGCGAAGCAGGAGGCCGCCCAGGCCGAGGCTGCTCGGCACCAGCAGCAGGCCACGCTAAACTCCCAGGAGGAGGACCTTGCCGCGCGCGAGGAGAAGCTCACTGCGACAATCCGCGGCAAGGACGAGGAGGTCGAGAGGCTTGTCCTGCAGCGGACCTAGGAGCTGGAGCAGAAGCACGAGGAGGCGCTCAATGCCCAGACTCAGGTCCACGCCGGTAAGGTGAAGGAGTTGGAGGTGGAGCGGGATGAGCTGAAGGACCAGGTCCTGAAGCTGTCCAAGGAGAAGGACATGCTCAACGGCGCTCTGGTTGAGGCGCAGGGCGCAGTCCTCGGTAAGGCTGGGCAGCTTTCCGAGGCCAACAACTCCATCAAAGACCTCAAGCTGAAGCTGGAGGGTCTTGAGGGGACGCTGTTGGAGGCCAAAACCCAGGAGGAGGCCCTGACCAAGGATCTGGAGGCCGAGAAGCAGCTGCGGAGGAATGACGCCGCCACCCACAAGGAATACATGGAGGGCGAAAACCGCTGGCTCAGCTGCCTCGCCGTCGTTGCAGACTAGGCCACCACGCATCTGGCTACCATGGGGATGTCGGATGTGAGGTACGCCCCGGAGCCGAACTTGAGTCCCAACTGTAACCTGACCCTGTTCTTCGAGAAGGTTGTTGGTGCCCTGGAGCGGCTCCACTCCAACCGGGCGGCCTCCCTGGCCGATGAGGCCCGGAGGCTTTGTCGGGGTGCCATGACCAAGGTTCTCACCAAGGTGGCGCACTGGAATCCCGACCTCGACTTCGATGCCGCGCTGGAGAGCTTGCCGGAGGATGCGGACCTCGCGGCGCTCAAGGAGCGTATCAAGCCCATCATCAGCCGCATCGATGGAATCGAGAGGGTGGAGGGCCAGCGCCGGGATTAGGCACCCCGTTTCTCATTGCCGCTACAGGTTCATGACCAAGACAATTTCTATCTTTAGTTAGAACCGCGGCAACAACTGATGTAATATAACTCTGCAATACTTTTGATATGATGCATGTTATCTTCATGTTTGATCTTCCCTTATGTGTTCACCCTACGTTAATCGGGTAGGCTTGCCGGCGCGTAAACCCAGGCCGCGGCGCCTTGAGGACGGATCCCCAATGGCCTGCCGGGTGTGCTTGCTGCCAGGCGAGCCACCTTACCGCCCTCAACGCGGCCGCTCGAACTGTCGAGCTTGACTCGAGTCAGAATCAAGAGTGTTGCCAATCGCGGAAGGCTACCCTGCCATTCTCGATGCGGCCGCTTGAGCTGTTGAGCGGACTTGAAACAGAGCAAGGGCGTTGCCAATAGCGAAAGGGCCCCTTTGCATGCAGGTTTTCCATACATAGGGAAGGACCTTCGAGGACAATAGCCTTATATATAAAGAGAAATTGCTTAAAGTTTCACGTGACTTAGCTTTTCTGTCGTTGCACGGGCGTCCACCGCATCTGCAGATGGTGCCATTAGGCTTGGTCGTCTTCTTCCTTGGAACGGCGGCCACCGATCGGACCAGATTTTCACAACTGCGCCCCCTACCTGGCGCGCCAAAGATGTCGGGGGAAATCGACACCTATGGAACCACTGGGATCCCTTCTACCGTTGGCGGGCGCGGGGTTGTGCAAAGAGCAGGTCTGACACGAAGCACACGGATCATTTACCCAGGTTCGGGCCGCGGAGATGGGTAATACCCTAGTCCTGCTTTGGTGGATGTATTTGAGTGTTCTTGTGTTCTTGAGCTAGCTACGGGGTGTGACTTGCCCAAAAGATCCGAATCCTCCTCCTGGTCGCCTCGGGCCACCTTTTATAGACCAAAGGGGTTGCCACAGTGGCACACAGGAGGTGGAAAGGTGTACAGTGGATGAGTCTATCATATGGCACTGTCGGACAAACGCATTTAATGCGCTAACGACGTGCCCCTGTCGCTTTATCGGGGACGGCAAGGAAGCACGTCCCAGCTGTCGCCGCCTCGCCTGGCTTCAACACACGTCCGAGCTGACGAGGCGTCATGGGGCCACGTCGGCTGGCTGCTGGGCTGGCGCGGTGGTGGAGCCTTCACGAAGGCATGCATGCCACCACGCAGGTGCTTGCTGGGTCGGTGTAGAGGCCTCTCGTCGCCACGCAGGTGCCTGCCCAGTTGGTTGAGCTGGCAGCTACATGGGGACGGCGGTGGAGCCTTGGCAGACGCGGGCCTGGCCATGGCCCCATAGCTGTCTTCGGCAAGGGCCTTGCCGGGGCCCCAGCAAGGGTCTTGCCGGGGCATCGTTGTCTTCCCCGGCAAGCGTCTTGCCGGGGGTCTCGTGGATTTCCTCGGCTAGGATCCCGCCGAGGATCGTCGTCTTCTGGTCCCCATCTGATCTTGTGTGTTTATGATCTTGACGAAGATCTGCATGCCACCACAGAGGTGCCTCCCGAGCCTTGGTTCCAATGTAGTTGGTTGGTGGTGTTGGAACCCGTGGGCTCAAGGGTGGCCTGCTTTGCTGGCGTCGAGCAAGTTGCCCCGGCAAGGCTCTTGCCGGGGCCGCGGAGGTTGCCCCGGCAAGGGTCTTGTCGGGGGAGTCCACCTTGCCCCTTTGCTCTTTTGCGTTTCTTGGTCTTGGCGCTGCCTCTGGTCGCCTTGCGCTCCGGCCCCTCTCTTCTGCCCTGCTTAGTGTGGCCGTGGGCGCGGCTCCGACTGCCCGTGCACAAGTAAAGGGGTAAAAAAGGAGTGCCCCTACTTTTGTACACCGACAGGAATCAACAATATAAGGTCTAAATTTATCACAAGCAAACACCACTGCTAAGAATTCTTTTTCAGTAGTAGCATAATTTCTTTGAGCACTGTCTAGAGTTTTACTAGCATAATGAATAACATTCAATTTCTTATCAACTCTTTGTCCTAGAACAGCAGCAACAGCATAATCACTAGCATCACACATAATTTCAAAAGGCAAGTTCCAATCAGGTGGTTGAACAATAGGTGCAGATATTAAGGCTTTCTTGAGTGTTTCAAAGGCTTCAAGACGATCATCATCAAAAACAAAAGGAATATCCTTTTGCAAAATATTAGTAAGAGGCCTAGAAATTTTAGAAAAGTCT
The DNA here is from genome assembly GCF_018294505.1 of Triticum aestivum. Lineage (NCBI taxonomy): Eukaryota > Viridiplantae > Streptophyta > Magnoliopsida > Poales > Poaceae > Triticum > Triticum aestivum. The sequence continues at coordinate 157,985,045 of NC_057799.1, read as the reverse complement.
TTGATAAATATCCTATAGAAACCAACATGACCTAGGAAACTACGAATACCTTTGATGTCCTTAGGACATGGCATTTTCTCAATTGCATCAACCTTAGCTTGGTCCACTTCAATACCTCTTTCAGAAATTTTATGACCCAAGACAATGCCTTCATTGACCATAAAGTGGCACTTCTCCCAATTCAAGACAAGATTTGTTTGTTCACATCTCTGCAAAACTCGCTCAAGATTGCTTAAACAATCATCAAAAGACTTCCCATAAACAGAAAAATCATCCATGAAAATCTCAACAATCTTTTCACAAAAGTCAGAGAAGATAGCAGTCATACATCTTTGAAAGGTAGCAAGTGCATTACATAAACCAAAAGGCATATGTCTATAAGCATAAGTTCCAAAGGGACAAGTAAAAGTAGTCTTTTCTTGATCAGGTTGAGAAACACGTATTTGTGAAAATCCAGAGTATCCATCTAGGAAGCAAAAGTGTGTGTGCTTAGATAATCTTTCAAGCATTTGATCAATAAAAGGCAAAGGGTAACGATATTTTCTAGTTGCTTTGTTTAATTTTCTGTAATCAATTACCATTTTATAGCCTGTAACAATTCTTTGTGGAATAAGTTCATTCTTATCATTAGGAACAACAGTAATACCTCCTTTCTCAGAGACACAATGAACAAGACTTACCCATCTACTGTCAGCTATAGGATAGATTATACCTTCTTCCAGAAGTTTTAAGATCTCCGTCCTTACCACTTCCTTTGGATTCAACCAACGTTGGTGATCAACAACGGGTTTAGCATCAGGTTCCATAGTAATTTTGTGCTGAGATAAAGTGGGACTAATGCCCTTTAGATCATCAAGAGTATATCCAATTGCAGCCCAGTGCTTCCTTAGAACTTTCAATAATCTTTCTTCTTCATGTTCTGAAAGGTTAGCACTAATAATAACAGGATATATTTTCTTTTCATCAAGATAAGCATATTTCAAAGTTTCTGGCAATTGTTTTAATTCAAACACAGGATCACCTTTAGGTGGAGGAGGACCTCCTAGAGTCTCAATAGGCAAATTGTGTTTAAGCAGAGGACGTTGTTCAAAGAAAACCTTATCTATTTCATTTCTTCCATGCATATGTAAATCATTTTCATGGTCTAGCAAATATTGTTCTAAGGGATCAGTAGGTGGAATAGCAATAGAAGCAAGACCAATTAATTCATCCTTACTAGGCAATTCTTTTTCATGATGATTTCTACTAAACTTGGAAAAATTAAACTCATGAGACTCGTCACCAAAGCTAACACCAATAGTTTGTTTCTTACAATCTATCTTAGCATTAACTGTATTCAAGAAAGGTCTACCAAAGATAATGGGACAAAAGTCATCTTGTGGGGAACCAAGAACAAGAAAATCAGTAGGGTATTTAATTTTCCCACACAAGACTTCAACATCTCTAATAATTCCAACTGGTGATATGGTGTCTCTATTAGCAAGTTTAATATTAACATCTATTTCTTCTATCTCAGCAGGTACTATGTCTTTCATAATTTCTTCATATAAAGTGTAAGGAATAGCACTCACACTAGCACCCATGTCACGTAAACCATGATAATAGTGATCTCCTATTTTAACTGAAATAACAGGCATGCCAACAACAGGTCTATGTTTATCTCTTTTATCGGGTTTAGCAATTCTAGCAGCTTCTTCACAGAAGTAAATAACATGCCCATCCATATCTTCTTCCAAGAGATCTTTAACCATAGCAATACTAGGTTCTACTTTAATTTTTTCATCAGGTTTAGGTGTTCTAATATAGCTTTTGTTAACCACAGTTGAAACTTTAGCATGTTCCTTAATCCTAATAGGAAAAGGTGGTTTCTCAATATAAGCAGAAGGAAACTGGATCAACATTATAAAGTATAGTTTCTTCTTTAACCGGTACTGGTTCTTTAATTTCTTCTTTAATAGGTGGGTGATATTTACACCACTTCTCCTTAGGGAGTTCAACATGAGTAGCAAATGATTCACAAAAGGAGGCTACTATCTCAGAGTCAAGTCCATATTTAGTGCTAAACTTTTGAAAAGCATCAGTATCCATAAAAGATTTAACACAATCATACTTAAGTTTAATACCTGACTCTTTACCTTCGTCGAGTTCCCAATCTTCAGAGTTGCGTTTAATTCTTTCCAAAAGATCCCACCGGAATTCAATAGTCTTCTTCATAAATGAACCAGCACAACTTGTTTAGTCGTCTTTTTCAAACTATGTTTCATTCATATGATAGAATTTTAATATGGGTTTAAATAAATTGGATCTTGGTGGAGGCTTCCCGGATAAATACTTACTTTCTTTTATCCATATTGCTCCATAGATAGCAAGTATCAAGCATGGTTTGATCATTACGAGAAAGCCGAGCATAAAAATTCTGGATAGTAATTTCTCTTGAGAGCTCATGATTGGGGCATGAACATAACATTGACTTAAGCCTCCCCCAAGCTAGAGCGATACTTTCTCCTTCACGAGGCCAAAAATTATATATATAATTCCGATCACGATGAACTAGATGCATAGGATAATTTTTTTGGTGGAACTCCAATTTCAAACGATTCCAATTCCATGATCCAATACCATCACATAACCTATACCATGCCAATGCTTTTCCCTTCAAAGATAAAGGGAAAACCTTTTTCATCACTTCATCCCTAGGTAAACCTGCAAGCTTAAACAATTCACAAATTTGTTCCACATATATCAAGTGCATATCACGATGTTCGGTTCCATCTCCTGCATAAGGATTAGCTAGCAGTTGTTCTATCATACCCGAAGGAATTTCATATTCAATATTTTCAGTAGGTGCAGTAGGTTGAGGCGTAGCTAATTGTGGTTCCGGGCGAGGTGAAGATACCCCGAACAAACCCCTCAAAGGATTGTTTTCCATAGTAACAAGTGACAATAAATTTCAGCACACTATATAAATGTTTCCTTACCAAATTCCACTTACCAAAGGCGCTTCACTCCCGGAAACGGCGCCAGAAAATAGCCTTGATGACCCACAAGTATAGGGGATCAATTTTAGCTCTTTTCGATAAGTAAGAGTGTCGAACCCAACAAGGAGCAGAAGGAAATGACAAGTAGTTTTCAGTAAGGTAATGTCTGCAAGTGCTGAAATTGTAAGTAGCGGAGTAGTTTGATAGCAAGATAATTTGTAACGAGCAAGTAATGATAATAGTAACAAAAGTGCAGCAAGGTAGCCCAATCCTTTTGAGGCAAAGGATAGGCCAAAACGGTCTCTTATGATAAGCAAAGCATTCTTGAGGGTACACGGGAATTTCATCTAGTCACTTTCATCATGTTGGTTTGATTTGTGTTCGCTACTTTGATAATTTGATATGTTGGTGGATCGGTGCTTAGGTGCTGTTCTTACTTGAACAAACCTCCTACTTATGATTAACCCTCCCGAAAGCATCCGCAACTATGAGAAAAGTATTAAGAATAAATTATAACCATAGCATTAAACTTTTGGATCCAATCGGTCCCTTACGAAATAGCGCATAAACTGGGGTTTAAGCTTCTATCACTCTCGCAACCCACCATCTAATTGCTACTCCACAATGCATTCCCTTAGGCCCAAACATGGTGAGTGTCATGTAGTCGACGTTCACATGACACCACTAAGGGAATAACAACATACATACTATCAAAATATCGAACACATATCAAGTTCACATGATTACTTGCAACATGATTTCTCCTGTGACCTCAAGAACAAAAGTAACTACTCACAAATGATAAACATTCTCATGATCAGAGGAGTATTAAATAGCATAATGGATCTGAACATATAATCTTCCCCCAAATAAACCATATAGTGATCAACTACAAGATGTAATCAACACTACTAGTCACCCACAAGCACCACTCTATAGTTCCGTTAACAAGATTGAACACAAGAGATGAACTAGGGTTTGAGAGGAGATGGTGCTGTTGAAGATGTTGACGGAGATTTCCCTCCCCAAGATGGGAGAGTTGTTGGTGATGATGATGACGATGATTTCCCCCTCGGGGAGGGAAGTTCCCCCCGGCGGAATCGCTCCACCGGAGGGCAAAAGTGCTCCTGCCCAAGTTCCGCCTCGAGATGGCGGCGCTCCGTCCCGAAAGTCCCCTCCTTATTTTTTTCTAGGTCAAAATGACTTATATACCAGAAGATGGGCACCGGAGGTGGGCCGAGGAGGCCACAACCCACCAGGGCGCGCCTGGGGGGCCTGGCGCGCCCAGGTGGGTTGTGCCCACCTGGTGGCACCCCTCTGGTGTTTATTGGCTCCAATATTTCTTAAATAATCCATAAAAATCTCCGTGAAGTTTCAATTCATTTGGAGTTGTGCAGAATAGGTGGCCTGGCGTAGCTTTTCCAGGTCCAGATATCCAGCTGCCAGAATTCTCCCTCTTGGTGTTCCTTGTAAATTATGAGAGAAAAGGCATTAGAATTACTCCAAAAAGAATTATTATGGATAAAACATTATAAATAACAGTAAGGAAACATGATGCAAAATGGGCGTATCACTGGACAACGGTCAAGAACATCCTGAAATACCTGAAAAGGACTACGGATATGTTTCTCGTTTACGGGGGTGACAAAGAGCTCGTCGTAAATGGTTACGTCGATTCTAGCTTTGACACTGATCTGGATGACTCTAAGTCGCAAACCGGGTACGTATTTATATTGAATGGTGGAGCTGTCAGTTGGTGCAGTTCCAAGCAGAGCGTCATGGCGGGATCTACATGTGAAGCGGAGTACATAGCTTCTTCGGAAGCAGCAAATGAAGGAGTCTGGGTGAAGGCGTATTTATATTGAAAGTGGGACCAATAAGCTAGAGTAGCTCCATGCAGAGCATTGTAAACATAGAAATTTGCAAAATACATACGGATCTGAATGTGGCAGACCCGCTGACTAAAACTTCTCTCACAAGCAAAACATGATCACACCTAGTACTCTTTGGGTGTTAATCACATAGAGATGTGAACTAGATTATTGACTCTAGTAAATCCTTCGGGTGTTGGTCACATGGCGATGTGAACTATGGGTATTAATCACATAAAGATGTGAACTGTTGGTGTTAAATCACATGGCGATGTGAACTAGATTATTGACTCTAGTGCAAGTGGGAGACTGAAGGAAATTTGGCCTAGAGGCAATAATAAAAGTTGTTATTTTATATTTCCTTATATCATGATAAATGTTCATTATTCATGCTAGAATAGTATTAACCGGAAACTTGATACATGTGTGGATACATAGACAAAAACACCATGTCCCTAGTAAGCCTCTACTAGACTAGCTCATTAATCATAGATGGTTAAGTTTCCTAACCATAGGCATGTGTTGTCATTTGATAAACAGGATCACATCATTAGGAGAATGATGTGATGGAAAAGACCCATGCGTTAGCTTAGCATAATGATCGAGTTTGTTGCTATTGCTTTCTTCATGTCAAATACATATTCCTTCGACTATGAGATTATGCAACTCCCGGATACCGGAGGAATACCTCGTGTGCTATCAAACGTCACAACGTAACTGGGTGATCATAAAGATGCTCTACAGGTATCTTCGAGGGTGTTTGTTGAGTTGGCATAGATCAAGATTAGGATTTGTCACTCTGAGTATCGGAGAGGTATCTCTGGGCCCTCTCGGTAATACACATCATAAGCTTGCAAGCAAATGACTAAGGAGTTAGTCGCGAGGTTGATGTATTATTGAACGAGTAAAGAGACTTGCCGGTAATGAGATTGCACTTGGTATGAAGATACCGACGGTCGAATCTCGGGCAAGTAACATACCGATAGACAAAGGGAATTACGTATGTTGTCATAACAGTTTGACCGATAAAGATCTTCGTAGCATATGTAGGAGCCAATATGGGCATCCAGGTTCCGCTATTGGTTATTGACCGGAGAGGTGTCTAGGTCATGTCTATATAGTTCTTGAACCCGTAGAGTCCGCACGCTTAACGTTTGTTGACGATTTTGTATTATGAGTTATGTGATTTGGTGACCGAATGTTGTTCGGAGTCCCAGATGAGATCACAGACATGATGAGGAGTCTCTAAATGGTCGAGAGGTAAATATTCATATATAGGACGATGATATTCGGGCACCGAAGTGTTATGGGGGTACCGGGTACATATCGGGTCACCGGAATGGGTTTCGGACACCCCCCGGCAACTATATGGGCCTAATGGGCCAAGAGGGGAAACCCAGCAGCCAGCAGGGGTTGCTGCGCCCCCCATATGCCGCTCCTTAGGAGGAAGGAAAGGGGGAAGAGAGAAGGAAGGGGAGGGCAATGCTAGAACACACACCAACAATTGTTAGCCGTGTGCGGCGCCCCCCTCCACAGTTTACGCCTCCGGTCATATTCACGTAGTGCTTAGGCGAAGCCCTATGCGGATCACTTCACCATCACCGTCACCACGTCGTCGTGCTGACGGAACTCTCCCTTGACACTTTGCTGGATCAAGAGTTCAAGGGACGTCATCAAGCTGAACGTGTGCAGAACTCGCAGGTGCCGTAAGTTTGGTGCTTGATCGGTCGGAACGAGAAGAAGTTCGACTACAACAACCGCGTTGTCAAACGCTTCTGCTTTCGGTCAACGAGGGTACTGAAGGAAATATGCCCTAGAGGCAATAACAAAGTTGTTATTTAGATTTCCTTATATAATGATAAATGTTTATTATTCATGCTAGAATTGTATTAACCAGAAACTTGATGCATGTGTGAATACATAGACAAGACAGAGTGTCCCTAGTATGCCTCTACTTGACTAGCTCGTTAATCAAAGATGGTTAAGTTTCCTAACCATAGACATGTGTTGTCATTTGATGAACGGGATCACATCATTAGGAGAATGGTGTGATGGACAAGACCCATCCGTTAGCTTAGCATAATGATCGTTAAGTTTAATTGCTATTGCTTTCTTCATGACTTATACATATTCCTTTGACTATGAGATTATGCAACTCCCGAATACCGGAGGAACACCTTGTGTGCTATCAAACGTCAAAACATAACTGGGTGATTATAAAGATGCTCTATAGGTGTCTCCGAAGGTGTTTGTTGGGTTGGCATAGATCGAGATTAGGATTTGTCACTCCGAGTATCGGAGAGGTATCTCTAGGCCCTCTCGGTAATGCACATTACTATAAGCCTTGCAAGCAATGTGACTAATGAGTTAGTTGCGGGATGACGCATTACGGAACGAGTAAAGAGACTTGCTGGTAATGAGATTGAACTAGGTATGATGATGCCGACGATCGAATCTCGGGCAAGTAACATACCGATGACAAAGGGAATGACGTATGTTGTTTTTGCGGTTTGACAGATAAATATCTTCGTAGAATATGTAGGAACCAATATGAGCATCCAGGTTCCGTTGTTGGTTATTGATCGGAGATGTGTCTCGGTCATGTCTACATAGTTCTCGAACCCGTAGGGTCCGCACGCTTAACGTTCAATGACGATTTGTATTATGAGTTATGTGTTTTGGTGACCGAAGATTGTTCGGAGTCCCGGATGAGATCACGGACATGACGAGGAGTCTCGAAATAGTCGAGAGGTAAAGGTTGATATATTGGACAATAGTATTTGGACACCGGAATGGTTTTGGGACGTTTCGGATATTTATCAGAGTACCGAGGGGTTACCGGAACCCCCGGGGGAAAGTAATGGGCCTACATGGGCCATAGGGGAGAGGGGAGGCAACCCACAAGGGGTGGCCGCGCCCCCCTTCCATAGGGAGTCCGAATTGGACTAGGGGAGAGGGCGCGCCCCCTTTCCTTCTCCTCTTCCCTCTCCTTCCCCCTTTTCCCCCTCCATGAGAAGGAATAAGACGGGGGGGCGAATCCTACTAGGACTGGGAGTCCTAGTAGGACTCCCCCCTCTTGGCGCGCCTCCTGGGGCCGGCCTCCTTCCTCTCCCTCCTTTATATACGTGGGCAAGGCACCCCTTGGAGACACATCAATTGTTCCAAGCCGTGTGCGGTGTCTCCCTCCACGGTTTACTCCTCCCTCGACCCTCTGCTGGATCAAGAGTTCGAGGGACGTCATCGAGCTGAACGTGTGCTGAACTCGGAGGTGTCGTACGTTCGGTACTTGATCTGTTGGATGACGAAGACGTTCAACTACATCAACCTCGTTAACCTAACGCTTCCGCTTGGGTACGTGGACACACTCTCCCCCTCTCGTTGCTATGCATCTCCTAGATAGATCTTGCGTGATCGTAGGAATTTTTTTCAAATTGCATGCTACGTTCCCCAACAGGTACGTGGACACACTCTCCCCCTCTCGTCGCTATGCATCTCCTAGATAGATCTTGCGTGAGCGTAGGATCTTTTTTGAAATTGCATGCTACGTTCCCCAACAGGGATGGGAACCTCCGACACCCTTTAGAAGGAATTGCGGCACCAGCAGGCGGCATTGCGTCGGAGCCAGATGAACCGACATGGATTTCTCTCCCACACCCAAAATGCCACTACCTGCCCGATCCGAAGCCTTCCAACCATCCTGCCACCCACTAACATGCTCCACCATGGTCTTGACGTCACCCACGTCGTCTCATTGAGATCACCATTGCGAGGCCTTGAGAACGGAGAGAGGGAGTGCCAGGAAGCGGGGACGGCAGCATCGGAGCCGCGCGGGAGGGAACCACCTCCACCACCATCGCGTGGGAGGCCAGTGCCTCCAGCAACGTCGCGGTAGCCAGCCAGACGCGGCAGCAGAGGCATACCAGGCCTCCTGGGCCCGACCAGTCCCAGATCAGGCCCGCAGAGCCTCCGCCGCCACGCTGCAGCACACGGCCGCCAGCGCCGCCACCACCCACCAGCCCTACGCATCGCCTCCACCTCCAGGAAGCCACACCACCGATATGTCCCGCCGCCGGTCTGCCCAGACCTAGATGGGTCCCAGATCTGGGCTGAGCGGGCGCAGCCGCGCTGCAGATCCCCCGCGTCCGCGGCTAGTCACCCTGCCGTCGCGTGGGAGCGCCCCTCGAATCTGTGTCGCCCCGCGCTGGAGCATCTTCGAGAGGGGAAACGGCCGGGGGCCACCAGCGCCGCCCGGGCCTGACCCAGCAATGGCGGCGGGAGAGGGGGATTGGGGGAGGAGGGGCCGCGACCGCGGTTGGTCGCCCGCGGCACGAGAGGAGAAGAGGGGAAGGGTACTCACCTAGCTCAATGCTCGCGAAAGGGATTTATCTCCACTCGGTCCTCTAGTTGAAGAAGTAAAGAAGTTGCTGATTTTCGTCCAGGAATCTAAAGTGTGGTGGACAAAGTGTTTGGCTAATAGTGTTGGCCATGGATTAGCTAATAAGGTTATGGTGATGAGTTTTGGGAAACACGGCTCCATTTACATTCGGATTACATTTGGGATGCAATGAACTCGGATCTCACCAAGGAACTTGAATAAAAAAGCAACAATTACAATTAATATTTTTTTCATGAGATGACCTTTTTCAGGCTGAACAGTAAACATGCTCCACTTTATTAACAATGTCAATGTTCATCGGGATTGTGTCGCCTGTGATTGACTGGGCGAAGCCTTATTGTGTCGTGCCCTAGCGAGCGCGAGCGCCAACGCCGATTTCTGGGGCCTGATGCGTTGAAGAGGAGCTCTCCGTGCTCTACATACAACGCGAGCTGGCCAGCCCATTAGGGTAGGTATTTACTCGTTGTACGTTCGCTCGGCCCCGGTTTTCTCTCTGGTTTTTTCCTTTTCGTGCTTCTTTTGTTTTTTGCTCTGTTCGTTTTTTTCCATCAGTTTTCTTTGGGTTTTTTGCTTTTCTCAGTTTTCACTCATTTTTTCTTTTAGTTTTTTCCTAGTTTTCTTTGGGTTTTCTCAGTTTTCACTAGTTTTTGCATTTTCTTTGTTTTCTTTAGTTTTTTCTTATTTTTTTATTTCCATTGATTTTCTTCATTTCTCTTTATTTTTTACTCATTTTCTTTTGGTTCTTTCTTTTTATAAGTTTTTATGTATAGTTTTTTATCGTTTTTAGATTGACTGACATTGTTTTCTTTTCTATGTGTTTTTCTATCATTTTTCCTTAGTTTCCTTTATACATTTTTCATGCACATGTGAAAAAATTATTTTAATACACGTTAATCATTTTAAGGCACAGAATTAACATGTTTCAAAACAAAGGTGTTTGATCTCTACATTTTTTTGTATACATGAAGAACATTTTTAATACATGATTAGCTCTTTTACATATAATGACTAACATTTCATTCGAATAATTGTTTGATGTCCACTTTTTTATAAACATTTTATTTTTTTCAAATACATTTGAAACATTTATTTGATATATGCTTAACACTTCCCAAATAATGATTCATTGTTGTAATATCACATGCATTTTTTTAAACGCGTGAACATTTTTTATAATGTTTTGTATGGCATCAACATTTTTCGTATACATTTGAAATATTTATTATATATAGGTTTAACCTTTTGAAAAATATATGATTTTTTTATAATGTCACATACACTTTTCGAAACACGCGAACATTTGTAATTTATATGCGATGCAATATTTTTTTGAATTAAGCTAACAATTGTTTTAACATTTTTTAAAGTTCAAGGTTATTTTAGGTTTTTAAATATATGTATTTACAGTATTTTCGAAAATAGGAATAAGAAAACGAACAAAGGAAAGACTGACGCCCAGAACTCGAAGTTACATGGACCGGACCATTAGCGACGACCTGACGCGAGTGGTTGCTCCAACTGGATGATGTGGTGTTTGAGGACGAAGATGCACCGGCAGATGAGAACCTCCGATGGATGATTCTGGTCAGAGTCCACATGGATAAGACGTTCAGCAACTATTGTTTTTTCCGCGCCATGCGTGCGGCATGGGATTTGGCTAGACCCATGAAGATCAAAACCTTGGAGGATAATCTCTTCATCATGCAATTTGATTGCCTGGGTGACTGGGAAAGAGTGACGCAGGGAGGCCCGTGGCACTTCAAGGGCAACCTGGTGATCATAGCCACTTATGATGGATTCACCAAGCCATCCACAATTGAGCTCTTCAAGTTCGAGATCTGGGCTTGGATTATTGATCTCCCAGTGGCCTACCATGGCAAGGTTAAAGCTCTCGCATCTAAGGTCGGGGAGTTTGTGGATGTTGAACCTTCTTCCTTCGATTTTGAGGGAAATTTTTACAGGGTTAGGATCCGTTTGGATGTTCGCAATCCTCTGAAAAAGGCTACCTCTCTCATCCGTGGTGGTGAGCGAGAGATCTTTGCAGTCCACTATGAGAGGCTCCCGGATTGGTGTTAGGTGTGCGGTATGATGGGCCATCAGTTTAAGGAGCATAGCGATGGGGTGCATCCTCCGTCTGCACTGACATACAAAAATTTACGTGCATCGGCGGCTACCAGCTGGGCTACTAGGCGCAGGAACAACAAGCAGCAGCAACAACCAAAGTCAGGGGACACATCTGAAGCTGGAAGGGGCCATCCAAAGGAGAATGTTACTGATGAGACTATGCTTGATGAATCTGACGGGAGCTGCAAAGGCCATCAGCTGCGGTGGTCATGGAAACCCCAAAGGAAGCATCGGGTTTGGAGATGGTGCCGGTGGAGAAAGGTGCTACAGGCGGGGCTTTGGTCCCTCTCAGCCCCCCGCCAAAGCAGGACCCAAAAAGATCAAGAACTACTCTGTCGCCTGACAAGAACAATCTGAATGGTGGTAAGAAAACACATGGTGGCAAAAACAGTAATGATGCGCGTTTGGCGGCCTCCTCAGGGGAGGACAGGGGAGGACCGCCGTGCGCAATGAATCTCCTAAGATGGAATTGTCGCGGGATTGGCAACGCCCAGACAATTCAAGAGCTACGCGAAATCGCGATAAAGTTTGCCCCAAAAGTACTCTGTATTGTCAAAACCCAGATTAGTGGTAGTAGAGCAGAAAATCTTAAGAGTACTTTAGGTTATGACAATTCTTTTGCTGTTGATTCTTCTGGTAGGAGTGGAGGTTTAGTAATGTTTTGGAATAATGAAATAAAGATTGAGAATTTGAGTTATTCTAAGTATCATATGGATGTGAAAATCAGTTCGCTCGGAGGCGAGCCATGGAGACTTTCTTGCTTCTATGGAGAGGCTCAAACGCACCTGCGTCATCACACATGGACCACAATGAAAAATCTGTCCAGCCTCCATGATATACCCTGGCTATGTTTGGGGGATTTTAACGAGGTTTTGCGACAAGATGAGCATGATGGCATTGGCACTCATAGTCAATCCCAGATACAGGGTTTTAGAGATGCAGTGGATGTTTGTGATCTCTTAGATCTTGGCTTCACTGGAAGGAAATGGACGTACGAGAAAAAGGTGTCAGGAGGCTCCTTTACACGGGTGCGCCTGGATAGGGCACTCGGGACAGCTGAGTGGTGTTCGTAATTCCTTAACACGATAGTTGAGCACCTCATTGCCGCAACTTCAGATCATTCACCTATACCCGTACAGCTTGCACCCAGGCAACCAGGAGCGAAGAGTGACAAAAGATTCCGATATGAAGTGATGTGGGACACTCATGCTGAGTTAAAGCCCACAAGAGCGGAACCTTCAAATATCTCAACGATCGAGTTTGGGATAAGGTCAAAGGATGGAAGAGCAAATGCCTATCTGCAGGCGGTAAGGAGGTGCTCATTAAATCGGTAGCCCAGGCGATCCCTGTGTACTCTATGTCATGCTTTAAACTCCCGAGAGGCTTATGTGATCATATAAAGGCAATTATCCGGAAGTTTTGGTGAGGATGCAAACAAGGTGAGCGTAATGTTGGGGAACGTAGTAATTTCAAAAAAATTCCTACGCACACGCAAGATCATGATGATGCATAGCAACGAGAGGGGAGAGTGTTGTCCACGTACCCTCGTAGACCGACAGCGGAAGCGTTATCACAACGCGGTTGATGTAGTCGTACGTCTTCACAATCCGACCGATCAAGTACCGAATGCACGGAACCTCCGAGTTCTACACACGTTCAGCTCGATGACGTCCCTCGAACTCTGATCCAGCCAAGTGTTGAGGGAGAGTTTCGTCAGCACGACGGCGTGGTGACGATGATGATGTTCTACCGACGCAGGGCTTCGCCTAAGCTCCGCAATGATATTATCGAGGTGTAATTTGGTGGAGGGGGGCACCGCACACGGCTAAAAGATCTCAAGGATCAATTGTTGTGTCTCTGGGGTACCCCCCTTCCCCCGTATATAAAGGAGCAAAGGAGGAGGAGGCCGGCCCTAGGAGGGGGCGCACCAAGTGTGGAGTCCTACTAGGACTCCCTAGTCCTAGTAGGATTCCACCTCCCATATGGAATAGGAAAAGAGGAAGGGAAAAAGAGAAGGAAGGAAGGGGGCGCCCCCCTTCCCTAGTCCAATTCGGACCAGACCAAGGGGAGGGGTGCGGCCACCCTTGAGGCCCTTTTTCTTCTTTCCCGTATGGCCCAATAAGGCCCAATACGTATTCCCGTAACTCTCGGGTACTCCGAAAAATACCCGAATCACTCGGAACCTTTCCGAAGTCCGAATATAGTCGTCCAATATATCGATCTTTACGTCTCGACCATTTCGAGACTCCTCGTCATGTCCCCGATCTCATCCGGGACTCCGAACTCCTTCGGTACATCAACATACATAAACTCATAATAAAACTGTCATCGTAACTTTAAGCGTGCGGACCCTACGGGTTCGAGAACTATGTAGACATGACCGAGACACGTCTCCGGTCAATAACCAATAGCGGGACCTGGATGCCCATATTGGCTCCCACATATTCTACGAAGATCTTTATCGGTCAGACCGCATAACAACATACGTTGTTCCCTTTGTCATCAGTATGTTACTTGCCCGAGATTCGATCGTCGGTATCTCGATACCTAGTTCAATCTCGTTACCGGCAAGTCTCTTTACTCGTTCCGTAACACATCATCCCGCAACTAACTTATTAGTCACAATGCTTGCAAGGCTTATAGTGATGTGCATTACCGAGTGGGCCCAGAGATACCTCTCCGACAATCGGAGTGACAAATCCTAATCTCGAAATACGCCAACCCAACAAGTACCTTTGGAGACCTGTAGCACCTTTATAATCACCCATTTACGTTGTGACGTTTGGTAGCACACAAAGTGTTCCTCCGGTAAACGGGAGTTGCATAATCTCATAGTCAGAGGAACATGTATAAGTCATGAAGAAAGCAATAGCAACATACTAAACGATCGGGTGCTAAGCTAACGGAATGGGTCAAGTCAATCACGTCATTCTCCTAATGAGGTGATCTCGTTAATCAAATGACAACTTATGTCTATGGCTAGGAAACATAACCATCTTTGATTAACGAGCTAGTCAAGTAGAGGCATACTAGTGACACTCTGTTTGTCTATGTATTCACACATGTATTATGTTTCCGGTTAATACAATTCTAGCATGAATAATAAACATTTATCATGATATAAGGAAATAAATAATAACTTTATTATTGCCTCTAGGGCATATTTCCTTCAGTCTCCCACTTGCACTAGAGTCAATAATCTAGTTCACATCGCCATGTGATTTAACATCAATAATTCACATCACCATGTGATTAACACCCATAGTTCACATCTCTATGTGACTAACACTCAAAGGGTTTACTAGAGTCAATAATCTAGTTCACATCGCTATGTGATTAACACCCAAAGAGTACTAAGGTGTGATCATGTTTTGATTGTGAGATAATTTTAGCCAACGGGTCTGTCACATTCAGATCCGTAAGTATTTTGCAAATCTCTATGTCTACAATGCTCTGCACGGAGCTACTCTAGCTAATTGCTCCCACTTTCAATATGTATCTAGACCGAGACTTTAGAGTCATCTAGATTAGTGTCAAAACTTGCATCGACGTAACCCTTTACGACGAACCTTTTGTCACTTCCATAATCGAGAAACATTTCCTTATTCCACTAAGGATAATTTTGACCGCTGTCCAGTGATCTACTCCTAGATCACTATTGTACTCCCTTGCCAAAATCAGTGTAGGGTATACAATAGATTTGGTACACAGCATGGCATACTTTATAGAACCTATGGCCAAGGCATAGGGAATGACTTTCATTCTCTTTCTATCTTCTGCCGTGGTCGGGCTTTGAGTCTTACTCAATTTCATACCTTGTAACACAGGCAAGAACTCTTTCTTTGACTGTTGTATTTTGAACTACTTCAAAATCTTGTTAAGGTATGTACTCATTGAAAAAACTTATCAAGCGTCTTGATCTATCTCTATAGATCTTGATGCTCAATATGTAAGCAGCTTCACCGAGGTCTTTCTTTGAAAAACTCCTTTCAAACACTCCTTTATGCTTTGCAGAATAATTCTACATTATTTCCGATCAACAATATGTCATTCACATATACTTATCAGAAATGCTGTAGTGCTCCCACTCACTTTCTTGTAAATACAGGCTTCACCGCAAGTCTGTATAAAACTATATCCTTTGATCAACTTATCAAAGTGTATATTCCAACTCCGAGATGCTTGCACCAGTCCATAGATGGATCGCTGGAGCTTGCATATTTTGTGAGCACCTTTAGGATTGACAAAACCTTCTGGTTGCATCATATACAACTCTTCTTTAATAAATCCATTAAGGAATGCAGTTTTGTTTATCCATTTGCCAGATTTCATAAAATGCGGCAATTGCTAACATGATTCGGACAGACTTAAGCATAGATACGAGTGAGAAACTCTCATCGTAGTCAACACCTTGAACTTGTCGAAAACCTTTTTGCGACAATTCTAGCTTTGTAGACAGTAACACTACTATCACTGTTTGTCTTCCTCTTGAAGATCCATTTAATCTCAATGGCTCGCCGATCATTGGGCAAGTCAACCAAAGTCCATACTTTGTTCTTCATACATGGATCTCATCTCAGATTTCATGGCCTCAAGCCATTTCCCGGAATCTGGGCTCATCATCGCTTCCTCATAGTTCGTAGGTTCGTCATGGTCAAATAACATGACCTCCAGAACAGGATTACCGTACCACTCTGGTGTGGATCTCACTCTGGTTTACCTACGAGGTTTGGTAGTAACTTGATCTGAAGTTACATGATCATCATCATTAACTTCCTCACTAATTGGTGTAGGAGTCACAGGAACAGATTTCTGTGATGAACTACTTTCCAATAAGGGAGCAGGTACAGTTACCTCATCAAGTTCTACTTTCCTCCCACTCACTTCTTTCGAGAGAAACT